>NC_091446.1:7642524-8000024 GCF_964237555.1 Oryctolagus cuniculus
TTATAGGTACAAGACCAAATTACAAAATCCATTATATTTCTATATACTAGCAAGAGACAATTGGGAATTGACATTTAAAAATCATTTAGAAATGGCACCAAAACATGAGATCTTTAGAGATAAATATGATAAAATATTTGTAAGACCTGTGCATTGAAAATGTTGCTGAGTGAAATTAAATAAAATCTAAATAAGGTTACTTCCACATTGTTAAGATGTCTATTTTGAGACAAATTCACAGATGTATAAATTCACTATTTAAAACTGATTTATTGGCCCACGCCGGGCTCACTAGACTAATCCTCCGCCTTGCGGCACCGGCACACCGGGTTCTAGGGGTTCTAGTCCCAGTCGGGGCGCCGGATTCTGTCCCAGTTGCCCCTCTTCCAGGCCAGCTCTCTGCTGTGGCCCAGGAGTGCAGTGGAGGATGGCCCAAGTGCTTGGGCCCTGCACCCCATGGGAGACCAGGAGAAGCACCTGGCTCCTGCCATCGGATCAGTGCGGTGCACCGGCCATGGCGCGCTGGCCGTGGCAGCCATTGGAGGGTAAACCAATGGCAAAGGAAAACCTTTCTCTGTCTCTCTCTCACTGTCCACTCTGCCTGTCAAAAAAAAACAAAAACAAAAACAAAAAAAAAAAAAAAAAAAAAAACCCTGATTTATAGATGTGACTCCATCAAAGCCCCAGTAGGACCTTTTTTGTAGAAATTGGAAACAAGTCTAAAAGTCTTTTGGGAATACAAACGGCTGAGAAAAAGCGAATGACTTTGACAAAGAAGAAAATACTTGGGGGATTTACATTGTCCAACTTTAAGGCTTATTTCAAAGCCACAGTACCTAGAACAGTGTGGTGTTAGGACAGCCAAACAGATGAATGAATCAGAACAGAGAGACCAGAAACAGACTCCTATACGCACGATCACCTGATTTCCAACATCTTTTGAACAAGTGATGCTGTAATAGTTAGATATCCACACACAAAAATGAACTTGGATTCGTTCTTCTGACTACAAAAGTTAACTCAAAGGACATCATAGAGCTCATTGTAAAACACTGCAGAACTTCTAGCAGAAAACACAGGAGAAAAATCCCTGTAACTTTGGGTCAGGCAAACATTTCTTAGAATCAATATACAATCATTCCCTATAAAAGCAAAAATTGACACATTGGGCTACATTGAAATTAAAAACATCTGTTCTTTGAAAAACATTGAAACAACAAGTCACAGTCATAGACAGCATATATGCAAATCAGATATCTGATGAAGGAATTACATCCACTGTATACGTACATTGGTATGCATATATAATAAAGCCCACAATATGTGTATAGAATATTTACTTGCAAAATATATATTATATGTATGTTATACATACAACAAAAATAGTATTCAATAAATTACCTGTGTTATTAAACTTTGTTATAAAATAGGCTTTGTGTCCAACGATTTTGACCAAATGTAGGAACGTTAGGTGTCCAGGGCATGTTTAATGTAAGCTGGGCTGAGCTGTGACGCTTGATGGGTTAGCACTGGTGCTAAACGCATTTTCCACTCGCGATATCTTCAGCTTCAGATGGGTGTATTGAGATGTCACCCCATTGTGAGTAAAGGAGCATCTGCGTCTTCAGAAGCCTCAAAAATTCAGTAGCAGTAAACACGAGCAGTTTAAAAGATGTGCCAGAGATTTTTCAAAAGTCGTTCATCAAAGAAGTTACATAGATGGCAAAGCAGCCCAGGAAAATGCATCACCGGCCAGCAGGGAAATGCAAACTAAAGATACAATGAGCTATCACTACTCACCCGCTAGTGTCAGAACTTGGAGGGACATTCGTTGGCAGTTACTGGCCCAGGATGTGGAGCCACCCGTACCGGCAGGGGGTTGCAGAACAGTACGACCGCCTGGGACAAGAGTTTGACAGCTTCTTCCAGGCTAAACACATGCCTGCCAACACACGGCCCTCATTCTACTCCTGGGTGTTCGCCCCAGAGAGGCGGAAGCATGGGTCCCTACAAAGGCCTGTAGTTGAACATGGATCATAGCCGTTACCTGTAACAGCTTAAAACTGGAAATGCCTCACGTGCCCACCCAGACACGGAAGGACCAACAAGCCGGTAGGTCTCCATAATGGAATACAACTCTCCAGTGGAAAAGACTGACTCGCTGACAGCACGAAACCGTGAATCCTCTCAAAAGTATTATGTTCAACCAATAAGAGTGCATGCCGTCTGATCTCAAACAAAACTCCAGCAAATGAAAATGACAGTGACAGCAGGTCCCCGGTTGCCTGAGGAGAGGCAGGGGGGAGCAGGAGGAAGAGACAGGGACAATCACCACACACACACACACACACACACACTACCCCAGATGGAACTGCACGCTCAGGTGTCAGCGACACCTCACATAGCATCCGTAGGAAAACCTGGGGAGGGAGAGGGAAGAGCCGCCAGTCGTTTTGGGTCTGGGTATGCAATGCTGTGATTTTTCATTGGCAGGCGTAGCCCGCCGTGTCCCACAGCAATGTTCAGACACGCCCTGGGAAGTGGACACTTGTGGGGCTGCCCTGTGTTTCACTGCTTCCCTGGGTTATATCCCCAGAAAGAGAACTTCTGAATTAATGGCCTGAATGTCCTAGATTTTGCCAAATTGGTTTCTAAAAACTTGCACTGATTTGCACCAATGTTGGGTTTATGCTTCTCTGCACTCGCCAAGCTCCGGATTTTGGTTTTAAAATGTTTACCTTTTGGCCAGTGCCACGGCTCAGTAGGCTAATCCTCCACCTGCGGTGCCGGCACCCCGGGTTCTAGTCCCGGTCAGGGCGCCGGATTCTGTCCCGGTTGCCCCTCTTCCAGGCCAGCTCTCTGCTGTGGCCAGGGAGTGCAGTGGAGGATGGCCCAAGTGCTTGGGCCCTGCACCCCATGGGAGACCAGGAGAAGCACCTGATTCCTGGCTCCTGGTGCACCGGCTGCAGCAGCCTCTGGGGGGTGAACCAATGGAAAAGGAAGACTTTTCTCTCTGTCTCTCTCTCACTGTTCACTCTGCCTGTCAAAAAAAAAAAAAAATGTTTACCTTTTAAGTCAGAATGCATATCTTTGGTGTTTTAGAACGTAGGTATTTGTGAGTTTAAATATCTTTTCAAGTGTATACTTTCATTTCTAGAGGACACATCATCCTTTCCCGCAGTGATATGTCAAGATTGTGGAGATTTCGTATCAGCTTGAAGGAATTTACAGAAATATTGAGTCCAGTAGCATTTGTTGTATTTTAGGGACCTTTTCCCCACAGAGTTTTGGCTTGGGTTTGGTTTAGGTTGCCATATAAAAAATTACGTCTTTTCTAGTTAAATCTTTCTGTATACCTTTTCATTTTTACTCTGCATTGAAATACTTGGAAATACTTCCGCATATAAACATTTTAATGGGGTGGGTGTCTGGCTCAGCAGTTGAGTCACAGCTTGGGACGCCTGACTCTCCTAGCAGAGCTCCTGGCTGGAGTCCTGGCTGCTCCACTTCCCGTCCAGCTTCCTGCTAAGGCTCACCCTGGGCGGCAGCAGACGCTGGTTCATGTCCCTGGATGCTATGTGGGAGACCTGGGCTGAGTCCCAGCCTGGTCCAGTCTTGCAGGCCTGAGCATCTGGGATGTGAGCCAGTGGATTGAAGATCTCTCTCTCTCTCTCTCTCTCCTCCTCCTCTCCACCTCCTCCTGCGTGTGTGTGTGCATGTGGCTGCATCTTTGCCTTTCAAATAAAATGCAAGCAAATAAGAATATTTTAATTAAAAATAAAAACACTGATGAATGTGCACTGCAATCCTAGCTCTTTACATGCTCCTGTTTAGAATCCATGGAACTCTCTAGGGTGTGGCAGGCAGGGAGGGCGCGATGGTTTCACACTGACAGTTTCTCCCCAGACAGGAGCCGCCTGCCCCGTCACCATCTCTGAAGGATCCCTGCAGGAAGGAGGGGCCTGGGTCACCTGTGAGGGCGAAGGGCAGGGACCCAGGTCAGGAGCTGCGGGGTCTGGAGCAAGGGCTGAGCTGCAGGGGGCCGTGACGCAGGCAGGCGGAGGCCGGGGTCACTGCCTCGGAACACTGGGTGCTCTCCGAGGTCTGCAGGCGGTCAGGTCCTCGGCTTTCCTCAAGGTCAACCCCCAAAGAGAAAACAGGCGTCTACTTCTCCCACATCCTCAGTAACGTCCCCAGACCCCTGGCTCTTCCTGCGTCCCTCCCCTCCGTTCCCTCTGGCCCAGGATGGCTGCTGCACCTCAGGCAGCAGTGGGGGCAAAGCTGAGAAAAGGAACCTGGACACGAGCCCCTGCCTTACCAGGAGGCTTGCATGTCTTATTGGCCAGAGTTGGTTGCCTGACCACACACGCAAGGGATGCTGGGACACCCTGCCTGGTGGACGTTAGCGGGGGCGCCGTGCACTTGCTGACACGCTCTCAACCTTCTGCAGATTGTCCAGCACCCCCACCCCCACAGCCCACTCCGGGCCTTTTCCTCCCCAGCTATGAAGTGGGCGAGTAGCACCCGCTGATCTGCAGGTGCCTCGCTGGCCAACGATTCTTCAGGCACCGTAGGTTCTCTACGGGAGGGGTGCCTTCCACAGCGCTCCTATTTCTCTCCCCTCCCTCCCAGTCCTCCCCCACGCCCCGCCCCCAGGAAACCAGCTGTGTCCTGATTTCTCAGAGCCAATGCGTCTTCACGGCCAGTGCTGCGGCCGGGATGCTGGAGTCTCCACAGATCGGCCTGTTGAGATCGCGTCTCCAGGCTGGCGGTGTTAGAAGCAGGGCAGCAGGCGGTGTCCGCACCTGCTTCCGCTGCTACAACAGAGCAGCTGCGAGTGGGTGGTCTGTAGGGTGAGGAGGTTTCCCTGGGCTCGCAGCCCCGGAGGCTGAAGATGCAATATGGGTGACACGCACCTGGTGAGGGCCTCGCGCTGCCTCAGCCCCAGGCGGACAGCGGAGCGCAAGGCGGCCCACTCAGAAGAGGCAGAACCCATGGAAACCTTGACCCTTGCTCTCCAACAACCCCCTCTCCCAGTAACCAACCCAGTCCCAAAGGACACCCGCTGCTAACCCCATCACCAGGCCTCTGACCCACGTCCCCACTGGGGACTGACTCAGCATGATCGCTGTGGGGACAAACCATGTCCAATCACAGCAGGAGGTGACGAGGGCCTGAAGGTGGAGCCCCCATGAATGGGGTCAGTGCCTTAGGGGGGGATCCCCCCGAGAGCGGCTCTGCCCCTTCTACCACACAGGAACAAAGACACTCCCCCCAAGCCTCTCCAGTCCCCCATGTGTGTTCTCTCTGCCCCAGGACCTTTACACGGCCCACAGCCTCTACCTGAATGCTCCGCCCTGCTCTTCGCCTGGTCTGCAGCTGTCGGCCGCCCTACGGGGCAGCTTCCCCATCCCCACGGAGGCACGGCCCTGTCCTCCAGATACTCCACCAGTCTCCCCAGTGACGCCCCCTGAGGTCAGGCACCGTGTCTTTTTGAGGTTTTGCTCACAGCTGTGTCCCTAGCTTCTGGGGCAGTGGGTGACACACTATCAATGTTCAATAAATTCTCCATAATCAATCAATAATAATCAATAATCAATCAATGAGGTAAAGGCCTGCCACACAGACTTGTAGCGACCTCTAAATGAGACTGCATTTTGCCTAAAAACAGGACTTCTCTGGGAGACCATGATTCTGTCAGCTGGGAGTCGGCTCGTCGGGCAGGGCCTGGTATTGGAAACTTGGAGACCGGTCGTCGTGAGCGCCAGTGCCCCCTGCGTACGTTTCCCGTCCCTAGAGCTGGCATCCGGTAAAGGGGGAGGGGAAGTTCTGGTCCTAGACAGAGATTTGGAGTCACTCCAATTGTGGGACACCTGGCCCCTGCCACTTGGCAGCTGTACGACCCTGTGGCAGGTGCCTCACCCGGAGCCCACTAGAACCCCAGAGCTCCAGGCACACTCTTCAGTGAACCCGGTTGCTAATGGGCCAGAGAAGCCAATTCCCAATCCCGTGTGCCGCCGCCACCCTCTGATTTCCCTCTCAGAGGCGCCACCCCATGGTGGAGATAAAGCCTGCCTGGACCCTTCCTGATCCTGCCTGGCGCTGGCCTGGGAGGTGGGGACGGGGCCACCCAGGGCCACACCACGTCCACTTCCCTGGTCCCCAGCAGCGGGATGCGGGGGGCAGCAACCCTCCCACAGGCCTCTCACCCCCACCCCCACCCCACCACCCAGGCACGGGGCTGAGATCTTTCCGGCAGCATTGGAGCAGCCTCAGCGCCTTTGATAGCTAAGGGTGCCAAGTCCCCTCTCCTCTGTCCCCGAACCCAGGACACCGCGTGGGGAGGACAGAGTGACACACAGGCAGGAGAAGGGGCCCAGAAGAGCAGGACATCAAAAGATTTTGTAACCAAAGTGGCGTCCAGCCCAACGCCAGGGTGGAAACAGCGCCCGCGGGCTCATTCGGGACGTGTCTCCTCCGTGCCAACAGTGAAGACAGCATCGCGCCCTCTGCACGGCCCTGTGATGCAGGTACTGTTAGCGCTCTCAGTGATCAGACGGGAAAGCGGTCTCAGCACGGGCCTGCTGCCTGCCCGCCTCCCCCAGCCGATGATTCGCTAAACTGGCTCCAACCTGGAGGTTAGGACACCACCGGCAGCGCTGTGTGCCGACTGCGCATGCGTGTGTGGGCTCGTGCGCCTCAGCGCTGCGCACCAGGCCCTGTGCAAGGTGCTGGCAGATGAGGAAGGGCGAAGCCCTCTCCTTTAGTCCAGTGGGGAGAACAGTGTCCGACAGTCACGCAGGCTGTGGCGTGTGCTGTATGGCCGGGTCCTGGAGGGTTGGGCTGGGTTGGGCAAGTGTCCCCAGGAATAGGCCATCGGGCAGCACAAACGGTCCGCTCAGAGAACACTGATGGCTTAGAGTGGCCCAGGAACCGCAGTTCCGATGCCCAGAGTGCCCGGGCCGTCCTGGCAGGAGCAGGCGGGGGACGAGGGGGGCAGGCAGAGCCGCGCGGAGCCTGACAAGCCTCTGATTTTGCTCAAATGATAACTTGCTGAAGGAAATGATCTTCCAGGCCCTGGGACCTCTCGTCTAATTGCAAACCACGCAACCTTAGCCGCAGCAAGATCTGCAGATAGCCGGCACTGTCATCGCCTCGGCCGGCCCTCGCTGGCGCCTGCCCACTCTCTGCTCTCAGCGCAGGCCCGTACCCAAGGACGCTCACCTGCCTGTGCCCCTGGGTCCTTGTGAATGTCACCGAGCTGGGAGCCCAGCAGCCGAGCAGGGCTGGCGCAGGTGGCCGCTCCCATGCTGTGCCAGCACTTGTGGACTCTGTAAGATGGACAGCAGCACAGCCTGGGGCAGCCTCGCCTGTGGGGGACCCCAGGAGATGCCCCGGCTGCCCAGGATCACGGAGCACTCCAGAAGCACCCAAGCTTAGGGTCGTTGCAAATGGAGCTTCGGAGACGGCCGGAGAGTCCCCCAGCTTTCACCCCCGGAGGGAGGGGGCATCTGGAACGTCTTTCCTTGGCCATGCTGCCCCATGTCCAGCCAGTGGCAGGGGGCGGGGCTCCAGTTGGTTTCCTTCAACTCGAGTTTCTCATGGAAACCATCCACCCGCCATCCTGAACACTGGCCGAATGCTGAGCTTCAGGTCCTCTCCTTCTAACTCCCCACTCTTCTCATTTTATTTTTCAACTGAGAAGCAGAGAAATAGATAGAAAAAGAGACAGAAAGCCCACTGGTTCACTCTTTGCATGCCTGGAACAGCTGGGGCTGTGCCTAGGAGGAAGCTGGCACTCGGGAACTCAACCCAGATCTGTCACGTGGACAGCAGGAACCCAAGCATTCGAGTCCCAGAGTGTGCATCAGCGGGAAGCTGGGGTCAGGAGCCAGAGCCCAAACTCAAACCCAGACACCGTGCTGTGGGTGGCAGACGTCTTAACCTCCAGGCCAAACCCCCACGCACGCTCTCTTTACAAACGAATCAGGGTCTCATTGGCACAGCGAATCTAAACGTGACTTCACAACAGGGCAGGCGATGGGTTAAGGCACCAGGCATGCAGTGGATAGTCAACGGCAAAGTGGCTGAAGTGGCTGCTGTGTGCCAGGCTCCATGCTGGGGGTTGGCAACACAACGATGGCTCCAGCCGCGGTGTCCCACCCATCAGGAAAGGACCACAAAGAGCACGTGAATGCTCAACTGTGCACACAACAGGTGTGCTTCTGCCACAGCACCCAGGATGCCATGCGAGGGGAGACTGTCGGGCTGGGTCTCCATGGGATGGTAAAGGGAAGAAGAAGGATGGCCCAGGCCAGAGGGGCAGCGGGGAGAAGGCCTGGAAGGCTGATTCCTTGCTGGGACTGGAGGATGCCCACGGGGGTGGGAGGAAGGCGAGGAGACAGGCTCTACCCAAGCCGTGGCATTGTTGTCATGGACACTGCACCCCTGGGGTCCAGCCCAGCACGTGTCTTGTAGCAGTGCTCAATAAACACTGATCCAACAAGGCAGAGCGAAAAAGTGCCCGCCACACAGAAGAGTCCAAACGTGGAGACCCTGTCTTGTTCATCTGTTGGAAACCTTGGTGAAAATCAAGGGCTTGGGGTCCTGCTCTCGGCAAACCTCACCTGGGCCCTGGCACCAAAGATGCCGGGCGAGGGAGCCCCTCTCTGTCCCTGCGCGTGCAAGGCCACCCCTGCAGGCCTGGGGGCTCGGGGGTCCCTGGAGCATTCAGAGAACAGAGGTGGGCCACAGCGGTCTCGGTTCAGCAACAGGTCCCTCGAAGCAGGTCACGTGTGCTTCACACGTGATGGCAGGTTCTGCAGCAGCTGTGTTGTAAACGGAGCACAGATGCATGCTGGGTCTTCTGCCCTTGACTTCTTTGTCCCAAAACAAGGTAGGGACTCTAAACAGCCAAGAGGTGGTTACCATGCAGGTTAAGAGCGCCTGGGCTGGTTCACTCACTGCTCACGGGCTCCTGTTAGTGTCCTGGACAGCACGGGGCAGAGGGAGTGTTCACGTCCCAGGGAGTGGGAACCAGAGGAAATCCCCACTGCCTTAGGGAAGCAGCCCCTTGGCTGGGAGTCGCCGTGCCTGGAAAGAGGAAGATCGGGCTGCTGGTGGGGTGGGGTGGGGGTGGGGTTACTCACAGCAGGTGGCGGGGTAACAGCTGGCCCGATCACCTACCCGCACCCTGGTGTGGGGTCGGAGGCCCTGGGCAGAGCTCAGGCTGCCGAGGTCTGACCTCTACCTGCCTCCACCTGAGTCTCTGAACAGTCACTGCCCTGCTCTGGGCCTCAGTTTCCCCTCTGTGCATGAGTGGCTCAGTCCACACAACTCCCCAGGTCCATGCCGGGTTCTGGGATGGGGTTCACCTTTGAGGCATTCGTGGGGGTGCTGGGCAGTGATATGGCACATGGGGGCACTTGCCCGCCTCTCTACCAGGGCTGTTTTCACCAGGAGCCACTGAAGGGGGCTGCTGAGGAGGAAGCCCCCCACGGCCTCAGCAAGCTGCCCGGAGGGTGGAGGGTGATGGAGGCTCAGCCCTCACAGCTCAGCATCTGCTGGAGCCGGGGAGGGGCCTGGGGGAGGGTGGGTGCCGAGCTGCACCTGCAGCACTGCTGGCTTGGCACTGAGGAGTGGATGCGTTTTGCAAAGCATCCTGGGTCCCTGTTGACAGCCAGAAGAGCAAATTGGCTTTGGGGCAGGTGTCAAGGACCTCCCTGGCTCCCCTGTCCACTGATGGGGGCTTCCTCAGTCGTAGCCACCTGCTGATACTCTGCAAACACATCCCTAGTAAAGGGTGGGCACCCTGCTCTGAGAGCCGCCCACCAGCCACCTACCACCGGTGTTGGCCAGGCTGAGCAGGCTCCCAGGATGCTCTGCGCAGAATAAGCCAGCAGGCGTGAAGTCTGGGACCCAGGCCCGTCCAGGGCGGCCTTCCTGTCCCGTCTCCCTCACCTCAGTCCTCTGGCAGGGGAGCAGGCAGGAGTGTGGCCCCTGGGGGAGCAGCTGCAGGTGCCTGGGCTGCTGTGGTCGCTTCTCTGGCGCCGAGCGTCTGCAGTTCCCCGTCTTCCGAGGCGAATTCCTCACCCAGCCCCTGCCCTCTCCCCACACGCCCCAGATTGGATGTGTGCAACCTACAGGCTGTGATACCTTGCGTTTCAGTGATGATTTTTGTGCTGACCCGGTGCAAAGCATTTCTGAAGGGTGGGTGCTGGCCGGGGGAGATGTTTTTTCCTAACTGATGTGTGCGAGGGACCTCTGTCCCCACGTCACGGAGTCTTCAAGCTGGGCTCACTCCTGAGTCCCTGCAGCAGGAGCACCCAGCCCAAGGCAAGGCCACCTCGTGAACTAAAGAAAATGTCCATTTAAGACCCAGTTTCTACACGAAATTACAGGCGCCTTCGGAGCCCCTTGGTAGGCTGAGTCGGGGCTAAGTGGCACATGGGGTCTGAGGGCTGAGACTGGCCAACTTGCAAAAAGTTTGCTGCCAGGAACTAAACAGCAAGAGCTCTGCAGGCCCCCAGGGCTTCTGCTCCCCACACGACCATTTCCGGCTGATCTGCCTGCAAAGCAAACACACGCCATGCCTCATCTTTGCTGTCGGCCCCGGCTGGACCCGTAATTCCTGAAGCAAGCATTGGACTGCACTTGAATGCATGTAGGGGACCCCCGGAACCAACATCGAGGCCTCCTTGGAAACAGGATTCCTGTGCTCACTGCCCATGTGACATCCCAGGCTGGCTCCCACTTACCAAGTGCTGTGTGTCTCAGGGGGACCTGTGGCCAGAAGGTATTCGTCCCATTTTACAGATCGAAAAACTGAGGCCAAGAGCAACTGACTTGCCTTTCTGACCCCAAGCATGCACTGTCCCCTTGCACCAGGCTGCTGGTGGCTGCTGAGCAGGGTGCTGCCACCAGGGAGGCTTCACCCTGCCTGCTCAGTCAAGTTTGGAAAGCACAGCTCCGGAGAGCAGAGTCCACATCTCCCCCTGCCCCTTGGCCGGGTCCGGGCGGGCTTCAGTCCTGGAGAACTGGGATGAGCAGAGTCCACATCTCCCCCTGCCCCTTGGCCGAGTCCGGGCCGGCTTCAGTCCTGGAGAACTGGGATGCAGAGGAAGGACCGGCTGCCTCTGAAGAGGACCGTCTTGCTAGCAGCTCCGTGAGCAGGGCCAACCCCTCACCCGGCTCAGGGCCCACGGCACTTTTTCAAGGGCCTGCAAGAATAATTCTCCTAGAATCAGAAAAGAGGGGCCAGGTTAGGCAGTGGAGGATGGCCCAAGTGCTTGGGCCCTGCACCCGCATGGGAGACCAGGAGAAGCACCTGGCTCCTGGCTCTGGATCGGTGTAGCTCCGGCTGTAGTGGCCATTTGGGGGGTGAACCAACAGAAGGAAGATCTCTCTCTCTCTCTCTCTCTCTCACTGTCTAACTCTGCCTGTCAAAAAGAAGAAGAAGAAGAAGAAGAAGAAGAAGAAGAAGAAGAAGCAGAAGAAGAAGAGGAGGAGGAGGAGGAGAGGGGCCAGCCTTGTGGCGTTGTGGGTTGAGTCATTACCTGCTATGCTGGCATCTCGTATGGGCACAGGTTTGTGTCCCAGCTGCTCCATTTCCGATCCAGCTTCCTGCTAGTGGCCTGGGAAAGCAGTGGAAGACGGCCCAAGTGCTTGGGCCCCTGGGGGACCTGGATGGAGTTCCTGGATCCTGGCCCGGCCCTGACCATTGTGGTCATCTGAGAAGTGAACCAGCAGATGGAAGATATCTCTCTGTGTGTGTGTGTGTGTGTGTGTGTGTCTCCCCCTGTCTCTCTGTAAATCTGACTTTCAAATAAATCTCAAAAAAAATCAGAAGCGAGAGATGAGTCTATGAGTAACAAATGTGTGTTAATGAACGCAGCCTGGATTAGTCATAAGACAAAACTTTGAACATAGTTTTATGGAGGAAAGATTCATGATGACAAAAATCCCCAAATTCATAACGTGGCACAGAGGAGGCGACAGGCTGGGCATGGGCGTTGTGTGGAGGACGTGGGACAGGTCCGATGGGGGTTGGGAGCTGGTCACCTGACTGTCCGGCCAGCACCCCCCTCCCCACCCCTTCTCTCCCCCTAGAGCTGAAGCACTTCCCCAAGAGGCAGGAGAGGCACACGTATCCCTGTAGTGCCCGGGCTCCCCAGCCCGGCCCTTCCCCCAAGGCTGCACCATGGCTGCAGGAGCCTGGCTTTATTTGTGCGGCCCTGTGTAAGGAAGGACACAGCTCGTGTCTGTCTTCCCAGTCGGCGTCTACACCAGAGATTGCACGGCCCAGGCCCTTGGCGGCAAAGTTCAGTGCGATGGCTCTGGCCCAGCTTCTCCCTGACCCTGGTCAGTGGCGCCCTGGCTCCCGAGAGGGCCCCAGCGTCTAAGTTCCCATCACACCGGGTCTCTAGGGTTCTGCTGTGCTCCCTCCGCCAAGTAAAATCATAAGCAACTCTGCTAAGAAAGTAAGCACTTAGAAAAGATGATCAGACCTGTGGTTGAAGCATGAGGCCGGGGACTCTTGGGAGAGGAATGGGGGTTGTGGAGTCTAGGGTGTCAAAGCAGGTGATCCGGTCTGGGCAGTTTGGTCTGGAGCAGTGGGTCTGAGTCAGAGGCCCCCAAGAGGCTGCCACCCCAACACAGGGCGGGCATGGCAGTCACAGCATCGCAGGGGTCACCTGACCCTGTCCCCGCCCCCCAGAGGGGAGCTGAGGCCCTGGGGCAGGCAGCTGAGCCAGGCTCCTTCCTTTCATAGTCCCACCTGCAGAACAGCCTCCGTTTCGTCGTCCATCTTTTAGCGATCCTCGGTGCCCGCCAGGCTCATCAGAGAGGCTCCCTGGCAGAGAGAACAAAACCGAGAGTCGCTGCTTTCATCCCCTGCCTGGCGGAGCTCTGGGCCCAGCGCCCTGGAGCCGGAGCCACAGCATCACCGACGTCACCGGCCCGCGCACCTTCCCCACAGGTGCCGCTTAGTTTCAAGCATCCGTTCAGGGCCCTGCAGGGGGATGAAAACCACAGTGTCAACTGCCTTCTCCTGGGCTCGGCGGGGGCCTGTGTGGGATTAACATCAAAGCGCTGGCATATTTATCATTCCTCCCTCCGCAGGCAGCACAGACATCTGACAGGCACACAAAAGCTCCATAGTTTCCACTTGGACTCTTAAAAAGGCATCTGCAAGTTCAAACCCAAGTTGAAAATTCCCTCAAATAGGTATATTTTCTTTCCTGGGAACCCGGGAAGGATTATCACTTAGCATCCTCTCCAAAATCAATTTGCGTCCACTTAGCAGTCGCTTCTGGTACAAAATAAAGGAGCTTACAGTGCCTTGTTCAGGATTTAATAAATGACTCCTGGCTGGCTCTGATGAGAACAGTTCTGGGGTGGAGGAGGGGATAGCAGACAAGACCCTGTCTTTGGTCTCTCTTCTCTCTCTCTTTTTTTTATTTTTCAAAGCAATCATGTCTACCCTTTGAAATGTAATGGGGACATGCTAAAATATAGATGCGAGTATGAGCTGACAAAGGAAAATATTCCACGCTGGCTGTGCTCAGAGCACTTGAGGTCTCTTTGAAAAGTTGAGACAAGGATGGCAGCCTGGAACTTTCGGAGGGAAATACCTGTGCATCTGCTCGTGGGAGAAGCATGAACAGAAATCAGTTTCCATCGTAAATGAGCCTTTTCTTGCTTGATGTGAAAGCATCGCCTTAATTATGGGATGTGCACAGGTGTGCTGGCTCTCTCTCGCAGGAAATGCGGAAAAAGCTGCTGTGAGGTTCAGGGCTGGGTTTAGTGTTGCCTTGTGCACTCCAGCGGTTAGAACCTGCGGGGTGGGAACCCTTCCTGGGGGCTCTGAACGCTGTGGCCCCCATGGACCTAGTAGGGTCCATGCTTCCCAGGTGGTAGAGAAACCGCATTTTCCAGTAAGGTGCTTGGGTTTCCTAGGACAGCTGAGTTCAAGTTCGGCCCAGCTGGAGGCGCTCCGGGGGTGCTGCCGATGGCCGTGCAGCACCTTCCCTGTACAAATGAGAAAGCAAAGAACTTTCTCTGCTGTGGGGGCAGACTCTGGAACCACCCCTCCCCAGGCTGTCAGAGGCCGCCCCCCCCCAGCACCCCTGGGTGGACTGCCTCTCTGCTTTTTGACATGGAGAAACCGCGGGCCCTGGGGAGCGCGTCTCCTGGAGCCACAAGGTCAGTTGGCTGGGGAAGGAAGAATCGAACAGGAGCTGGGAGTGGTGGGCACTGAGGCCGCGGGACTGTAAGGACTCCTGGGGAGAAAGCGAGCCCCAGAGAAGCACCCGGGCTCGCCCCTCAAGTCACCTGGGACGCGGGTCCGCTGGCCGCCAGGCCACTGTCCCGTCCATTATACAGCTCAGGGCACATTCCAAGCCAGAGCAGGTCTCCCGGTGAGCAGTGCAGGCACCGCGTGCTACTGCAGACGGAACAGAGGAAGTGGCCGCATCTCCTTTCCAGACCAAGCCCGAGGGCCCGCAGAAGGGGTTGGGGTGTCCTCCCCTGCCGGTGAGGCCAACCAGGGGCCTGCATGTCGTGACCGCACCTCCTGCCATGGGGCAGTTTTTTTTTTTTTTTTTTTTTGACAGGCAGAGTGGACAGTGAGAGAGAGAGAGAGAGAGAAAGGTCTTCTTTTTGCTGTTGGTTCACCCTCCAATGGCCGCCATGGCTGGCGCGCTGCGGCCGGCGCACCGTGCTGATCCGAAGCCAGGAGCCAGGTGCTTATCCTGGTCTCCCTTGGGGTGCAGGGCCCAAGCATTTGGGCCATCCTCCACTGCACTCCCTGGCCACAGCAGAGAGCTGGCCTGGAAGAGGGACAACCGGGAAAGAATCCGGCTCCCCGACCGGGACTAGAACCCGGTGTGCCGCGCTGCTAGGCGGAGGATTAGCCTATTGAGCTGCGGCACCAGCCGGGGCAGTTTCAAACCTGAGCTCTACAACCAACTTGCTGGGCAGCCTTGGGCAAGGTGCTTGAGCACTCTGTGCCTTGGGTCCTCGTCCAGCAAATGGAGAAGCTGTCCAGCCTACACGGCAGCAACAGCAACAGCTGCTGTCCACTTGCCGTCCACTGCACTGACTTTCCAGAAAGCACCTGCCGTCGGTCGCTTTATTGTCTCCACATCCCATCTGGGGGAGTGGGGAGCAGAGTGCTAGCCCACTGTCCAGACAGAGAGACCGAGGCAGATGGGCACGTGGCAGTGGATTTGGGGACTGGCTCTGCCTTTTCGGAAGCTGTTCTCTATGACCTGGGGACACTAACTGGGCTTCTCTGAGTCCCAAATTCCAGATCTTTCTGTGACCTGAGACTGCACACTCCCTTCCTCAAGGACCAGCTCTCCTGGGTGCTGTCTCCGTCCAGCCTGCCGGGGAACCTGGGCGTCACCTCTTCCGGGGGTTCCAGGAGCTGACTTCCTCAGAAGGCACACAAACCCCCGGTGACCTTCCCAACTCTGTCCCGTGGTCCCCGGCTTGGCAGGGCTTCATCTGCCTCTTTAAAATTTGCAATTACCAATAATTCCCTTTGTTGCACCCACATGCGAGCCACCATATTAAATTATTAAATATAAGTGTTTCTGAAATATTTTATCTTGACATGTATCTCCGGAGTCAAATGACCCCGGGCAGTGTTCATAATTAATTTCATCAGAAGAGAAAAAAAAAAGTGCTGGCAAGGGACCCCCTGAATGACCTGTCCTGGAGAAATACGGCCCGCGCTCGGCTCCCTTGCGCCCCTCCCCCTCCATGCTCAGACTCCAGTGGGGAGGAAAATTGCAGAGCCCCCGTGCCTGTGCCCATGGACCCCAGAATTTCAGGCCTTGGGAGTGGGGGGAAGCCCACCATCTTCGGGCCCCGAGAGAAGCGGCGACCTGTCCAGGCTGGTAGAGACGGAGGGCGGCCGAGCGGGACCCGGGGCGGCCCCCAGCTCCTGCTTGGCCACTGTGCCAGTGGGGAAGCCATTCCTTCCTCTGTACCTTTGGGGACCAGATAGCGTCCTGGAGAAGCAGTGGGGGAAGCCAAGCTGCTTCTTAAAACACAAAACTGCCCCGAAACAAAGGGCTCTTTTGTGCCCCTCCCCCAGCAGGCTGGGGGAGAAAGAGAGAGAGAGAGAGATTAAGTTTGAGGAGTCGCTTCCAATCAGAAAGCTACCATTTAATTACAATGCGCAGGAAATTACAGAGTGAATGGGCAGCCGGGTGATAAGGGACAGCCCGGAGGATGACAGCCTTGAAACCCAACCACTTCATCACAGAGCTACTTATCACAAGAGGCTGTCTGGAAACCTGACAATCTGATTGTACTGTCAACTCAATTCATAATTAATATATTTATCAAATTAATTACTGAAAATATCTCCCTGGCGCTCGCCGTACAACAGTGGCTAGCTCTATGGCGGGCTGGCGTCGTGTTCTGCTAATAAGCGCGCTGTCAGTTTAATGAGGGCAGGGAGCCGCCCCTGTTTTGCCTGCCTGACAGACAAATTGCCCTCTTAGACGGAATGATCCCTCGAATTTAAGAGAAGAAAAGAAATATGGCATTGTTTGGTGACAGCCACAATCGCGGGCTTGTCTCGGAAACTTTGCATCAATTCTAGCACACGGGAGAGGGTGGGCGTGCTTCTGTCAGCTGGACAAATGCCTGGTGCATTCCTGACGGACCCTTCATCAGAGCCCCCCCCGGGGGGGGGCCGCAACCCCTACCTGGCCAGAATCCGCAGCTGGGAGTTGAGATTCGGGGACTTGGGAAGCGGGAGGCTCTTGTTGGCGATTTTCATGCCGGGGAGAATTCCACCTGCTCAGGGGCCAGCGCACCACGAGAGCCTTCTGACCAGCTCCTCTATGGAGCTGCCAGCCGTGGAGGCCTGCAGAGGCTCCCACGTCAAGAGCTCCCTGTGCCCTCTGGGAACCCCCAGGGCCCGGCCGCCATCTTTGCTGCCTACGTGGTGTTGTGCGACTCTCACTAGTCCCTGGGCAAAGCAGGCTGTTTCCACCCAGGTGAGACAAGACAGGCGGGCCCAGGTGAAGCCAGGGCCAGAACGTGAGAGGCCACAACCATCCCTGCAGGGCTGAGGCCAAGGTCACAGCCGTTTGTGGAGACTTGTGGACAGCGTTCTGGCCAAGCAGGAAGCTTCCTGGCGGAGGTAGCGTTAGGGAGCAAGTCAGGGGTGGGAAGACACGCTCAGTGTGCACAGACACACCTGCAGTCATCAATTGCCCACCTGCTGGGTGCTGGGGGGGCCCTGGGGAGCCCGGCCTCGGGGGTGTGGTCGATCAGGGGCTGCCCACCGGGGCCTGCGGGGGGAGAGCTTGCCTGGGCCTGTCAGTGCCTTCTGCGTGCACCTGGTGAGGGTGAGGCTTCCCAGACACAGCCCCTGGCACCCAGAGCGTCCCCTGGTCTCTGCTCTACCCACCTCCCGGACCCCGATCTTCTTGGCTTTCCTTGTCCTCTCTGAGCCTCTCCTCCCTCTGGGCGCCCCCAGGCCAGCCCCTTCCTGCACCCCTCCCCCCAGGCTCCCCCCCCTCTGGACCCCATCCCTCTTAACCACTGAAAGAAACAGTTTTCCTCTGTGAGCAGAAAAAACGACGCCTGCTCTGGTCAGATGCCAGGGCGAGGGGTCTCAAATCCAAGGGCGAGGGGGTCTCAAATCCCAGGCCGAGGGGTCTCAGCTCCCTGGGGGTGGGGCTGGCGGTGTGGCGCAGCAGGTTAGGCTGCCGCTCGCACTGCTGGCATCCCATAACCAAGCGTCGGCTCAAGTCCTGGCTGCTCCACTTCCAACCCAGCTCGCTGCTAACGGCCTGGGAAAGCAGCGGAGCACGGCCCAGGTGCCTGGGCCCCCGCACCCATGCAGGAGACTCGAATGGAGCTCCTGGCTCCTGGCTTTGGTCTGGCCCAGCCCCGGCTGTTGTGGCCATTTGGGGAGTGAATCAGCAGATGGAAGAGCTCTCTTTCTGTTTCTTTCTCTGTCACTCTGCCTTTCAAATAAAATAAATAATTTTTTAAGAATTTTTTTTATATGAGAGAAAGGAGTATGAGTCAGAGAGGTCTTCCATCCTCTGGTTCACTCCCCAGATGGTCGCAACGGCCGGAGTTGGACTGGTCTGAGGCCAGGAGCCAGGAGCTTCTTCTGGGTCTCCCACGTGGGTGCGGGGGCCCAAGCACTTGGGCCATCTTCTCTGCATTCCCAGGCCACAGCAGAGAGCTTGATTGGAAGAGGAGCAGCCAGGGCGTGAACCCGTGCTAAGGGCCCGTATGGGATGCTGGTGCCACAGGCAGAGGCTTAACCTGCTGCACTTCGGATCCTGCTCTGTGCTAATGGCCTGGGAAAGCAGTGGAGGAAGGCGCCGGCCCCAGTAAATAACTATAAAAAAAACAAGCCTTGAGGGTGCTGCGCTGGGGCCCTCCCTGCCCTTCAGCTCTGTCCCTGGGGCACCCCTGGCTCTGGCCAGCTTCCTGTCCTGCACCTGCCTTGAGTCTCCACAGCCTCTGTGTCCACACCAGGCTGCGGTGCCCCCAGACTTCCGTCCTCTGCAGGGAGTCCACCCCGGAGCGGAGCGGCACAGCCACCTTCAGCGACAGGAACAACTCACTCTGGGGACAGAAGGTGCCCCCAGGCGACAAGCTAGCCTGGGAAAGTGATACAGACTGCGGGAGCTGAGCGAGCTGGCCAGCCCCACAGGCTGGCGGGCATCTCTGCACTCGTGTTGCGCTGTCTCGCGCCTCAAGGAGGCATCAATACGTGTTTTCCCATAAACCACACTGGGCGTGAAAACACTTCAGACCCAACAGCGAGAAGTAAACCGGCCTGTGAATGCTTTGGCTAACTTAATACGTTGATAACTTTTCCAGTCATTTGCGCGGGTGTGTGTTGGCTGTTTAAGGCGTTTGAAAGGTTCGACAGAAGGGCATCGCGCCCAGCGGGAAATGGCGAAGTTGCCTCTAGTCAGTGCCCAGAGCTGTACACGTCTCCCTCCCACAGTGCATTTCTCAGACACATCATGCACGTGAATCGACAGGAATGCTTTTGTGAACACAGCCCACGGGGCTGGCCTTGTGGCCTAGTGGGTAAAGCCACCACCTCCAACACCGGCATCCCGCATGGGTGCCCGCGTATGTCTGGGCTGCTGCGCTTCTGATCCAGCTCTCTGCTAATGGCCTGGGAAAGCAGTGGAGGATGGCGCAAGTGCTTGGCCCCTGCTACCCCATGGGAGACCCAGAAGAAGCTCCTGGCTCCTGGCCTCAGCCTGGCTCACTCCTGGCTGCTGCAGCCATCTGGGGAGTGAACCAGAGGATGGAAGACCTCTCTCTCTCTCTCTCTTTCCGTCTCTTTATCCCCTCCTTGTCTCTCCCTCTCTCTGTAGCTTTTTTTTTTTTTTTTTTTTTTTTTGACAGGCAGAGTGGACAGTGAGAGAGAGAGACAGAGAGAAAGGTCTTTGCCGTTGGTTCACCCTCCAATGGCTGCCACGGCTGGCACACCGCGCTGATCCAATGGCAGGAGCCAGGTACTTATCCTGGTCTCCCATGGGGTGCAGGGCCCAAGCACTTGAGCCATCCTCCACTGCACTCCCTGGCCACAGCAGAGAGCTGGCCTGGAAGAGGAGCACCCGGGACAGAATCCGGCGCCCCGACCGGGACTAGAACTTGGTGTGCCGGCGCCGCTAGGCGGAGGATTAGCCTAGTGAGCTGTGGCACCGGCCTGTAGCTCTTTCATCAGCAGGGTCATTTGGGGACATTCGATGACGTTCTCAGAAGGCCTTAGGTAGCAGAGGATGCGGGTAATTGATGATGATGTTTAACTAGCTTTTAAACAGCCAGTTTTTCTTGTACAGTGGCTGGGTTTCCATAAACCAGAAGCAAGGCCGGCCCACCTGGCTCAGCGTTACAGGAAACGGCACTGTAAAATTAATGCAGTGAGAAATCTCCGACTCCCTGGCATTAAACTCAGCCTGCGCCCTAACGACCTGGGCCCGTCCTAAGCCAGGGCAGCAGGTAAGGAGACGAAGCAACCTCTGTGGATGAAAAGTGTCCCACGTGAACAGGAGTGAGCTCCCCTCCCCTGCCCCCAGCAAACCTGCAGCCGGAGGGAGATGGGTGGGCTGGGGGCCACTCTGGAGGAGCTGGGTACTATGCCCACCAGCGGGCTGGACCTTTGAAAGGCCAGACCACTTACCTCCGCTGTTAGCTTGTTGGGGACAGTAACCGGGACCCGCCACCTATGCCTGTCACCTTTGCCTTTGCCTCCTAACAGGTAGCCACCATGCGTGAGTACATCTTCATCCATGTCGGCCAGGCTGCCGTCCAAGATCAGCAATGCATGCTGGGAGCTCCCCTGCCTGGAACAGGGCACCCAGCCTGATGCCAAGTGACAGGACCACGGGGGGAGGAGATGATGCCTTCAACACCTTCTCAGTAAGGCCGGTGCAGGCGAGCACGTGCCCAGGGCAGTGTTGCAGCCCTGGAGCCCACGGTCATCGATGAGGTTCACATTGGCACCTACACCAGCTCTTCCATCCCGAGCAGCTCATCACGGGCAAGGAAGATGCTGCCAATATCTATGCCCACAGGCTCCACGCCACGGACAAGGGGATCACTGACCCCGTCTTGGACCGGATCCACAAGCCGGCTGACCAGGGCACGGGCCTGCAGGGCTTTGGTCGGGGGACTGGCTCTGGGTTCGCCTCCCTGCTGACGGAACACCGCCAGTCTGTCGATTGTAAGTCCAAGCGGGAGTTCTCCATCCACCTGGCCCCCAGGTTTCCAGAGCTGTGGTGGAGCCCTACAACTCCATCCTCAGCACCCACACCACCCTGGGGCGCTCGACAACGACACCACCTGTGCGACATCTGTTGTAGAAACCTGGGTATGGAGCGCCCCACCTGCAGCAGACTGAACGCCCAGGCCTCCCTCCAGTCTGACAGAGCCCTGAATGTTGATCTGTCGGAATTCAGGCCAAACTGGTGCCCTACCCCTGCATCCACTCCCCTCTGGCCGCATACGCCCCCATCATCTCTGCTGAGAAAGCCCCATCATGAACAGCTTTCTGTAGCAGAGATCACCAATGCTTGCTTTGAGCCGGCCAACCAGACGGTGAAATGTGACCCTCACCACAGTAAATACATGGCTGTGGCTGCTGTACCGCGGCGATGTGGTTCCCAAGAGGTCAATGCTGCTGTCGCCACCTTCGGGACCAAGCACAGCATCCGGCTTGTGGATTGCTGCCCACTGGCGTCAAGGTTGGTGTTAATTCCCGGCCTCCCACGGTAGTGCCCGGTGGAGACCTGGCCAACACGCAGCGAGCTGTGTGCACGCTGAGCAACACCACGGCCACTGCCGAGGCCTGGGCTCGCTGGGACCACAAGTTTGACCTGACGTATGCCAGCTGTAAGGTGTTTCTATCAATCTAAAAGTGAAGGCTTTAAGAAAAAAGAAAGAAATAAAAACCAGGCCGAGACATGAACCATTCCCGGGCCTACAGAGTCAGAGAATAATGGAGGGGAAAAAATAAGAAAGAAAGAACAAGAAATACAGATTTAGTGCTGTGACAAGGGCTGCTGGGAGCCCGAGGGAGGAGCAGCTAGAGCCAGGTCTCGGGGCATCGTGGTCCCTTCAGGGATGAGAGCTGGGAGGAAGGAGACACGAACAACGGGGTAAAGCAGCCTGGGCGGGTTGAGTGGTTGGCGGCAGACAAGTTTTATTTTCCAAGGAAAGTGAAGAGGTGGCTGAGTCAGGAGTCAGAGGGAGGGGCTTTAAAACTGGGTGCAGGAAGAGAGCAAAGGCGCCTGCGTCCCCGGCACCCTGCAACGCGGCCGTGAACGTGGCCGCTTATGGGGCCTCGTAGGTCTCAGCCAAGGGGATGAGAGGTGAGGAGCAGCCCGCAGGCACAGGTTGAAGACGGACACGTCTGAGACAAGAGGCGGGCCACCCACTGCATTTTAAATACTCTCCTGGTGCAGAAAGGAGAGTACTCAAGGATCGGGCTTTGAGAAACACTGGCCTGCCGGAACAGGACAGGACAGGAGGCGGGAGTTCCCCGAGGTGCCTGCACCCTCGGGGCCTGCGTTCGCATCCTCCCATTGTCGTCGTCATCATCATCATCATCATCATCAAATCGCGAGAGCTGGGGAAGGAGACAGTGCTGCCCAGAACCAGCGCTCGGGGAGTCACATCCCGTGTTTCCACTAGAACTCAGGAAGTCCGAGCCGAGCCCCCTCCGTGGCTGGGGAGGGGGCATGTTGGCCGCCTCCACTCTCGGATGATGGGCAGGGTCAAGTTGGATGGCCCCAGCGACCCGGCTGGCCTGGAAGGGATGAGAAGAGGATGAGGCACTTGGGAGTTGGCCTTCATCCCCAGCAAACACCTGGCAGGATCCAGGCACTGAGGGAGCTGCGGCCAGCCCCCAGCACACTGAGGAAACACACTAAGGACAGAGACCAGTGTGCCAGCACACGGGAGAGCCAACATCATGAATGCCATGGCCCTTGGAGGTCCAGAAGGTGGTGGAATTGTCTGGAATATGGTCAGCGCTGCAGCTGATGACCCCATAGCTGTGGGGTGGGGATCAGAACAGCTTTGACTTAGAAGTGCAGGGCAAGCAGCCTCCACAAAGAGGCCAAAGGAGATGCAGGGAGGCCCTGTGGGCAGACCCTGGTCTAAGCATCGACTCCCCCTCCCCAAGTCCCAGCCAGGGCTGTGTGACCTTGGGCAAGTCACCTCCCATCTCTGAGGGTGAAATGAGATGTGTTAAAGGTCCTGGCACCTCTGCAAGTCTATAAAATTGTTCTTACTCTAAAAGTAAAAATTCCCCTGGAATTTACGAAGCTTAAAGTTTCTGGCCATTAAAGCCACAATCATCAATGAAGAATAAGCACTCCTAGGAGAAGTGAAAATAATTCCAGTGAAGACCTAGCAGGCCATGAGGAGGCTCAATCCCAGCTCCAGCCTGCCCCGTGGAGGAGTCCACCCCAGCCCAGCCCAGCCCACGGCCACTCCTGACAACGGGACCCTGTGTGGCCACCGGGCAGTCTGCTTCGGGCACAGAGCAGAGGGAGTGCTGAGGCTTCCTCTCCACCAATGCCTCCTAGTCAGCTTCTCCGCTTTCCCGTGGACAACGGCTCCTGAGACTAAAACCCGGCACCGGGAGCCACAGGGGGGCCGAGTGCGTGGCACCCCAGCCATCACCGCCACTTGTCGCGGTCGTGGTGAGTTCATGAATGGAGGTGTCACATCCCAGCACCCACGTTGCTGCCTCCCACTGGACCAAGCAGAGCCCAGCTGAGGAAGGGAGTCCAGCCCCGAAACCACGTCCGGGGGGCTTTGTGAGAACCAACCTGCTGTGCTCTGCTGACCAAAGAACAGGGAACTGCGGAATCCCTCGGGCGCGCTGGGATACTTGACATACAGTTCACACGCACTTAGTAAAGACTCGAAACATAAGCAGGGCTTGGGAGACCGATGGAACTAGGCCCGGTAGCTTCTGGGGAGCTGCGTGGACAAGCTGCTCGCCCTCATCCTCTCTGTCCCTGCAGTCCCTCATCTGCAATGGGAGCAACGACACTGACTTTCAGGACCACTGCAGTGATCACAGACAACCCGGCTTCTTGCCTGGGTTTCTCAGAGCAGTTTTCTTAGAACAGCGCCACTCCTTGCTCCCCTCGTAGCCTTGGCTGCATTTGCCCTGGTGGGCAGGGGGGCGTTGGGCAGATGTGCTCATGTGGTGTGTCATTTAAGACAGATGTGGTCTGGCCCACCAGCCCTGAGAACAGGCTCGCAAGTCTACCCGCCCCTGCCCTAAGCATCGGACGCAAACCCTGAGTTGCACGAGGCCCTGCCCTGGCAGGGGAGTCGCTGGCGGTCGCGAGTACCTGCTGCGCTGCAGGCTCCCAGCTCTGCTTTGGGAACAGGAAGCTGAAGACACACAATGCTTATCTTAGAAAAGGTCACGGCGACGAGGTGCAAGAAACAGGCACACGTCAGACTCAGAGTACAGAACGGCGCGAACAGAAGGGAGGCGCAGCCAGAGAGCGGTAGCCAACCCCACTTGGGAGAGGGAGGCCAGGAAGGCTCCCTGGAGGAATGCAGGGAGCCCTGGGCCCTGAAGGAGGCACAGAACTTGGGGAGGCTTCAGGTGGCAGGACAGAGTAGGGAACAGGTGCAAAGGCACCTGGAAAGAGACGCTCCCTGCAGCTCACCAGGCTGGGAGAACACGGCCGAAGGGAGCAGTGCAGGAGAAAGGGCCAGAGAGTTGGGACAGGCCAGGAGCTGGTGGCAAGGCAGAGACCAGACACCCATGGTGGCGTCGGCACGGTGGAGGGCCTGAAAGTGTCACCTTCTTAGCCGCGGAGAGAGCAGCCCCAGAGCGCTTGGGCTGAGCACCAGCCCTGCATCGCGTCTGGGGACTCCACCCCTGCTGTCCAGTCGCCTTCCTGCGTTGGCACAGGCAGGACACACGGGTGCGGATGGGTGCAGCCCCTGGGCGTGTTGTCGTCCTCGGGCCGCAGGTGACGGGTGCCCTTGAGACCGTTCCCTGAACATGCGTCAGGGCACGAGCCCTGAGGAACAACGGGGCCTTTGTTGACGGGCCTGGCGTCTGGGGACGAGCAGGGGACGGGCATTCCAGCCTTGGCTGGAACAGGGGAGATTTGAAGTCAAGGGCAGCGATGGGGGGAGGGAGCACCCCAACCCCTTTGTTTCTGAATAAAGCAGTCGTTGGGAGTGGGGCTGTCCTCCCCCCATTTCTGGAATTGGAAGCAGAGATCTTTATTGCTGTTTCCATAACATTATGGCTGAGTACAGAGGCATTCCATGCAAACAATGTTAATGATAAAGCCTGCTCCCCTCAGCCCTGCCTGTGGGACTGCTACTATTATCCCCGCTGTCGCTTCTGCCTGGGGATGAAGGGGTTGAGTCGGTGCTAGGAAGAAGGCAAATGCTGAAACCAGAAACCCCCGCACAAGCCTGGTGGGCGCCCTGGCTTCTGTGGCTCAACCTTGCGCTGGACCCCAGGCCCCACACTGGCTCTGCTCTCTGCCTCTCTGCCATGAGGCTCTCTTCCTTGGGTCGGGAGAGTGGAGATGCCTCGGCACTGGGTAGATACTCAGCTCAGGTGGGAGTCTCAGCTCTGCCCTGATGTCCTGGGTGCTGCTGGGTAAAGTCCTCCAACAGCAACGGGCCCCAGTTTCTTTCTCTGTGAAAGGGGAAGCTAGCCCCTCTCCCAGGCTGAGGGAAAAATCCTTAAAGAAGATCCTTGGTGGGGGGCAGGGAGGCAGAGCTGAGTGCTGTGGTGTAGCAGGTAAAGCCGCCACCTGCAGTGTCGGAATCCCATGTGGGTGCCGGTTCGAGTCCCAGCTGCTCCACTTTTGATCCAGCTCCCTTGCTAATGCATCTGGGAAAGCAGCAGAAGATGGCCCTAGTGCTCGGGCCCCTGCACTCACGTGGGAAATCCAGCTACTGGCTACTGACTTGGGCTCAGCTCAGCGCTGGCCATTGTGGCCATTTGGGGAGTGAACCAATGGACCTTTCTCTCTCTCTCCCTCCCTCTCTCTATAACTGTGCCTTTCAAATAAATAAATAAATCTTAAAAAAAAATAGGCAAGAAGAAAATCCATGGGTCTTTCTTATAGTAAGCGCTTTGAGTTTCTCTGCAAAATAAATTAAGACGCAAACGCCTGTTAAAAACTGAACACTCTAATCCTCAGAGCTGGGACTCTGAGGCTCTTAAGAGGCCGCGATGTTCCTGCTGCTTCTATCTCTTACACGGTGTGTAATTGGGTCGAGGATCTATAGATGGCAGCCTCTTGCTAACTAAGATCGGAGGGGAAAACGCTTCCACTTTCTCAGCACTGGACATTTACTGATGATCCTCGGAAGTCAGATAAATCTCCCACCGACCGTAGTGCCTATTGGCAATGCTCAATCTTGAGAACAGAAGGCACGTTCCTGCTGTAATGATTCTAACTCATAGTTTCAACAAAGAAGAGCGCTCTGCAAACATGGGACTTGGGGGACGTTATCACTGGGTGCTTCATCTCACAGTGCCAGTGTCGCAAGGGCGGGGGAGTCCTCTCAGATGCTGCGCAAGGGTGAAGGTCAAGTCAAGGGGACGGGCGTTGCCTCTGCGGCGTTGCACACTGATCCTGGAGCAACCCAGTCGGGGTCTCCAGTGCTCGTCTCGGGAGCCTCCTGCAGCCAGCTGAAACGTATGCTCAAAAGTCTACACCGTTCAGGAAGAGCTTGACGATCCAAAGAGGTCTAATTAAATAAACAGGCACTGTGTTTACATCCTCATTCAACAGAAATTGATGGATAAGGAGGAGAGGGTCATTGGTGAGCTGGGGCGGGGGGTTTACCCGCATCCCATCCTGGAGAGCCTGGTTAAAGTACCTGTTTCCTGCTTCCAATCAGCTCCTGCTCACACACACCCTGGGAGGCAGCAGATGATGGCTCAAGGATGTGGGCCCTGCCCACGTGGATGACTGGGACGCAGTTCCAGGCTCCTGGCTTCAGCCTGGCTCAGTCTTGGCTGTTTCAGTCCATTTGGGAAGTAAACCAGTCGATAGAAGATCTCTCTTCATCTCTCTCTCTCTCTTGTTCTTTCTGCCTTTCAAATAAAGAGCAAATAAAACTTTAAAATTGTTCTAAAAGATTGATGAAACATCAGGATTTTCATATGATTTCACCTGCATGCCAGGATGAATGGGGCCAGATGGCTGGGCCGCTGTAGGGCGTGGTCCAGTGGGCGCCAGCCTGTTAATGCAGGGTGGGAGGTGCTGGATTAAGGGCAGGACAGTCTGCCCAGGGACAGGGACTCGAGGAGAGAAATGGGAGGTGACTGCCCAGGGGACGCCACATCCGAGTCAAGATGTGAACGAGGCGGGAGCTTCACCTTGGCAGTGAAGCAGGGGATGTGTGCTAGGCAGAGGCCGGGGGTGTGCAAGTGGAGAAGCCCGGAGTTCCCGGATCGGAAGGGGAGGGTAGAGAGGAGAGGAAGAGCAGGAGACAGACGGGGAGAAAAGAGCCGTGGAAGCGTGATGGAGAGGAGCTTCCCTGTCCCGAGCACACCGGGGAGCCACTCCACTCTCTTAAGCTGACAAATGGAGACACTGGATTGGCCATTTAGGGGAAAAGCTTCCTGTCACCCGTGTGCAGAATCGATTAAGCCTGGCGAGAAGTGGGACAGGGAGAGCAGCCGAGGGGGCCGGCGCTGGGACAGAGACAGATGGGCTGGGGCCGTTCTGAGATGGAACCCAGGATCCGGCGGTTGGCTGGGTGTGGGAGGGCGGAGGGGAGGAGGCACCGGCCTCAGACGGTGCCCAGTCGGCTGGAGGACACGGCAGAGGAAGATTTGCGTTGGAGGTGCTGATTCCCCCTCCAACCCGCTGGAGGCGCTGATTCCCCCTCCGACCCGCTGGGGCTGGGACTTGTGCAGGCAGATTCCGCGTCTGTAGGAGCCAGCGTCACTCCTAGTGTTGGGTGAGGCTGATGCAGGACACGGCCAGGGAGAGGCCTCCCAATGCCCATGTGCAGAGGAGCCACCTGGGCTGCCATCCACACAGGCCTCGGGGCTCCTCCTTGGGGACGCAGCTCAGCTCTGAGTCTCCAACCACCTCCCCAGGAGCCCGTCAGGCTATGCTAACTCCCTGGTTATTAGAGAGAGAAGATGGTAACAGTAACATCGGAGGACCCTAGAATTTGCAATATGTCGTTTATTATTTAAAAAATGCTTTAAGGCTGGCCCCGCGGCTCACTAGGCTAATCCTCCACCTAGCGGCGCCGGCACACCGGGTTCTAGTCCCGGTCAGGGCACTGGATTCTGTCCTGGTTGCCCCTCTTCCAGGCCAGCTCTCTGCTGTGGCCAGGGAGTGCAGTGGAGGATGGCCCAAGTCCTTGGTCCCTGAACCCCATGGGAGACCAGGAGAAGCACCTGGCTCCTGCCTTCGGATCAGCACAGCGCGCCAGCCACGACGGCCATTGGAGGGTGAACCAACAGCAAAGGAAGACCTTTCTCTCTGTTTCTCTCTCTCACTTTCCACTCTGCCTGTTGAAAAAAAAAATGCTGTAAGTTATTTGAAAAGCAGAGAGAGAAAGATCTTCCATCACAGCAGCTGAGGCTGGGCCAGGCCAAGGCCAGGAGTCAGGAAGTCAGCCTGGGGCTCCCGCGTGGGTGGCAGAGACCAAGTTCTTGAGCCATTGTCTGGTACCTCCCGCAGTGAGCACCAGCAGGAAGCTGGAGTCAGAAGCAGAGTCGGAACTTGGACCCAGGCCCTCCTAATGGGATGCAGGCACCGTAAGCAGCGTCGTAACCACAGTGCCAAACGCCCACACCAGTTTGCAATTTCTTCTAAAAAGACAAAAAAAAATACTAACGAGAGTACAGTGAAAAAGACACTTACATACTGCTATGGGGACGCATATTGAACTTGTAAATCTAAAGACTGAAAATGATAATAAAAATCCCAGAGAAGGAAAACCTCGAAAGGCGGCGGCCAAAGCAACGAAGACGTCACCAAAGCCCCTGACTGTCCGAGCAAAGGTCCGCAACCCAGCCGGAGTTCTCGCACGAGTGCGACTCTGTGACAAGGAGCGTTTGTGATGGAAGCCCAAGCTAAGCAGCTCCAGCATGCCCAATAGGCCCCCCAATGGAATTTTACCCTAAGAAGGGAGGAACACTGGTGATCTTGTTCAATAGAGGCTTAATAGAACATCAGGGCCCCTCTTACAGTCAAATGAGCACTTGATGCTCAAGCCAGTAAAAGGCACAAATGAAGAAGACGTTACCCCCACCACTCACCTCCACTGTGTGCTGCTCATGCCCCGGCAGAGCCCTCAGTTCATTCTGCCTGATCTATTAGATCTTAAATATAATAAGGATGCAGAGAGACAGAGCTGTTCCATCTGCTGGTTCACTCCCCAGACACCCACAGCGTCTAGGCTGCACCAGGCTGAAGCCGTGAGCTAGGAACTCAATCCAGGTCTCCCATGGTGGTGGCAGAGACCCAACTACTTGAGCCACCATCTGACACCTCCCAGGTGCGTATTAGCAGGAAGCTGTATCGTAAGTGGAGCAGGGACTCGAACCAGGCATTCCAGTGCAGGTATCCTAAGCAGCATCTTAACCCCTGTGCCGGACATCTGCCCCAGCCTGCCCGATGCTGGATCATCTGCATTCGTGTCTGTTGCCCTCCACACAAATAGTCCTTGCGGGCAGAGGCCTGTCCTCCTCATGTACGGAGTCAGTATTCGTTGACTTGAATTTCCATCGTCGCTCGGAGCGCCCCAGAGCTGCCATCCTTATGTCAAAGCTTGATGTGGGATTCTCCTGGTGGTCGGATTCTCAGTGTGCTCATGATTTCAAGGCACCAAACTTCAAACAATGTTCGGGGAAAGTAGCAGGAGCAGAACAGCGCAGGGAAGTGAGAAAGTCTAAGCACTGATGCACCACAGAAGGCAGCCTGGAAGGCGTCTCCGCTCCCCCACGCTGGCTGGCTCGGAGCTCTTCTGCTCAGCAGCGAAAGCGGAAACTCCTCGTTAAATGTCAGAGGAATCGGCTAGCCCGGGGCAAAGCCCCTGACCGGGCAGGCGCCCGCTGCGGTCCGGTTCTTGGTAATTGATGAGCTCGGAATAAGCAGAACCAATCCAGGCCGATTGTGGAGGAAATGACTCCAGCCAGAAAAGTTCAACAAGAAAGATGTGAACTTTAAAGTACTTGAACACAAATCAAGACAGTGAGTTTTTATAAAAATCTTTACTAGCTCAAAGCACGGAAGCTCAGGCTGACCTTTCTGCTTGGGGTGAGAAGCTGGTGGTGGAGGGCACGCGCCCGCCGTGTATCACGCCGGCACCGTGGAAGCGCCCGGCAGGGAGGGGGAGCGTGCCAGGTTTCCCACTGCCAGCCCCGAGTCCGAGTCCGTGTGGGTGAAGGAGGCCTGACTTTGAGTTTTTAGCGCTCCTCCATGGCTGCACCTGCACTAATTTTCTTTTCGTTTCCTGCAGGATGTTGGACGCGCTTTTGATGTTCCTTTGCCCTACGGACGATGGGACCAGGCCTCCAGCTGCACGCCTAGCTCCTGGTCTGTGCTCAGTGGCCCCAGAGCCAGCTCCAGCCGGTAGCACGCTGGCCTTGCCAACCATCAGAGCACCCCTACGTGCTGAGCCCTCTTCCTGTGCTCACCTGTCTCCCACACCCGCGGCTTCCCCCAGCCATCCCGGAAGGAAGCGTCTCCCTGCATGAGGAAGTGGGCGGTGCTGGAGGCCTCCAGCGATGAGAAGAGAGAGCTCGGTTTCCAGCTGCCGCCCCTGGGCTCCTGTCGCCTGCTCTTGTTACCACGTCCAGCAGTGTCGCTCCCTGGCAGGCCATGCGGCACCGGCTTGGGTCTTGCTCCATGTGTGTGGCTTCCCGCTCAGCGGAGGTTGCCCGGCTGTTTGGTGAGAGCATAGATTATAGCACCTCTCGGGGTTCTGGGACCATCAGGTCAGGGCATTGCTCTCCTTAGCAATGGCGTCCTGCCTGATCTACCTCACTCATCAACCACGCCTCGGGCCTCCGCCATGCAGCAGGCAAGGAGCGGACCCCTCGTGGGGTCCTTCCCCCCGACAACACTCCCATCCACGGGAGAGGGGAGAAGGGGTCAGGGTTCACTTGCATCCCAAAGCGCTACGGGGGTGGGCGTGGGGGGCTACAGCTTTTACCAGGGAGGCAGAAAAGCACAAGCACGAGGCCTTCATAGGGAGGTACACGCCTTCATAAAGTACAAGGCCTTCACAGGCAGGCGGCCCGGTAGGGTTGTTACATTAGGAAAAGCACACAAGCCCAGAATGTTCCAGACACAGTGCCGTGCACGCGTTAGCTCATCTGCTCCTCGGCCCAGCCTCAGGCGGCTTTGCTGCTTCCATTTCATAGATGAGAAACGTCCAGGGAAACTCCCCACAGCCGTGCGACAGGGGAAGCAGGAATCAACCCCCACCCTCGGGGTCCAGCGCCACGACTCAGCCCACCGTGCAATGCCGCCTCTGTCCGAGGGCGCGCTCCTGCCAGAGGAACCAGAGGTTTCCGGAAGGGGCGGAGCGTGTGGGGGGGATGCCTGGTGGTCCTGTGAGACTGGGGCCTGTGCCCGTGAGTGTCTGGCAGCGGCTGAAACGTGCGTGTGTGTGGAGCTGGAGGCTGTTCAGTCACCACTCACCCACTCAGCCACTCACCCACTCATCCACTCACCCACTCAGCCACTCACCCACTCACCCACTCACCCGCGCATCCACTCACCCACTCACCCACTCACCCACTCACCCGCGCATCCACTCACCCACTCACCCACTCACCCGCGCATCCACTCACCCACTCAGCCACTCAGCCACTCACCCACTCACCCACTCACCCACTCAGCCACTCACCCACTCATCCACTCAGCCACTCACCCACTCACCCACTCAGCCACTCATCCACTCACCCACTCAGCCACTCAGCCACTCATCCACTCACCCACTCATCCACTCACCCATGCATCCACTCACCCACTCACCCACTCATCCACTCACCCACTCACCCACTCCACTCATCCACTCACCCACTCACCCACTCATCCACTCACCCACTCACCCATTCATCCACTCACCTACTCATCCACTCACCCACTCAGCCACTCAGCCACTCACCCACTCATCCACTCACCCACTCATCCACTCATCCACTCATCCACTCACCCACTCACCCACTCACCCACTCACCCACTCAGCCACTCACCCACTCAGCCACTCACCCACTCATCCACTCACCCACTCACCCACTCAGCCACTCACCCACTCACCCACTCACCCGCGCATCCACTCACCCACTCACTCACTCAGCCACTCACCCACTCAGCCACTCAGCCACTCACCCACTCACCCACTCAGCCACTCACCCACTCACCCACTCACCCGCGCATCCACTCACCCACTCATCCACTCAGCCACTCACCCACTCAGCCACTCACCCACTCAGCCACTCAGCCACTCAGCCACTCACCCGCGCATCCACTCACCCACTCACCCACTCACCCACTCAGCCACTCACCCACTCAGCCACTCAGCCACTCAGCCACTCACCCACTCAGCCACTGGGTACCAGGGCTCCATCAGCACTAGCACAGCTTGGGGAGCCTGTGAGTTCCAAATGGGTTTGGCCCTGAGCACAAGACAGGGAGGAGAACTTTCTAGAATTACCCAGACATTTTTAGAACTATCCAGACACTTCCCACTCGTCTCCTGCTTGTGGCTGCCGATGCCACTGCTATCAAAGCCAAAACCATAAACCCGAAGTGTGGTTGAGAGACAACTTGGGTGCTGGTAGGTAAAGCGCAGTGTGCCAGGTGCACTTAAATGAGCAACCGATGATTGCTTTTTGGTGTAAGCACGTTCCAAAGGCTGCCTGGTGCACACGCCTACTACAGCAGTGTCCACTGCTTGTCTGAAAGTCAGATTAAGTGGGCATCCTGTATTTCGATTCCCTCAGTCTGGCAACCCTAAATCTGAATGATCTTTCAATGGAGCCATGCTGTTTTACAAATGGACCAAGAGAAGAGATGGGCTCAAGGTCACCAAAGATTGGCCAGCATTGGGGCACAGCGGGTTAAGTCACTTCCTGCAACACCAGGAATATGGATATATGAGCACCTGTTTGAGTCCCGGCTGCTCCACTTGCAACCCAGCTCCCTGCTCATGCACCTGGGAAAGCAGCAGAGGACAGCTTGAGTGCTTGGGTCCCTACCACCCACATGGGAGACCCAGATGGAGTTCCAGGCTCCTGGCTTTGGCCTGGCCCAGCCCTGGCCTTTGTGGCCATTTGGGGAATGAAACAGTGAATTTAATACCTATCTCTCTCTCACACACACACCCTCTCTAACTTTGCCTTTCAAATAAATTAATTACTTTTTAAAAGGTCATTTGCAGAGTGAAACAGGAAGGCAGAGGTCAGGGACCCAGTCCAGGGCTCTTTCTGCTGGACAAGGCTGCCATCCATGTCCCCAGCAAGAGGGCCCGGGATGCAGGGACAAGCTCGCAGCCACTCAGCCTTCCAGTCCCAATAGAGCCATCAGGCCTCAGAGTCGGTACTGCGCTCACTCTCAAGAGTCTGCATCGTGGTGGCCAGTGTGACTCTGGATGGTGGATTTGCTCTGACCCTGGCATGGAAGGCCGAAGCCGCCGTCGGGAGCAGGGAAGCCCCAAGGACCCTCCCTGCCCAGCCCTGGGCACTGATTGCAGGCAGGCGTGCGGCGGCCGCCAGGGCCGGCAGCATTTGGCAAAACGCTTCAGGGGAATTCAGAATGCAGCTTAGAGGAAATCAACCGTTCCCTTCGGAGCAGCACCGCAGGAGACTGTGGCCGACTTCAGGTGCCTTCCTCTGAATGCATTCCATCCGGCAAGGAGCAGGAAGAAGCCTGGCCTTCGACGTAACTCGATCGGACTCCGTGCGTTCACAGGGGTATCGGTTACCGTAAGCCTCCCGGGGCAGCCAGGAGATTAGCAGGAGGATTACCTGCCACTTACCGTGTGTCATCCCGGGGAGCGCAGCGCCACCGCGAGCCCTCGGCAAGCAGCCCCGGGAGGCTCCTCCCCCAAGCGCGGCTGGCGGCGTTTCTAAGTGTGCTTAAGCTGCCCGTCCTAGCGGTGACGGGGACGCGTCGCCGAGTAACAGCAGCGTCAACAGCGGCCGTGGGAGGAATGTCCACAGGTGACGCTTTGTGGAGCGAGGTTGGCCCAGGGGGTGCTGGGGTCTTGTCACGGAAGCTCTAGGCCCACTCGATACGTCCTCAACGGCAACATCTTCGGGCGTGTCCCAGCTGTATACGTCACTCCTCAGTCCGCGTGCTCTGGGAAACGACGCATTTGTCAAGACGACGTGACGTCACCTCTGGTGCAGGAGAAGCCGGCATCAGGCCACTCTAAATCTGGGTGGTCGGGCCCACATTCGGCTTTCCCTGCAGGGGAGAGGCCCGTGTGGGAGTCAGGAGCCGAGGTGGCCTGGAAAGAGGGCTGGGTCCCAAGTCGAGAGAGAGTCTACACCAGTGGAGACAAGCAGGCCAAACCCAAGCCACCAGCTACTTTTTTTTATTTTTTATTTTTTTTGACAGGCAGAGTTAGACAGTGAGAGAGAGAGACAGAGAGGAAGGTCTTCCTTCTGTTGGTTCACCCCCCAAATGGCGGCTATGGCTGGCGCACTGCGCCAATCCAAAGCCAGGAGCCAGGTGCTTCTCCTGGTCTCCCATGGGGTGCAGGGCCCAAGCACTTGGGCCATCCTCCACTGCACTCCCGGGCCACAGCAGAGAGCTGGCCTGGAAGAGGAGCAACTGGGACCAGAACCCGGAGTACCGGCACCGCAGGCGGAGGATTAGCCTAGTGAGCCGCGGCGCCGGCCGCCACCAGCTACTTTTACAAGTAAAGTTTTAATGGCACACAGCTGCACTGTGTGTGGTTTGTGTTGTCTCTGGCTGCTTTCCCACTACAACGACAGAGTAGTGGATGCAGAAACCACGGGGCCCACAACCTAGAATACTCATTATCTGCCTTTACAGAAACAACGGCTGTGCCTTCGTCTAAGAGACTCCGCATCCTGTTCAGCCTCAGATCTGCACAGAGTGCTGGGAAAATGGAAATTCCAAGCTGTTGAGGGAGTGCTCGTTGAAGGGGAAAAGATGCGGAGGCTCCGTCTCTAAGGTTCCATGCAGGGCGAGCACTGTGATGTAGCAGGTTTAGCCGCCGCTTGGGGCACCCATGTCCCATAACAGAGCACCTAGGATTCAGCCCCGTCTCTGCTCCCAATCCAGCTTCCTGCTGATGTGCCTGGGAGGGGCACATGAAGTGCTTGGGAGACCTGGATGGAGTTCCTGGCTCCTGGCTTCAACTGACCCAGCCCTGGCTGTTGCAGGCGTTTGGGCAGTGAACCAAGGATGAAGTGCTCTCTCTCTCTCTCTCTCTGTGTGTGTGTGTGTGTGTGTGTGTCACTCTACCTTTCAGAGAAATAAATACATTTTAAAAAATAAGATTCTAGGGCCGGTGCTGTGGTGTAGTAGGCTAAGCCTCTGCCTATGGCGCTGGCATCCCTTATGGATGCCAGTTCATGTCCTGGCTGTTCCTCTTCTGGTCCAGCCCTCTGCTATGGCCCGCCATGGAAGGCTGTTTATGGAAGCCATGGAAGGTGGCCCAAAGGGCCCCTGCACCCATGTGGGAGACTCGGAAGAAGCTCCTGGCTCTTGGTTTCGAAATGACACTGCTCTGGCCGTTGCAGCCATTTGGGGAGTGAACCAATGAAGGGACGACCTCTCTCTCTGTCTCTCCCTCTCTGTCTGTAACTCTGCCTCTCAAATAACTAAGTAAAATCTTAAAAAAAAAAAAAAAAAAAAAAAAAAAAAAAAAAAAAACCAGACTCGAGGTGGAGACCTCTCAACAATGTGTTCTCCACAGAGAACACCGAGTTGACCCAAATACACAGAGAACCCACTTGGGATTAATTTTCCTGACGTCGCATGCCCATCAGTGTCAGGATCCCAGCTGGCTTCCCCCGGGGAAGGAAAATTGGAGAAGCCAGGGTCTCGCTCGGGGACACGCGGGTGCCAGGGCCCCCTTTCGTCCTCCGCCACTGCTACCCATCACTGCACAAGCATGGCGGCACCAAGGTGGTCAGTGGGCACCTCCTCCTGCCCCAACAGAGCAGCTGATGCTCCGGAACCCAGCCTGCTCCCACGCCATCCCCTCTAGAGAAATGTCCTCCTTCCCCCGCGGCTGCAACCCGCTGTCCCGCCAGGCTCCTCTCAAGTGCACCCACGTGTTTCCTGACACCTCGCTGGGGTGGCTCGTCTCCACAGCAACACCACGTGGGAGTTGTCTGTGGGCAGGGAGCCAGGGCACTCACACACGTGCAGACTGTCCACTGTGGAGACCGCCTGTGGGACCCCAGGATCCCTTTTGGGTCAGCTGTCCACGGCAAAACTTGGAGTGTTCTCAGGGACTCCGTCTGGGTGGCCAGGGCAGAGCCTAGAGGAAGGGGTGTAGGCCTTCCACGGCCCAGCACAGGCGATGGCGAGAGGGTCGTCACTTCCTCAGTGTCTGAATGGGACGACCCCTCCCCACAAGCACCTCCCTCTTCACGCAGAGCGCCAGGCCACTTGGCCAGCCCACCAGTCTTTAATGAACACCTGCTGTGCGCCAGGAACTAGGGGAAGTGGTGTGCAAGACAGGCAAGGCCCTGCCCTCGGAGGACTGCACGTTCCAGCCTGACTCAGCCCGGGGCAGGGTGTGATCCAGAGAGTGAGCAGGAACAACACAGCCTCTGCTCCGCCTCCAGTCTCTGGATGGGCCTGCCGTCGGCCGCGGGGGAGCACCTGGAGCCCCGGGGGACGAAGCCAGCACTGCTCCCCATCCGCGTGGCCCTCTCGTGCCCGCCAGAGCCGCCATCTTCCTCCCTGGGCTGGAGGAGTCAGCAGAGGATGTTCTGAATCTGCCAGCAGAGAGGATGCTGGGAAGTAAAGCCCCGCCGTGCTCTTGCGACACCACAGAGAGGAGGCCAGGGTGGGGGCGTGGGTCTCCCTCCCTGGCTGGGTTTTAGGCTTCCTGGCTGCAGGGCTGGTCCCAGGGGCCATGGAATTCAGATGGACACAGGTGTCGGAGCCGGTGCCCACAGAGAGCTGAGCGGTGGCCGCGGGGTGAAACCGGCTCAGGTGGTGAGAAGGGACTCAGCCAGATGACTGCTGATGGAGCTGGGCTCGGAGGCCAGGCGCTCTGAGCACACGAGGGCCCTGGGGCTCCTGGTGGGTGCAGGCGGATGTGCCTCAGCGCTGTGTGACTGAGAACCCCGGGTCACTCGCCGACACCCCACCTGCAAGGGAGGTCCACGGGGGACAGGTGACGATGGGTGTGCCCAAATCCCTCAAGGTTATCGACACCACCAAGCTCTTCTGAAGCCCGAGCAGGTCCAGGGATGCCTGCTTTCTGGAGACTGAGCCTCTGATGGGGCTCCGCCCCTGCCCCCAGGGGCCTCCCCAGCCTGAGACAGGTCCCACCTCCCCTCCTTCCCACTGGGTTTACACAAATGGTGGCGCCAGATTACGGAAGGCAGGTGGTTTCCTTGGCTCTTCTGAGGCCTGCACTCCTGGGGCCGGCGCCAGGGTGCAGTGGGTTAAGCAGCTGCAGTGATGCCCCACCCCCCATCAGAGCACTGGTTTCAGTCCTGGCTGCTCTGCTTCTGATCCAGCTCCCCACCAATGCACCTGAGAAAGCAGCAGAGGATGACTCAAGTCTTTGGCCCTTATGTCCACGCGGGAGACCCAGATGGAGCCCCAGGCTCCTGGCTTCAGCCTGGACCAGTCCTAGCTGTTGTGGCCATTTGAGGAATGAACCAGTGGATGGAAGCGCCCTCTCTCTCTCTCTCCCTCCCCCCCCCCACCTGCCTTTCAAATAAATCTTTAAAAAGCAACACGGCTCCTGTGTCTCTGATGAACACAGACGGGAGTGAAGCCCGCGTCTATAGGCTGTCACTCGGTCAGGCTCCCACTGTGTCAACATCCCTGCTGTGATGCGGCCACGGCTCCTCTCTCAGCCTCTCACGTCTCCCACGAGGGTGGCATTTAAGGAACAAACAACACATGGGCATCCACTGCTCCTACTGGGAGCTCTGCACGGGCCTGGGAGGTGGCACCCCCTGCAGGAGGAGGGGAACTCGGGGAATCAGCCCCTCCCCACAGTCTACCTCTCAGGCGCTCAAATCCTTTTGCTCTCAACTCCCAAACTCATGTGAACCCTGAGCCCCCCAGGCCCCGGGAGTGGCCGTAGCCTCCAACCCTGAGATTCGTAAGCCTTCGCCTTCGCCAAGATGCAGCTCTCTCCCTGCCTCCCCTCCAGGAGACTTCTCCCAAGCAGCAGGAAAATCCGGTGGGGGCCGGCTCCTCTCCGAGCGCAGAGTTCCGCAGCGACCTTTCCAAACGCCGGGCGCGCCTGGCACTCCTGCCCACCGATGCCCAAAGGCTTGCAGGGACTGCTGAGGTGGGAGGAGGGTCGCTCAGTCTCGGGCTCCGAGCGCTCGCTCTCCCTGCCGGGAGCAGCCAAGCCACCCAGGAGAAGCCGGCAGTCCCCAGGTGCCGGGATCCAGCGGCCTGGGCAGCTTTCCCCAGCAGCTCACGCCAGCTTCACCCTCGCCCAGCCCCAGAGCCCCTGGGGCCCCTCGCCTCCCTCTGGCCTCCAAGCCAGGGACCAGGCAAGCAACTCTGCGTGTTGTCAGCAAGTGCAGAGCAACACTGTTCCTGTTGCTCCTTCTCTCCCGTGGGCTCCTGTGCCCATCTCCTCCTTTCACTGGAGCTGCCAAGGCCTTCCTAGTACCGTTGCTGATCTGCCCTTCTCCCTCAGCCTCTCCCTCCTCCACCTCCTCGCGTCTCTCTCTCAATTTCTCCTTTTTTCTGCCGTGCACAGGTAATTGTGAGACGGCTAAGGAAAGCCCTGGAGGATTCAGTTCCAAACGCTACCCAGCAGTTCTCAGGAGGGCACAAAGGATCGCGGTGAATGTCACATTGAGTGCACTCCAGCTGCACCTGCCGGCCGCCCCGGCCCCTCCGGTTCACCGGGGGGTCACCGCGCGCCCGTAGATTCTCCGATGGCAAGGAGAGCTACTATGTTTTCAGTTCACAGTGAGATTAAATCTACAACGTTTGACCTGTCTAATTTATTTTGTGGCTGAGAGAGCAAGGCAAGCCCGTGGTAAGATCTGGATGCATTTCTTCCCTTAAACAAAACACCGTGGAATTTGTAGGAAGTCGTTGTTGGCGAGATGTCTGTCTGGGCCTGGATGGGAAATCGGCTGTGTGGTGCTGGGCAGGCCCCAGCGCGGGGGCAGCAGTCAGCCTGGCTTCGGTTTGGTAGGGACTCAGGGCCGTGCTGAACGGCAGGGATAACAGGAGGCCACGCAGGGGCGCGGACACAGCTCAGGGCTGCCGACCCCCACAAAGGCCAGGCTCTCGTCCGAGGTTCCCGCCAGCTGGGCCGAATCTCATGCTTCCGGCCTCCTTCTCTTGCCCACCTCCGGCCGAGGCTGCCCCTGTTAGCCAAAGCCGTGTGTCTCCCTGGAGCTGCTTCCTTCCTCCCGGAGAAAACATCATCATCGTGATTTCCCGGTTTGTACTTCCACTCCCACCACCGAGCACCTCCTGGAGGCTAAGCATCAGTCCTGGCCCTCAACCGGCCACTCTTGTGGATTCTAGAATGTTCTGTCGATAGCAAAATGTCTTTTACCAAAAACTGAGATCATGAAGGGTCCCTAATAAACACAACTAATGCCAGCTAGCCAGGTTGCTCGGCTTGACGCATGCATGGAATGGCCAGACGTGGCCTCATCCGGCCAGGCCCCAGCCCTCAGAAATCCTGCAATTCACCTTGGACCTCAGGGTAACACCCAGGCAGCAGAGAGACAGACGTGGTCGGTGCCAGGTGAGCAAGGAGCACAGGAGGCTGGAAGGAGGGGCCAGCAAAGCCACAGGAGGGCTGCTCGGAGCCTGGGTCTCTGCACAGGAGTGCGTCCAGGGCCAAGAGCTGTGTGCACAGACACCTGGAGGCACAGGCTTGCTCAGAGCAGCTGCACATGGTAGAGAGCTGGCCTGAGGCCGGACGGTCATTCGAGCCAAGTCGTGATGGTAGTGGAGGAGGAAGCGGGTCTGATTCCAAAGACCACCTGAGTCCCTTCAGCCAGAGTAGGAAGCGGTGAAGGCCATGGGCAGAGGGCCATCCCGGCAGCCATGGGGGTGGGGGGGGTGGGGGGGGATGGGCATAACACACCCCGGCAGGGAGCCCAGTGGGAATCTGTACCGGAAAGGGTGCAGCGGGCTCAGAGGCAAAGCTAGAGCAGGAAGAAAGAGCAGTCGCGGCAGGAGGCGTAAGGGAGGGGAGGCTGTGCCCAAGCCCAGAGGCTGGGGCTGCAGGCCCAGGGAGGACAGAGGCACGGCCGCACCTGGGCAGGATGTAGGCGGTGAGCTGGGGACGGGCAGGCTCAGGGGCTCGGGGGAGGGGACGAGGACTGGGACGGCCCAGCCCCCCGTCTCCGCTGAGAACCGGCCAAGGGCCCCTGCAAACACTGCCACGCGTCTGGTTTGCTCCACAGAGCAGCAGGGTCAGGCGGCGCTGCTGCGCTTCTGTCTTCTGGACCAGAACGGTAAGGCTCAGAGAGGCCAGAATCTGCCTGCAGTCAGGCAGCCAACAGCGACGGAGGCGGGGTCGGCCTCGGCACCTGCTCAGCCACAGCTGAGCGGCCTGGGCTGCAGCTGGGTGACGAAACTGGGGCTCCTCTTGTAGGGGTGCATCGAGCCTCCCAGGGTGGCCATCTGCTAAGGCCCAGTTGGAAAGATGAATGAGGCCTCTGACGCCCCGGGGTGGCGACAGCACACTCCTAGCCCAACCCTAGGGCTCCAGGCCCATGCAAGCGGCTCCCCAGGACGCACAGGGTGTGCACGGCCTCGGGCCAGCGCGCTGGAGCCCTGCAAGGTGCATGTGCCCCCCGGCCGGGCAGCGCGGGTCATTCATTCTGACACAGCGAGGTCGGCACCACCTGCTCCCACGTCCTGGCTCTCACTCGACGCCAGGCTAAGGCGGGGACTCACAGGCAGGTCAGCCCACTCCGGCTGGCATCGGGGATGGCAAGGGGTTGGGGAGCCTCGCAGCACTCAGCTGCCTTCGAAACGCCAATCTTTAGGAAGAGAAGCTGTCGAGACACAGACAGACAGGGAGGTGCGGGAAACGGGCCTCCCCCGGGGTCATGACCTGAGGAAGAGCCACAGCCTGGTAAGCAGCTTCGCCACCAACTGGAGAAGCGGACTGGGCCGGGGAAGGAAAAACTTGGATTGCAAGAAACACGGCACGATGAGGGCCGCGAGGGGACTGGGACGGGGGTGCCGCCGGCCCCTCCCCTGGCGGGCACGGAGCACCTTGCATTTGGGTCATTACAGGTGCCATGGAGGTGAGGCTGTGCACCTCGGCTGTGCAGAGCTGGCTCGGGGTCGGCGGCGAGGGCCTTCCAGCAGGGGGTGTGGCGTTAACAGTGACAGCTGGCACTGAGGGAGCACCTGTCACCTGCACACAGAGGTCTGCGGCACAGTCATGATCAACTCGCATCATCCTCACCGCCACCCTGTGAGGACAGGTGTCATGGTCACCTGACGGGTGAAGGGTCAAGGCACAGGGGGCCCACTGCCCTGTCCTGTGCCACTTAGCCAGGAAGTGCTGGGGGAGCCACGCCCCCTGGTCAGGCTTCACTCTGCCACGCAGTCCACACTGGGGAAGTAGGAGACCCAGCTGTGCCGAATGACCTCACAAAACACAGACATGGGTGTTCACAGCAGTCCCACGGGGGGACGACCCACACAGCCACTCACTGATGAGCGGAGGAACACTGTGTGTGTGTGTGTGTCCCTATGTTCATACAATGGGATAGTATACAACCATGAAAAGGAATGGAGTCTGGGGGCCAGCGCTGTGTGCAGCAGGTTAAAACCACTGTTTACAGTGCCGGCACCCCATATGGGCCCAGTTCGAGTTCCAGCTGCTTCATTTCCAATCCAGCTGCCTGCCAATGCACCTGGGAAAGCAGCAGAAGGTGGCCCAAGTACGTGGGTCCCTGTACCCACGTGGGAGACCTAGAAGAGGCCTCTGGCTGCCGACTTCGGATCAGCCCAGCTCTGGCCGTTGCGGCCATTTAGGGAGTGAACCAGTGGATGGAAGTCCTCCCTCTCTCTCCCTCTTTCTTCCTCTCTCCCCCTCCCTCTGTAACTCTGCTTTTCAAATAAATAAGTAAATTTAAAAAAAAAAAAAAGAAAGAAAGAAAAAGGAACAGAGTCAACAGCTGCTACAACACGAGTGAGCCGTGAACACGTCACAGGACGCGAAGGCAGGCGGGCACAGCGGGCGCTGCGGGTGACTGTGCGTGTGGAACGTGTCGGCAGGCGAGCCCACAGAGACGGAGGCTGGGTCAGTGGCCACCAGGGCCTGGGGGCGGGGACTGGGTGCGAGTGACTGCGGATGGGGACGATGTTAGCCAGCAGTGATGGCTGCCCAGCGCTGGGAGCGTGTGCGGAACACCACCAGTTGTGCAGTTCAATGTGGTGAGTCCGAGTTACATCAAATCAAAGTCTGCAGAGACAGCAGTGGGCACTCAGCACGGGGCCCGCATCCCTCAGCAGAGTGCCGGGTTCGAGGCCTGGTTCTGCTCCCAGTTCCAGCTTCCTGCCGCTTTGCGCCCTGGGAGGCAGCGAGGTGGCGATGGCCCAAGTAGTGCAGTCCCTGCCACCCGCAGGAGAAAACCTGGCTGAGTTCTCAGCTCCCAGCCTTGGCCTGGCCCACACCCAGCTGTTATGGGCACTGAGCATTTACCAGTGGGTAAAAGACCTCTATCCTCTCTCTCTCTCTCTCTCTCTCTAAGAAATAAATAAATAACCGATTTTTTTAAACAAAATCACAATAAAAAATAACCACCTGACCTATCAGTGACAACTCTCTCAGCATTCCCCTGGCTGGTCCCTGGGCTTCAGGATGGCTGCAGAGGTTCCGGCCATCACACACAAACACGATCACACTTAGCGGAAGCAGAAAGGAATTTTCTCCCAAGGCGACTTTCTGCTTGTGCTGCTACAGCTACACACGGGTAACTGACACACAACAGAAAGTGCACAGTCCTGCAGTCCTGGAGTGTGAAGCCCGGGCCAGAGCGCGGTGAGGGCCGCTCTGTCCCCAGACGGTGCCTGGTTGCTGAATCCTCTGCGGGGGGGAGGCCGTGCAAATGCGGGCCAAGCTTCTCTCACAGGGCCTCGCTCCCTCCCGTCTCCCACAGCCTGCCTCGTCAGCCTGCGGACTCGGCTTGATCACCTACGTTCCCCGTTCTCTGCTACGGGAGAGGCTGGGCGTGCGCGCAGGAAAGAGTTTATCTGACGCTCAGCCTGCAGGGTCAAGGGCATGGCACCGGCACCCGCTTGGCTCTGGCGAGGGCCCCTTGGCTGCGTCCCGTCATGGGGCTGGAGTCACACACGAGCACCCAGGGCAGGGAGAGGCTTCACGGTGAGACCAGAAGCCGGAGAGCCCAGGGGAGGCCGGCCTGGCTCTTTGATCATGGCCCTCTTTGGAGAACCAACCAGGGCACCATGAGGACCACACACACCCCTCCAAGCACAGGTGACCTCATCACCTGTCACCAGGCCCCGCCCTCGATGACCTCATCACCTGTCACCAGGCCCCGCCCTCGATAACCTCCTCACCTCCCACCAGGCTCCACCCCCAACGACCTCTTCTCCTCCCACCAGGCCCCACCCCCAGCGACCTCTCCACCTCCCACTAGGCCCCACCCCCAGCGACCTCTCCACCTCCCACTAGGCCCCACCCCCAGCGACCTCTTCACCTCCCACAGGCCCCACCCCCAGCGACCTCTCCACCTCCCACCAGGCCCCACCCCCAGCGACCTCTCCACCTCCCACTAGGCCCCGCCCCTCAAAGGTCCCGCATCCCCCTCCAGCAAGGCCACACTGAAGACCACGTTCCAGCACTCGAGCCTCGGAGGACACGCTCCGACCACACCCAAACCGCGGAGTCGTGAACTGTGGAGGGGACGCAGTCGTTCAAGCCACAGCAGTGACCTCCCAAGGACAAGGAACTCTTCCGGAAGCCCCAGCAGAAGTCGCGTCCATTGCCTCCGTCTTGCCTGGGTCTCCAGCCTTCACTAAACCACCAGCCTCCAGCAGGGGGCTGGGGCTTCCTGACTGGTGTAGACCGACCAGGATTTGCCCTGAGTTGGTTGGGAGGCATGGCCATGGGACTGGGCCAGAAGAGTGAGGGGCAGGGGTCACCCGCGGCCGTGGGTGGGGTTCACACCTGCTGAAGCCAGAGCCCCAGGGCTTCTGATGGGTCTGCTCAGACCCTGCACTTCCCAGGAGCCCCTCGGGGTGCTCAGTGGAGTCTGAAAACACTCTCGATTTTCTGTCAGTCTCTGCTTCTCCCCCCAACTCCCACCCCCTAGACAAACACCCCAAAAGTAGCACACGCGGGAAGGGATCGGAGGAGCCAACCGAGGAAGACGGAGGGGATGCACGCGTCCTCAGCAGCAACCCTGCGCCTTTGTGCACGACCCCATGTGTCCCTGCCGGGCAGCTATGACTGCCCATCTCAGAGATGTGCAGACTGAGGCCGAGGACGTTAGCGGCTCACTTAAAGCCACATGAAAGGGAAGGAGCCTGGATGCAGACCGGGGGCCAGGGTCTGGGACAGGGTGCCGCTGCCCCAGGCCACCCCTTTATCGGAGCCACTGATGGAATCAGAGTCCCCAACACAACACATAAAACTTCTAAGTTCACCCTGAGGGCAGCCTGGTGAGGACACGGTGGCCTCTTAGCAAAGGGAGCACGGGACTTCTACCCTGAGTACAGAGTCTCTAATTTGTTTATATCAGGAAAAAAAAAAGGAAAAGAAAGTTGCTCATCCTCCCAGGACTAAGACCGTGCGCCGCCCCCTGTGACCTCCTGGCTTTGATGGTGCGAATTCTCTGCTCTCGGCTCTGTTGTCACTAAGGGAACGGAACCAGCGCAGCCACTCATGGAGCATTTAGGCTAAAAGGAAACACCCAGAACGCCCCCACTTCCGTGTGTCTCCCTTTGCTCTCTGAAGCCGTGGATGGGCCGGAGGGCGGTGCCCATGCCAGTGGGTGGAGGAGACCACAGGCAGGCACCCAGGCCTGGGCCCCGCCATGGCCACGCCCACCCCTGAAACCAGACGCTGCCCGATACCGTCATGAGCAGGTGTGTCTGCTTCTTGCTGTGGCCGCCCACGTCCACCAAAACCTCCAAGGGACGGCAGTTTTGAGAAAACGACAGTCTGAATTTTGGTGTGACCGTCCGCTCCGCCACACAGCCGGCCCGAGACTGTCCCGAGACTGTGCCTGAGAGAGGAATCCACAAACACCCAGCAGCCTCTGCTCCTGGGAACCACCTGCGCGTCAGGAGAGCAAAGGTGCCAGGTCCCCTCCAGGAAAGCAGACACCTCACTGTCACCAGGCAAGGACCTGGCCGCGAGGGGGAAGGGGGCTTTGCCGGCATCGTCTTCAGCCGGCGAGTCAGGATCGGTGCAAACTAGCGGAGTGCAACCCAGCAGTGGGCCACAGCCGCGGGGACTCTGGGAGACAGGCAAGTGCCACAGGAGGATGACAGCAGGAGTCAGTGGGAGATGGCACTGGCACAGGGCTATCTCAGCGGGTGCCAGTGGCCACGCAGCCAGACCCTGCTCTGCGCACCTCACCCAATGCACCATGACCCCAAGGCGGCTTCTGTGGTTCTCATTTCCATTTTACAGATGGGTGTGGTGGAATGAGAAGGCCATGCCAAGATGGCCACTGGCAAGTGAGCGTCAGTTACTCAGGAATGGCTTTGAAACCCACCTGGCAACGGAGCCTGCCTGGCAACAGGCTGTGATTGGATGGCTTTGGAAGCTGCCTGGGAACAGGCTGTGATTGGTTAGGGCATAAACCGCCCCTTGACCGGATTGGCTGTCTTGGCTATATAAGCTGTTGTACCAACTGAAATAAACGAGTCTGCGGGCTGCTTGCCTCAAACCCATTTTCACCCAACTCCCGGGGTCTGTGTGGTGACTCCGCACCTCTTGCCCCCACCACGCTCCTCCTCTCAGAAATGAATCCACTGCAACATTGTTGAGAAATCAGCTGCAACAGATGGGGAAACTGGAGGCCAGAGAGGAGAATTAGCCAGGCCCAAGTGACTCAGCTCACAGATGGCAGAACCAGGACCTGGACCACAGAGCCCACTGCATGCTGGCCTCCTCCATGCTGTCCGTGATCCTCTGCCCGTGTTGACCTAAATGGTATTCATTAGGGCTGACCCTTTGTTGAGGACCTTAGGTGAGGCGGGCACAAATTCAAGAGGAAACCTGGAGGTGCTGAGTGAGGGTGAGACCTCCGAGCTCTGTGTTTGCGTCTGGAGTTGGGAAGCGTCCTTCTAAAACAATACAACTCAGAGCCGTCTGGGAGGAGTCTTCCCCTTGGACATATGCAAACCGTGCCCATTACCCGGCTCACTTTGCATCCTGCCATGAAACTGTGAACCGGTCATGGGGGGAGTGAATAAGGTCCCAGGGCACTGTTTGGCGATCAGCAATTCTATCAGTGTCTTTGGTAGCTTTCACAGTGCTCTGTCTCTGGGATGTTGGAAAGCCGTAACTCATACGGCTGGCTATCAATGTGTGGATGTCTTCCGATGACAAAGCAATTACCCAAGAGTTGTTATCTTCCTAAAGTTACCTGCAGTTGTAGGTACGTGATGATTATGCAGCAATGGTATCATTGCCTCTTAAAACAAATACTACGATTTATCTTTTCCTATGACCATAAAACATGTATTATATATATTAGCTATCCCAGGCCTCCGAGGTAGCACATAGGATATGAAATAGACTTGACTGGTGTTTCAGATCTACCAATTGCGTCAAGGTATTTCTTCCTAAGTGGCCCATACAATCTTGGCATAAAGAAGGCAAGCTGGGCCGGTGCTGTGGCTCACTTGGCTAATCCTCCACCTGCGGCACCGGTACCCCAGGTTCTAGTCCCGGTTGGGACTCCGGATTCCGTCCCGGTTGCTCCTCTTCCAGGCCAGCTCTCTGCTGTGGCCCAGGAAGGCAGTGGAGGATGGCCCAAGTGCTTGGGCCCTGCACCCCGCATGGGAGACCAGGAGGAAGCACCTGGCTCCTGGCTTCGGATCGGCACAGTGCACTGGCCATACCAGCCATTTGGGGGGTGAACCAACGGAAGGAAGACCTTTCTCTTGTCTCTCTCTCTCTCTCTCTGTCTAACTCTGCCTGTCAAAAAAAAAAAAAAAAGAAGGCAAGCTGGCCATTTCGGTCTCCATGCTGGACAGAGGAGAAGTCTGAGGCCGGAGCCTCAGCTGAGCAGAAAGGAATCCTTGGTGTCCGCGGTCCTTCAGTACAGGAACAACTGCCCCCCAGCAGCCTCCCCCCTCCTGAAAGCAGTGGGCTGAGCCAGAGGAGTTTCCGTCTCCGTAGAAGGCTATAACTCCAGCCCACGTCAATGAAATAGACTAATTCACGTGGTAATGACATTCACACACACACACACTCCCCAAAAATCAAAAGGCACTATATGCTTCAACCGTACTTTATTGCCTTGTTCAGCAAAGTTGGCCAGAAGTCGTAATTCTTTCACTGTGTCTATACAAAGCCAAATGGCCGTTTGAAAAATGGGAGGCTGAAAATGTTCAAATGAAAGGATCCCGTATCTTCCACTCGGATTCCAGGACCTGCGTCAGTATAACCAATACTGCAATACATGTGGCCTGTTTGCAAAGTCAGGGCCAAGACCCAGAAGCCCCAGAGCACCGGGTCCCCAGGACCAGAGCTCAGATCTGCACTGGTCCCGGTGAGTGCTCAGAGCCTTCGTGCGGAAGCATCGTAGGCTTCCCCTGTTGCAGCTGAGCACAGAGCCGCGTCTCCGAGAGCCGGACCTGCCTTTGACTCCGACCTCCTTCGGTCAACACATGCACGCTGAAGCTGACTGTGTCCCGAGCAGCGGCCCTGGGTCCCCAGCACAGAGACGTCCACGTGGCATCCGGCTCAGATGAAGAGTGGAAAGGCAAGAAGAGGGCGGGGAACACTGCTCGTGTGTCAAAGTTTTCGTGAGTTCCATACATGTCTGAGTCTTTCAACCTTGGTTATTTTATTCCAAGTTGTCCACTTGCTTCACTAAGAACAAAATAATACTCCAACGAAAGCTAGTTGAGTCAAGCAGGTAAGGGTGCGTCACTCTAGGGAAACTCTCCCAGGTGGCCCAGGCTCGGAGAGACTTCATGGCTCCAAGAACACAGTCTGAAATGGCCACAGAGTCATTACAGGACAACGGCGTCTGCACACACAGTTCTGCCTACCTGGGGACGGACAAAGGGGACTCGCTCTGTGCTCCTGTTGCTCTAACAACACGCCTGCGCTGGGCAAGGTACGGACAAAAGAGGCTCCTGCAGCCCACAGTCTGCGAGGGCTCCTGGTAGGGATGGGTGCAGGAGGGCGCAGTCCCACAAGGAGGGGGAAGCCCGAGGGGCTAGGGGGCTGGGCTTGCTCTTTTCTCAACAGCTCACTCTTGGGAGGACCGACTCGCACACGGCACTAGGCTCCACACCGCCACGCTCAGGACCACGCTTCCTGCACACAAGCCTTTGGGGCTCAAGCCGTACCCAAACCAAAGCAGACGTCTGGCTCAGGACGACTTCTGGAACTCCCTTCACTCGCCCATGGAGGTGGCTCCTCTACACACTGCTTCCAAACCCTTAGAAAAGGCAAACTCCGTAGCCCCCTCTGCGGGTCCTCCCAGCTCCACTGCCCTGGCCCTCAGTGTGCAGATGGGTCCCACGCTCCCTCTCCCAAACCTCCCCAGGAATGGAAGGAAATCCTGGGCCCAGGAAGGGGAAAAGGCATGCAGCGAGCCCCAGATCGTCCCCATATGAACTGGGCGTCTCTGGGGGCTGCTTCCCATCAAGTTCTCCGCACACGGCCATTCTGCGAGAGCACCCAGCGGGCCGTCCCTACAGAAGATGAAGCAGAAACACAGGCGCGTCCCAGATTCACTCGGGGGCTGATGGGAGCCATCAAAATATTTGTTTAACATCTGCTTTAGTCAGGATGGTGGAGGCCGCCACAATCGGAGGCATTGTTCCTGGAGCTAATCTCATAGATTTACCCCTTTCTTGAGTTTTAATTGAATTGCCCTACAGGTAAAACACGGAGCCCTTTCCAGGGTAGACACCCTGTGCGCGGGTATCATCCTTGCCCCAGGCTCTTTGTGGGTCAAGCAAAAGGCACTCCACACCCCCACGACCAAAGTAGTTAATTAACGGAATCAAAGGAGCCTTTGTGGCCGCCTCGGTCCCGCTGGCTTCTCCAGATGGGGACAGATTCACTGACAATTTAGTTCCATTTCTGAGGACGGTTTCTCAGGTTTCCCTTGTCGGTGACTAGAAAGGGCCAGGTGCCATCAAGGACTCCTGTCCCTGGGGCTCTGCCAGAGACGGAATCAAAGGACACAGAAGGCCTCGCTCAGTGGTCCGGGAGGTTCCAGGGTGGGGGTGGGGCAGCTCTGCAGGGAGAACTGGGGGGAGGGGCAGGGAGTGACCCAGGATGTCACAGGCGTTGCCCAGAGCTGAAACCCTGGAGCAGGGGCTCTGGGACCTGTGGGATGGCCCAAGCGCGTAGATCTGAAGGCACCATGGTCAAGTACGGCCGCTGCCCACGTGGGTGCAGGAGCAGTGTGGGGCTGAACTTGAAGAAGCAGAAAGAGAGGACTGAGCAGCTGGCTGGTAGGGCCAGTGCTGCGGAGAACAGCACAGGGCACTCCCACAGCGCACGCTTTAGGAAGACGGGCAGCCAAGAGGATCGGGGAGCCCGGAGTCTAAGGAGTACGGGCAAGTGCCCCGGGCCCCCGGAGAAGCAGCAGCACACGCGGCGTCTGAGTGATGATGGAGAACCCGTGTGTGGCGGACGTGCCCCTGCCACCGTCAGCGCTCCGAGAGGGGAGACACTCGGGCCTCTCGGACTCCACAGCCTGCAGTTTGCCCGAGAAATCCCGTGACTGCCTGCAACAAGCAGAAAGCACCCTTTGGAGCTTGAAGGAGACTGAAAAGTGGAAGACGGTTCTGCTTCACACAGGGCGCAGTGAGGCGGTGCTGGAATGCCAAGAGCGGAGCACACGCTGGGAAGCGATGCAGAAGCCAGCACGTTGTCACACAGTGTTCACACAGGCCCCGGGGGCTGGGGAGACGAGGGGCAGAGAGGGAAGGGCACGCAGCACCAAGGGAAGCTGAGGCTCCGTTTCTCTCTGTCCATCAATGTGGATATGCTTTTAGCTGCTGTGCAGTAGTCTGAAATGCTGCTGCCAAAGAAAGGAATTGAAAAGGCGTGGTTTTGGTCAATCGTTTGTACCGGGTGGGTCAGGAACACGGGAGCCCTTGATGGACTGCAAAAATGGAAGAGCTCAGGGCCCCGCTGGGACCCCGCCTGTCCATACCAAGCCCGGCCCCGCGGGAACAGCAGGTGCTCTGCAGGTCACAGCACACGCAGGGTCCGTGGCGGCTTCTCTGTGGGACCCTGGGTTTTGAAGGTCTCTGGCCGTGGAAGTGGCATGGGCGGTGGAGGCAGCAAAGTCCCCGGGCTTCCGTCTTGCTCCATCTTCTGGTGCCAATGGCAGGATGGCGCAGCGCACCTGCTGACGCCGGGGAGGGGTGGAGCAGCCCGCCCTTGGCGGGGGAAGGTGAGATTCACGCAGTGCCGCACTCCCCTCCGCTGTGTGAGATTCACTTGGTGCCGGGCTTGGTTTTCCAATCTCAGCGCTCAGAAGATGGTGAGCCCTTGCAGGTTCATGAGCCCACGTGACCTGAGACTTTCCCCTGTCCTAAACAAAGCAACCTGCCACGGTGAGAGGCCGGGAGTCCAGGAAACACTGTTATCATTTCTTTAAGAGTTTTAATTGATGAGAGAGGGAGTGAGCTCCCATGTGCTGGTCCACTCCCCGAATGCCCACAGTGATCCGTACGAGTCGGCTGGAATCTCATGTGTGGCAGGAACCCAGTCACTTGGGCCATCACCGCTGCCCACCAGGGTCAGGAGCTGGAGCCTGATGCCAAAGCCAGGTATTCTGATGTGAGACACAGGTGTCCTTAACCGCCGGGCCAGACGCCTATCCCCGAAAACCATATTTTCTGAAATACGATTGCCAGTGGACTGGGAACAATATCAGCCTCCAAAAATAACCAAGTCAATAAGAACTGAAATAAAAATGAATTGAATCTCCTGAAGCCAGGGGGCTGGAAAAACCTCAACATCACATTATTTCCAACTGGGCAGAAGGGGCATCCCCAATGCACCAAAGGGCACCTGCCACCCTCCCCGTCCCCGCCCTGCCTCCCCGAGTCACTCCCCCACCCCTCCTGTGAGTGCGCCGAGACGACCCCGACCCGGTTCTCAGGAGCCCAGTGCCAGCCCCGGATTGTGCTGGCTTCGTGCCAGCTTCCCCGAATCCGGGCCACTCCAAACAACCCCCAGCCCCCCAGGCTCTGGGCTGTGCCCTCTGCCCACCCATGCCCCCTGCATGGAACACGCTTCGTCTTCCAGCCCCGCTCTCGTCCTCGCCGCTTCCCCAGGTGCTCCCGGTGACCCCGCGGCTCTTCCGGCATCTCGGGAGCCCCTTCTCAGCAGGGCCTGCGGGCGGCTGGGCAGGTCCCCAGGGCCCCTCCTGGGCTCTCGCTGCCCTGCCTGATTCTGGTGCCTGCAGGCCCTGCTGGGCTGCCAATCACCTAGGGCTGAGCACTGGCCTGCCCCCCGGTCCCTGTGGCATCCCTAGTGCCTGGGCCAGTGCCCGGGGCCCCACAGGTCCCCTCTAGACTTGGCTAAGGAAGTTTGAAGGCCAGCGCTGGGAATCAGCAGAAGGCACCCAGCCCCTGGCAGCCGCTTCCCGTCTCTCCTCACCCAGAGGAGCACCCTCACTCAATGCAAGCCCTCCTCTTGCTTGCTAGTGGTCTTGGGATATCTGGGGCTTCTTTTCAAATCCACAGATGGCACCAACTGATGGTGAACTTTCTAGCAAGGCCGGCCCCTGCCCCCTGTGGTTGTCTTTGCCTCTGATCTGCGCCAGTGTCCCCAGCACGCTCACCAGGGCAGTCCAGGGTGCAGCTACCACCCCGCCCCCCACCACCGGGCTCCTGGTCGCCTCTGGGGTGAAGCAAACCAGGGGCTCCTGGCTGGGAGACATTTGTCATGGAGCTCCAGCTCCAGGACCCCATCTCCGCGGCCGTGACGTGATGGCTGTATATTTCACGCCTCTCAGTTTCCCAGCTGGGATTCGGAGATTTAAAGACATGGGGGATGTGTTTTTAAATGTATGAAGGGCCATTGATTTAATTAATTGTGTTGGAAGAGTGCAGTCAGTCACAAAAGGAATTCTTAAAGGCAAAGGGGACCCGAGGAGGGGGGTCTCCGATAGTCTGGGGCTGTTAACACTGCGGTTCTCTGATAGACCCAACAACGCTCAGGACCGGGACATGCAGGTGCAAGCAATGTGCCCCAGGACCTTTGCAAAGCCCCCAGCAGCACCCATGGGAACAGCTTTCCATGGGGGTCTCCGTGTAACGTGAGCCTCCAAAGAGGACAAGAACCAAGCCATCCGACCAGAAACAGCTCCCCTCTCACTCATTCCATGTGAGCGGGGCCGGCTGGCCCAGGGCCGACTCCCTGGATTCGCTGAGTCAGGTTTTAAGTCGTGTATCGGAGACACCTTACTGTCTGCCTGACCCAACTTGCCGATTTTGCAGATGGGGGAGCCGTCCCAGGGGCCTTTCCCAGAAAAGGACAAAGTGGGCGTCAGGATGCAAGTCTCGATGCCCATGCCCGGGCTGCTTCTGCTGTGGGTGCTGCCCTCAGCGGAGGGGCGTGGGTTCAGCCAGGGCTGCTCTCCTAAGTCCCAGCAGGTTCTCTTCTTTCACACACCCAGCCTGCAGGCGGAAGTTGTTCCTGTTTGTTAAGTGAACCTCGTGTCTTCCTCCAGAACCGCTCCCAGGGTCTGTTCTTAGGCCTGACAGTGACCGCAGAATCTCACTTTGAAATCTTAAACCCAGAGGATGGGCCTGGGCGAGATGCACCCCAAGGGGGCAACTGTGAAATCGGTTCCCCTGCCAGTGGCTCTCCACCTTCCTGGGCCGATAGTCCATGGAGGGAGGCCCGGAGGGAGGGAGGGAGCGAAGGAGGGGGGGAGGGGGGGAGGGAGCGAGGGAGGGGGGAGGGAGGGAGAGAGGGAGGAAGGGGGGAAGGGAGGGAGGGAGGGGGGAAGGGAGGGAGGGAGGGAGACCCGGTTCAGAGGCACAGGCAGGGAAAGGGGCAGGGGCAGGGGCAGGCATTCTACTGCTCTGCTGTGTAGGTGCATAAGGGGCTGTCCCCACCAGAGACGCTGCACTGGCCACTGGCCGTCATCTGAGTGCCCTGGACTGCCTCCAGCTGCCAGGCCCCCTTGAGGGCAGGCAGCGGAAGTCTGGGATTTGAAGGTCAAACCAGAGGCTAGCAGTACTCCCCCTCCCACCCCTAAAACCTCCACCTTAACTGTCCCGTACCCCCAAGCTCGTCTCTCTTCTCAAAGGCTGTCCCAGTGTGCTGGCCAGTCCCACTCCCTCTGAACAGCTGCCCCTGCACGGTGCCTGGTGCACAGGACACGCTCGGTAGATGCCCACGCGTGAGAGAACGGAAGGCCTCGGAGGCCGGGCCCACTCATTTGTAGAAGAAGAGGCTGAGGTGCTGAGAGGTCAAGTGGGAAATTGTAAATGGAACTGGAGCAAGCACCCAATCCCTCCCCGGCTTCTGGACTCTGCATCTTTGCAAATTACAAGGAAGCAACGGGGTGGGTTAACCTGGACGGCTTAGTTCTGCTCTCCAGCACCTGCAAACTTCCTGTCTACCACCTCCCCACCTCCCCCACTCCCAAGGCCTTGGAACGCCTGCAGGTTTCTATGCAAATGACCGTTAGGGACCAAAAGAAGCAAATGTTTGTTTTTCATTCAAAGGTCCCAGATGGGTTTTATCTGCTGGGCAGGCTAGGCCCCTGCTATCAGATGGGCATGCAAATGACCCCCAGAGAAGACCTGGCAGAGAACAGCTCTGTCTCCAAACACACAGGCATTTGCCTGAACATTTCCCTAACTCATTTCCCTTTTCCATCCCAAACAACACGGGACATCCCAACCCCCAGCCTAGGACAATTCTGCAGCCTGGTGATAGGGCAGCTGTGACAAGAGCCCAGCCCACAAGCCCTCCATCACGGAGCCCCCTCCGGCAGGGACCCAGGAGCCCCTAGGAAGAAGCCCTGGACACAGGCTCACGGGAAGAGGCTGTGCCAGTCCAGGGCCTGACTCCCAGATGAGAGGGTTTTAAGTGCGAACTTGACCCCTAGCCCCAAGCTGCCTGTTTCACCCGGAGGGCCCCAGGGCTGCCCTCTGAGTACCAGGAGACCACCCTGGGTGGGGGGAGACCTGACCCTTAAGCACAGCCTCCCCATTAGGTGGCTTTTGACTTCATACACCTGCATGGTGCCTTGCCTGGGTGGGATATTCTGCTGTAAGGTCTTGAGCCCCCTGTGTGAGAACCTAGGGTGAATCCCCTCCCCTCGGGAACGTGAGTCACACCTCAGCCTAGTCCCCAAGTGGGAGCTACCGACCCCAACTGTTTCAAAACACACAAAAGCCAAGAGTCTGAGTAATGCTTTGAGGGCTTCGGCGTAGCAGTTACGCTCTGCGGGCGGCGTCTCCTGACACCCAGGGCTCAGGCTGGGACCGGCCTTGCAGCTCAGAAGCTTCACCCTCCCAGCGCCAAGGCAGGGTCTCCACAGTTCCTACTGACAGCCACTCATGCCACAGGTCGCCTCGAGCTGTGCTTCGATGTGACTTCCCACGGCGACCAGGCCAGTCCTGACTGGGTCGCCATGGCGCTCACACACCATGTGACGATGCACGCACTGTGTTTCCCTAGAGGTTTGCTCACATCACCCCCCACCCATCCACCCACCAGAAGTGCTGCGAACCTGAGAAGAAAGGTTCTTTGCCTGGCAATAGACTGTGGGGGCCGGCGCTGTGGCATAGCAGGTAATGCTGCCACATGTAGTGCTGGCATCCCATTTGGGGGCCAGTTTGAGACGCGGATGCTTTTGATCCAGCTCTCTGCTGTGGCCTGGGAAAGCAGTAGAATATGGCTCAAGTCCGTGGGGCCCTGCACCCACGTGGGAGACCTAGAAGAAGCTCCTGGCTCCTGGCTTCGGATTGGCCCAGCTCCAGCCCTGCAGCCATTTGGGGAATGAACCAGCAAATGGAAGACCTCTCTCTCTCTCTCTCTCTCTCTCTCTTTCTCTCTCTTCTTCTCTGCCTCTCTGTAACTCTGCCTTTCAAATAAATAAATAAATAAATATTTAGCAAAAAAAATTGTGTGGTTCACAAAGTCATGTTGAGGTCACTCCTTCCCACCAGACGTGACCCTCCCCCACCCAGGAAAGACAGGCAGGGGCTTCGCATCTTAGTGTCTGTAGGACGTACACATTTGGACCCCAAGGAGAAGGAGCTGTGGCAAACCGTGGCAAGCCATAGCCACAGCAATGGAGGTAGTTTATATCTTGATTGTGGAATTGTTTGTACAGTACTACACATGTGTCAGGGTTAATCAGATTATACACTTAAGACTACTGAATTTCATCGTATGTACCTTACTTTTAAAGATAAAGGTGATTTTTTTGAAAAAAAAAAAAAAACAACCAAATGATACGACAGTGAGGTCATTTATGTCTTCTTGGAGGATTCCCTCCTTCGTCCCCGGAAAGTGGCGCTCAAGACGGAGAGCAGCCAAGGACGGAAGGACGGGCCCTGAGTACACGAAGCCTCCACGTGGGCTGGCCTGGCCCTGCTGCTCCTGCCCCTGGAAGCAGAGAGCGGAGATTCCCAAACTCCAGCTCACTGCCCGGTCCCGCCACTGACCACGGGGGGCCCGTGAGCGTCAGACTCAACTTCCCTATCGGTGCAATGGCGGTAAAAACAGTGCTTCCCGCGCTGGAAACGGCCCACGCGTCCTCCAGCAGGTGGACAGGCAAACCGTGGTTCGTGCACGCACTAGAATGTCACGTGGCCATGCAAAGGCCTGGCGTTCTGACGCTGCCACCCCGTCCGTCCACCGACCTTGACAGCATTATTGAGGCGAAAGGAGCCGCCCCAACAGCACAAGTATAGCGGCGGAAGGCAGGTTGGTGGCTGCCGGGCTGGGGAGAATGCAGAAGCCGTGCTAAACGGGTCTCAGGTTTTTTTGGGGCGATGAAGATGCTAAGGAACTTGAAAGAGACGGTGGTCACACCACATGGTGCCGTGTTAAATGGCACCGAATGACTCACTTCCAAACGCTAAGCTCTGCATTATGTGAGTTTCACTACAAGTTACAAACACCTTTCTCCCTGGGGCTGGAGAAATGAAGTCGGAGAAGGCAGGAAGCACCGTCCCGGGCACAGCACCGTCCTGGGCACAGCACTGTCCCGGGCACAGAGTCAGCCTCAGCCAAGGGTGACGACGCCGCCGCCGGCCAGAGCTGCCAGTGCCTTTGAACTTCTGGGACCCATGGGTGCTGCTCCCCCAGGGAAAGTGACAGCAGATCCCAGAGGAGCCGAGGGCGCACACCAGGTCCCAGCCTCCCACCCCCTGTCCCCGCTATCTCCAGCCACCTCTCCTGTCATCAGTCTAGCCACAGAGGGGAAGAAGTGCCACTTAGGAAAATGACATGGCTGGTGTCAGGGGCCGGCCCTGCCCCCAAGTGCAGACATTTGATCTTTGTCCCGTGACCCCAGCTCTGACCCCTGCCTAATCCCACAGCCGTGCCCACAACAGCTCAGGTCTGTTGGGGTGGGGGGGGCAGCTTTCCCAAGAGGCCCAGACAAGCCTTGACGCCCAGCGTTTGCCTCTGAAGGGGCCTCTCGGGCAGGGTGTGCTGAGCGTGGCCCCGCCCGGGAGACTGCGAAGACTCCTTGTGCCGGGGCGAGTCAGTGGCTGCTCAGAACCAGTGCGGAGACCGCGTGTGTCTGGGGTTGGAAATTACTGTCCCTGGCAGGTTCCTGGGAACAGCTCTCAGCCTGAGCGTGAGCGGAGGCCCAGGCCCGTGCAGGCCCCAGGATGAGCGAGGCCTTGGCCTAGTCTCTGAAGCTCTGCCTTTGGCCCTTGGGCATGGGGGAGTGAGCATCCCCACCCCCACATGTGGGTCATTTTGAGAAGGGGGGCACAGTTACTTCCCCTGTCCAAGGCCCGGGTTTGTCATCATTCAGTAAAATGGCTGTGCCAGCTCCCCTGTTTCTGAGGCTGCTTCCAGCTCTGTGGCTCTCACAGCCCCGAGAAAGCGTCCAGTGCCCCTGGAATCCCTGGGCCCTGGAGGGGAGAGGTGGGGCCATAGAGAGGATTGGGGAGCACTTGCTGCAGGCACCCCCAGGAGGGGATGGAGCCCCCAGATCTGCAGTTCTGACAAGTTCCCAGTGCTGCTGCTGGCCTGGGCCACACTTGGAGAAACACGGGGTGGTCAGAGGACAGAGGAAGGGGAGGGGTGAGGAGGGCCTCCTGGAGGTCAGGTGGAGCAGCAGCCTCTGAGAGTCAGGACAGGGCAGCACCAGGAAGGGTGGCGTGGGGTGTCCCACCACAAGGGACAGGCAAGACAAGGACTAGAAGAGGGAGAGGTGGCCCCGGGGCAGAGCAGGGGCAGGGCCTGGGAGCGAGCGGGGTGTGGAGCAGAGGCAGCGTGCCCACGTGCAGGGGGACGCCTGCTCCGTGCGACTCAGCCGAGCCCTGATGCCTGCAGGCTACGGGTCTGCAGAAGGTCCTGCGATGCTCTGTCTCACGCGCAACACCGCTTTCCACGGAAACCAAGGAGGCACGCGGCACCCTCAGGGTCGCATCAGGGGGCTGGAGGTGAGGACTGGAGTGGAACCCAACTGACACGAGCGATTCCAACTCCACTCCAACCGCCCCTCTGTCCAGAGTCCGGGACGTGTCCTTGGGAATCGACTGAACGCCAGGCTCCCCTGCCACCCCTGTGGAGTGGGGCTGTCCCCACCACGTTGAGAACCAAACCAGCACATGCGGTGAGCGCCTTTGCCATGGGAGGCACCTGCCCCACCGTCCCTTCAGTGTTTGCCAGGGAGCTTCCTGCTGTCTGTGAGCTCCAGCCATGGCGACCCAGGATGGACACACTTGGGACTTTATCAGTCGCTCTGTGCAGGCATGGATTGATTTCCCTTCAAAGCTGAGCCAGGCAGAGCCCCAGGGCAGGACCCTGAGGAGACAGAGCCGCTGGGTGGGGCCCAGAAGCTGGGCTAATCGGGGGTCCCCATCCCCCAGAGATTCGCAAAGGACCCTTGTCAGTCCAGCTGGGAGGAACTTTCCCTACAGACTGACAGGCACCAGGCAGCCTAAGAGGTCACTGGCCTGGGACCTCTAGTGCCAGATGTTATCAGGGCTCGGCCAGTGAAACCCGAGCCTGGACAGAGGACAACCTGGGGCAGGCGCCGGCAGGTGAGGCCAGGGAGCTGTTCCAGGCCGGGGTGCTAAGGCTGCGACTGAGCACCGAGGTCACCCCCCACCCCCACTGCCTCCTCGCTGCTCCTCCCTGAGCCTGGCGCCCCGCAGGGCACAGCACAGTCTCCTTCTGCCCTGAACCACAGTGAGGCCAAGCAGCGTCCTGAGAATCCTCAAGGAGCCCTACCGGCGCTGGCAGGAACGTGGGGCGGAGACGCAAAGACAAGGCAGGGCCAGATCCCAGCAGAGCTGCTGCGCCCATTGGCCCATGGCCTGTCTCGCACACTCCTCCACGCCATCTCTAGTGCATGCTGCACCACTGCACCGGTGCCACTTCCTCCAGGAAGCCTTCTGCAATGTCCCTGATTAGGTCGGGCTCCCTGTTCTGCCACGCTCTCCGATGCACGTGTCTGCGATGATCTGGTTAACGCCAACCTTTCCCCCTTGGTGTGAGCTCTGACGGGTAGGGCCGTGCCCACCTTGGTGTGGCTCTGTCGGAAAAGCCCTGGCAGTGAGAACCAAACCTGTGCACCCCACACTCAGCCTGGCCACTGGACTGAAACCACGCTGATCTATGAGAACAGCTCTGGGTCTCCTGCTGCCTTTGTTTGCATGGCTTGGTTTCTCGCCCAGACAGATGGCTCATTCATTAGAGAAACTGCCCGAAAACCACATCAGCTCTTCAAGAGGACGCGTCTTCGGACAGCTTCTGCCTTAAATACTTAAAATCTCTTGTCTCAAAAATGCTCACTTCACAGCTTCCATGAACTCGGCAGTGGTGTGAAGATCTTGTCCCTACCTACTCCAGCCTCCCTGCTCTCAACGCGCAGTGAATTCCAGCCTCACCTTTCCCACTGCCATATACTCCCGAAGCTCTGTGGAGGTCCTCCTCCCTCACCATGGGCTGGTGGATGGATGGACGGATGGACGGATGGATGGATGGACGGATGGACGGGTGGATGGACGGACGGATGGATGGAGGGATGGATGGATGGATGGACAGATGGATGGATGGACAGATGGATGGACGGATGGATGGATGGATGGATGGACAGATGGATGGACGGATGGATGGATGGAGGGAGGGATGGATAAACTGCCGGGTTTCCTAGCAGTGCTGATAAGGGTGGAGGGTTATGTCTGGGCTCAGGGGCAGCCCGAGGAGTCTCGCCATGGTCTCACACAGACAGGAAGCCTGTCTGATCAGAGGAGTAGCACGCCCTCTGCAATGAAGCCCCTTGAAATTATTAAAGTTAATTCTCAAATAACAAACCAAGATGGTTTGGGTTGAAATTTGCAACTCAAAAGCACCATTTGAAAGCAGCCTGACTTGAAATGCGCGTGTAGATCTGTATCAAACCAGATCTCCATTGTGCCTTCTCCAGGGCCGCACAATGCAGGGGGTGTCACTACTCCGGCCTCCTCTTGGCGGCACCCTTTTCAGCTTAAATTATACAGAAGCAAATAATTACTGGGGCCTTCTGTTTACCCTCCTCAGAAGATTTAATTTATCCCCATAAACGTGGGGAGGCAGACCTTTTGGGGTTGAAATGACATATAATTTACTTCCAGCAAACACGCCGGTCTGGGAGAAAGCCCATTCATCCGGCCAATCTGAAACCCAAAGAGCCTTTTGTCTAATTGTTTTCCACCACAAACAACATGTGGGGAGGAGATTTAGGCAATATTTCCAAACACTGCAAGCATAATTGTTGTCCTCAGCAAACCTGGTGACAGTGTTAGAATCACAATGGTGATTTATCTGCCTAATCCCCCCATTCTCCAAGGCCCCTACAAGTCACTGTGGTTGGGGAGGCATTTCATAATGTGCAATTCACAACTCTCCATTTAAATAACATTAACATGGTGACCCGGCCCCACAAAACCCAGGAAACGCAAAGCAGACTGGGGTGCCACCCTTGATGACTGGCATCGGGCCCAGGGTGCTGCGATGGCAGGGGGAGGGCTCTGGGCTGCCGCTGTCTGCGATCTGGCCCAGGGACAAAGATGCCACCGCGGGAGGCAGTGGCTGAGCTCAGCGTTAGGGACCTGCCGCCCGGTACCACTCAGGAATTGGTTGGCCTAGTCTGTAGCTCATTTTAAAAAAGTATTTATTTATTGAAACACAGAGAGAGCTCCCCTCTGCTTGTTCACTCCCCAGATGCACAAAATGGCCAGGGCTGAGCCAGCCCAAAGTCAGAAGCGGGAAACACAATCCAAATCTCTCATGTGTGTGGCAAGGACCCAGTTACTTGAGCCACCACCAGCTGCCTCCCAAGGTGCACGTTAGCAGGAAGCTGGAGTCAGGAGTTGGAGCTGAGATGGAGCCCATGGATGCCGACGTGGGATGCAGGCGTCAGGACCAAACATCTCTCTCTCTGAAACATGGCCACGGTGGCGCTCTGTGGACCCAGCGGTGCCCTGAGTTCCAGCTCTTGGCACCTAACTGCCCACTGGCCCTGTCTTCTGACCATTGACACCTCAGACACACCGCGCTAGGCTCATCACAACCTACACCTCCCTCCCGTGCTCAGTCTGCTCCTCCATCAGGGGCTCGTGCCTCCCCTCACCCACACTCAGACCCACGTCTCCTCCCCCACACACTGCATGTTCACTGTGGGCAGGCCCAGCTGTTCCTAACTCTGCCGTATTTCCCAAGTCCACCTCCGCCCAAATTGGCCCCTAGCCCCTTCCTGGGAGTCTCCTTCCCCTGCTCACCCCCACCATATTACCATAAACCCTCCTTGCTGGCTTTCTGCCCTCCAGTGTGCTCTTCCAACACATTCTTTTCAAGAGGGCAGATGTAAAATGTAATTCTCAAATTATAAATCCGGTCTATTTTGATTAAAACATGCCATTCAAAGTCAGTGTTTGAAAACCAGCCTCGGTGAGCGGGCGTGGTTCCCTCGTGTGGACACTGCAGGCCTCCCTGCTACCCTCAGGGTCAAGTCCAGGTTGACCGCTGCCTTGCTGTCCGTCTGTCTCACAAGTCTGCAGTCTGACCAGCAGTTCTCCACATAGGTCCTGTCCATAGCTTCAAAACCAGGAGGATTCAAACCCAGGCGCCAGGCGTGCCAGGAACTCTGGAGCACGTGCGGAACCAGGGTGAGCCTGGGCGAGGGCTCCGGGGGTGGGTGTCACACCAGTCCTTCGACCTCGGTAAGCCCCTTGATTTCCACCCGGGAGAAGCCAGGACTCGTCCACTATCAAGACGAACGGCTGATCCCGCCCTACCCCGAGTCCTGCAAGGCTCTGGGTTCTGCTCACTGCCTTCCCTACTTCCCAGCTTGGAACTGTGGGATGGTAGATTACTAGGTTTTTTCTTTGTCTTTTGTTTATTAAAAAGTTCTGGGCTGGCATTGTGGCACAGTGGGTTAAGCCGTACTGGTGCCAGCTCAAGTCCCGGCTGCTCCACTTGTGATCCAGTTCCCTGCTAATGCACCCGGGAAGGCAGCGGAAGAGGCCCAAGTGCCTGGGTCCCTGCACCCACGTGGGAGACCCAGAGGAAATCTCTGCCCCTGGTTACTGGCTTCGGCCTGACCCAGCCCTGGCCGTGGTGCCATTTCAGGAGTAAACTAGCTGATGGAAGATCTCTCTCCCTCTCTCTCTCTCTCCCCCTTTCTCTCTGTAATTCTGCCTTTCAAATACATAAAATAGATTTTTAAAAATTTAAGTTTTATTTTTATGTATTTGAAAGGTAGAGTGAGAGAGAGAGAGAGAGAGGGAGAGACACAGAGAGAGTTTTTCTATCCACTGGTCTACTCCCCAAATGGCCACTATGGTCCAGGGCTGGGCCAGGTCAAAGCCAGGAGACCTGAACTGTATCTGGGTTTCCTGTGTGGGTGGAAAGGACCCAAGCACTTGGGCCGCCGTCTGTTGCATTAGCAGGGAGCTGGGTTGGAAGCAGAGCAGCCAGGACCTGAACCCACGCTCTGATACAGGATGCTGCATCGCAGGCAGCAGCTTAACCCACGGCCCCAGCAACCCCGCCCCCGCCATGTTTTTATTTTACAGTGGGAGTAGCAGCAGACTACTGCGAGGGTTGAGCCAGAGCACACACACTGCCCACCACATCCCTCCCTTGCCTGGCTCACTCCCACCCTCCCTCTTTCCCAGCCTCCCCTCGGGAGAAATGACCTGGAGGCCTGGTGATGGCCGTCTTCCTGGCACTGTTCGCTCAGTCCTGGCTCCTGTCTGCTCCTCTGTCCTGCACTGGGCTATGAGCCCCATCAGCACAGGCCCGAGGATTTGCTGGTCAGTGTGTATCTGGCGCCTGGGACAGGGCGACACCTGCACTGCTGGCACAGAGGCTCTGCCGAGGCACCCGGCGGGGGCCACTGGGATCTCAACAGGCAGACCCCACCGTGCCCCTCCTCGTCTCCCGGCCCACTCGTCACAAACATGGCCCAGTTTCTATTTTGTGCCTTGAGATCTTGGGGGCAGCATTTCCCTTCACTGCTGGAGAACAGGGCTTCAGTCAGAGATGCGTGAGCGGCTCTGGCGGCATTGGCCTTGGTGGGCTCAGGATGCACAAGGCCAATCCACTCCACCCTGGCGGAAACAAAGCAGACAGAAGTGGGGTGCGTCGTAGACATCAATCACCTGTGCTCTTGGGTGCTCAGAGGCGGGAGGAACCACCCTTCCAGGAGGTCCGAATTCCCTTCACTGGACTGAATCCCGGTACTTCCTGTTTCCTTCCAGTGACATCAGCTTGATTACTCCCGGCGGCAGGGACCTCACTGCCGGCAAGCGACCCTTCCCTCTCGGTGGGCCTTGGTGAACTCTCTTTGTCCTGCTGTGTCTTAAGTGAGTCCATTTCCCACACCCACAACAGCCTGTTACACGAGTGGGTTTCTCTGGCGCCTGCCTCTCCAGTATCAGGGAGCCAAGGAGGAGTCAGAACCTGGACCCTCCAGGCCCCAGGCATAGATCAGCCTGTGGCCCCATCAAGGCTATGCTTTGTGATGAAACAGGAGCCCATCCTCCCTTGACGGTGGTGGCGGGGTCTCTCTCTCTCTCTGTTGCCCTCCCCCATGGACCATGTCCCATTTTGGCTTTCCCCATGCATGTTCCTTTTGGGAAAAAGCCACTTCCCAATAAATAAAGAACAGCATGGGCCGGGCTGTGGTGCAGCAGGTTAATGCCCTGGCCTGCAGCTCTGGCATCCCATATGGGCACTGGTTCAAGTCCCAGCTGTTCCACTTCGGATCCAACATTCTGCTAATGCACCTGGGAAAGCAGTAGAAGATGGCCCAAGTCCTTGGGGCCCTGCACCTGCGTGGAAGACCTGGAAGAAGCTCCTGGCTCCTGGCTTTGCATCGGCTTAGCTCCGGCCGTTGCAGCCATTTGGGGAATGAACCAGAGGATAGAAGACCTCTCTGTCTGTCTGTATCTTCCTCTCTCTGTAACTCTGTCTTTCAAATAAATAAAATAAATCTTTTTTAAAAAAATCACAGATACTGCAACACCTGAGTCTCGCCCATCCTGGGGTGACACGTGATTGACTGAGAAAGGATGGGACGTGAGCAAGCACACGGGGCCTCGCAGATGCTGAATCCCAAAAACGCACCTCGAGGGGAGGGCTTTGGGCTTCAGTCTCCATGCTCCAGGAGAGAATCCACAGAGAAGAAAAGGCAGTGTGCCGTGAGGGGAGCGGAACGGAGAAATAAGCCCTCCGTGAGCTGGATTCAAACGTTCACTTTACATGCAAGGGGCCTAATGACATCAACAGGACGCAGGAAATCAAAAAGTCACAGCCAACAGCCACGCTTTGAGTCCAGATTTGGAGCACAACCCACCCCCCGGCTGTTTCCACCAATTTTCCGATAAATCACCCACTGACTTTTAGGAGAGACAGATATTTAATTCGTGCATTAGAACCACAGGGCCATAAGTAAAGGCTGTGGCCCTGGCATCCCTCCCTCTTCCTACACTGTCCCTTCAAGCGCCCAGTTATAAAAGGACACTTTAATTGGGTAATTAAGCAAGAGGCAGGCTGCAGGGAGAGGGGCTGACCGCTGACCTTTGGGGCTGAGATCAGAGTTGACGGGTTACAGGACCCGGCCCTGTGCAGCCCGCAGCTTCCTCTTGTGCGTCAGGTGCTTAGCTTATCATAAATTATTTAAACGGATGGAGCTGTCTGGAGGTTTAAATACCGAGTGGGAAGCAGAGTACCTGAGAACAGTTAATCACCGCCTCCCAGCTGTCTGGGCTGAGGTCAGCTCTCTGCCGGCACCTGGGAGGGCAGGTGGAGAGGAGGCCCAGTGCCCTTGGGGCTGGCTCTCCTGGCAGCCTGCTGGGCACGGGGGACTGGCATCCTCAGCTCCCCACCCCTCCCACTCTTCGTTATCCACGTGCTCAGCAGCTGTCCACGGGAGCCCTGCTTCGGTGCAGACAATGCAACGGGGCCCCAGCTGGCCCCAGAGGAGGGGGAGTGGCAAGGAAGGCAACACTGCCCCATCAGCTTCCCAGCAGAGCAGAGCAGGGTACGGAGAGGGGTCTATAACATGGGCACCGGGAGAAGCACCCGGCCTACCTTCCCAGAGGCAGGACCCAACAGGGAAGCAGGGCAGAGCGTGAGGAGGCCCGGCTGCAGTGGGGAAGCCGCGACCTGAAAGACAGGACCCGGCAGGACCGGGCACAGGGCACTCCCCATGGAGGAACAGGTGCACAGAGAAGGAGGAAGTGGAGGAGACAGGCAACCGGAGACGGAGGGAAATGGGCAGGAGAGAGGAGAGGGTAGGGGACAGGACGGAAGCCAGACCAGGAGGACGAACCGGGGAGCCGTGGCACCAGGCACAGCCAGGCACAGCCCCGTGACTTTCTCTGCCTCGGGAGGAAGGCACTGGCTGTTCACAGGCAGTGTGCAGGCCAGGTGGGGTTGGTCTCCAGCCAGGCCAAAGCAGAGGCCCCAGGCCAGGTGAGAGGAAGGTCCCCGAGGGGCAGGCACCCCCACGACCCGGCATGTTCACTACAGCGGGTGGTTCGGCAGATGGGGTGTGGGACAGCCCAGGCACGGGCAGTGTGGAGCCCCTCGCAGGGAGCCCGGGGTGAGGGCCCCCTGGCCCTGGACTCTCTGGAAGCAGCAGAGCAGTAGGGCATCTACCATCTGGTGAGGCTGCCCTCTTTGAGGCTGGGTGACGCTGGCTGCTGCTAAAGCCTCAGAGACGGAACCCAGACCCCATCTCCTGGCCACCCAGAGCCCAGCGAGATGCAGCTCTGCAGGGTCAGGGGAGGGGCCCCCAGGGGCCATGGAGGCCTGCCCTTCTCTGTGTGGGCTCCCACTGCCCTTGGTACCCACCCTTCCTGGGGTGCCCATGGCATCTGTCTCTGCTTGGCAGGGAGCCCCGGGACAGTCTCCCCCATCTTTGCACCCTCAGCCCCCACCAGGAAATCCGGCAGACCATGCGCTGATTCTCACCATGGCCGCGGGGAGCTGGTGTAATACTGCACCCCAGAGCAGGGAGGGTCAGAGGAAAGGCAGCCCCCCCCCAGCCATGGGCCAGCCTTTGGGACAAAGCAGGAGCTGGGCGCTAAGTGCAAGCTGTGCCACTGCTCTGCGGGCAGCTGCAACTTCCGCTCTGAGTTTGCACCATAAAAACTCAAGACAAAAGGAGAGGTTTTTAGCCCCTACCCGCCCTGGATCAAGCTGTTGTCCAGATGCAAACAGGAGGCTTGGAAAACCCACAAATTACTCCACCTGTGAGATGCCCCTTGCGTCCACGCCGACTCAAGCAGGTTCGCATGTCCCTGCATCCCCCAAACAATAGCCAGAGTAGTCGTCAGATGGCCAGAAACCAAAGCCACTGTCATTAAAAGCCAAGAGGTGCTCACATTAATTAAAGCGCTGTCCCCATTGTGCGGAGAGCGGCTGCTTGCATTCGGAGCCCGCTAGTTGGATAACTGTTTCCATTAAAACAAAAACTCACTCTGAGATGCAATTCAGCACGCAGTGCTTTGGGGTTGCAGAGCGGCTGCTCACGCTGTTGAAACACACACACACACACACACCTGATTTTCAGGGCCCACAGCGTCTGCCCACAGGCCTGCTGGGGGGAGCAAACACATTCTCCCGCATTAAACTCTACTTGCTGGGAGGTTGTTGCCAGTGTCGGCAAACGCATGCCAGGCTGGATGTCCAGTTGGGACACCGAGAGTCAGTCATTCAGAGTCACGTGCATTCATTCACTCGTTCATTCCGCCCATGGGGTGTGAGCACTGTGGGGCCAGACGTTGTCTCAGGCACTGGACTAGGACGCTGGGCTCACGGTGAACCGGGGCTAGAAGCGGAAAGGAAAGCAACGTCGGAGCCAGGGGTTGCCTGCAGCTCGGGGGCCTGCCTCTATTTGGCGGCACAGAGAGATCTCTGAGCAAAGCCCCACGGACAGCCACCAAGTGTGGCTTCTAGAGCCGTGCACTGACCACGCTTCAGTGGACTGAGATAGTTCAAAACCACTGCTGGCTCAAAAGTAAATTCGGCAGCTCCAGCCCGAGACAAGGAGGGGTCAGCCTGCGCTGTGGACAGGGGACATTTTAAGGAAGCCTGTCCCGAGTCCTCCCGGTTTGTGCCACCTTAACCTGCTCCCCTGCAGCCTCTTCGCCGACAGCCTGCTCTGAGCCGCACTCATCCTGAAGGCAACGGGCCCCAAGACAGGGGGGCGGGGACCGCCGTGTGTCCTGACTCACCTGGGGGCTGCCATCCCGCCAGGCCAGGCACCTCCTCTGTCCAAGCTCAGCAACCTTGATGTGGTTCCTTGGGTGGGTCAGGGGTGAATCATCTTGAACTTGAACTCCCCAGGCCTGAGTCTGCAGTATGAGGGGTAATGGAAGGAAGAAAAGAAGAAAAGACGGAATCAAGAAATGAGGGAGGGAGGAAGGGAGGGAGGGAGGAAAGAGGGAAAGAGGGAGGGAGGGAGGGAGGAGGAAGGATGGGAGAAAGGAGGGTGGAAAGAGGGAGGGAGGGAGGAGAGAGGGAGGGAGGGAAGGAGAAGGAGGCAAAGACCCAGGTCCATTTTATTCGGAGACTGCTTTACTGTTTGGCACACAGTAGGTCCTCAATAAATATCTTCCAGAGGAGAAATCAGTGAAGTCGACAGATGTGACTGAGTTGTCTAAACCAGGGACAGAACTCCCTTCCGGTGTCGCACAGCCCACAGACTCGGTGCTGGGCTGGTTTTTTCCGGGAGGACAAGCGATCGCTGATGGAGTCGTGCAGGTGATAAAGGGACTGCACAGGCCCAGGCTGCCAGCCTCGGGTTGGGAAGCAGCTGTGTCCCTAATTACGTTACTTGATTTATACTCTATTAAATCTGTATATAAGTAACCCATTTCTCTGAAAGCATTTAAACCTCTTATATTCCACCAAACACGGTGCTTTTATTTGAAATAAATGTATCCAGCTCTTTGGGGAACATATGGTATATTTCTCTCTTATTAATAATTCAGTTCAAATGAGCAAAAATTAGTTGGTGCAGTTACGGCTGATTTTGTCCTGAAAAGATCTGCATTAATTTTAGACGTTTTGTAAATTGGGCTATTAAATAAAAGCATTATATGTGAATTACCCTTTAAATTTTAAGCAACTTGGTAGTTTAATGGTATTTTCTAGTCAGATTCATTTTCAATCTTTAAAAAATTATAGTCATTACGATAAGACAAATTCTTGAAACCTGCTCCTGCTGCCCAATTACGGATTGTGCTAATGAGTAAGCGGGACAACTTTCATGCTCTCATTTTGGGGTTCAGCCCTGCCTGCCCGGCTCTCGGACGGCACCCATCTGCCCGGACTCTCCCGGAGGCAGCTGCGGCCTCGATGAAGCAGCTCCCATGAGGGCCCGTCTCCCAGGGGGCTGAGAGCCCTCCGAGAGGGGACCCAGCACTGGGCTCTAGAATGCAGTGCTGCAGCCTTAGCCTCCTCGCTGACAAATCGTGCGGCTGCTCCGAGACTGCACAGAGACCAGCAGGGCCAGGCCAGGCAGTTCTGCTACAGGGGCCAAGAGGGCCCTAACTGGCCAGGGAGGCGCTGGTGAGGCAGAGAGAGGCACTCGGAGTGCAGCCTGGCAGGCAGCCCCAAAGCCAGGCCACGTGCTGGTCCCTCCCCACAGGCCTGGGAGAGGCTGGCAGGACCTGGGTTCCCTGAAGCTTTGCAGCGGTCAGTCCCGGCAGGAGAGCCCAGCAGAAAGAACAGGCAGCCGGGCAAGGCTAACGTCTCAGCTCTGGGCCTGGATGGCCGCTCGGGGTGAGCTCCTGCCAAGGGCTCCCACAGTCCACCTCGCAAGGGCAAGCCTGGGGTTGCAACACTTCTCACCCTCTCTCCCAGCTGCTCCCTGTGTTGGGTTCTGTGCTCCTCCACTGACGCGCTGAGACAGGCAGTGTTGCCACCGGAGCCCGATGGGGTGAGTAGGGATCCCCGAGGGACTCGGCCCAGCCTTTCTGCCTTACTCAGGCATGGAACTTTCTGGAAGGCTTAGGAAGTGGAACAGGCAGAGGTATTGTGATGGGGAAAGCCACCCATACCACACACAGGCAACTCTCTGATCTTCATCCCTTGCTGAGCGAGACAAGCCCTGCTGAGACCAGGACCACGGGAGAGACGGCTTCCGGGCGGGAGTCCCGGCCCGGGCACAGGAGGTCCCAGCTCAGGGGAGGAGGAGGTCCCAAAGGCCAAGGAAGGCAGCATGGGAAGAGTCCCATTGTGCAGAGTGGGAAAGTGCAGAGCTGGGAAGACAAGGCCCTGCCCCCGATCCAGAGGCGAGTCTGGGGGAGAGAGCAGGCAGCCAGCCACTGGGCCGTCCTGGGTTCTGGGCTGCGCCGGCCTGCGCAGTGCCAGTTCCTGGTAGCAGCCACAGTTGCCCTTGTTAAACCTGCGCAGGGATCTGCCCCAGCCACCCCCCACTGCTGACCTGTTCCCCGTGTGAAACAGGAAGGACACTACTGACTTCCACGAGCGAGCAACTGCACTAGGATACAAAGTACTCAGAAGCTTCCTGCTAAGGGTTTTTAAGGAAAAGAAAAAATTAGCATGATCCCCCCCCAACATGCACACACACAGCTGGGGCCCCAGAAAGCACGCACCATACGACTTCCGCGGGGCTGCCCGGAGGAGCCACGTCTCACAGACTCTGGGCCACTCTCTGGCTGCCCGTGGTTCATCTGCTGTTAGAATGTGGCCTGCTGTGCCCAATGCCACGTCCACCAAAGGAGGATTGCCGTTGGTGTGCAAGTCGGCCACACCACTGGGCATTCTGGACACCCGGATGGGCTCAGAGAGGGTGTCTGTCTGTGTCCGAGCCAGAAACCTGAGTACAGGTCACGCAGCCTTGTCTCCCGGGCCCTGCAGAGTGTGTCCGCTTATCGCCCTCGCACCCCGCACCGGCCTGGGCTTACTCTTCCCAGCGACTGTTATTTCCAGTTAAGGTGGAGGTGAGCAGCCGGCGCTGAGGCATAGCAAGTAAAGCTGCCGCCTGCAGTGCTGGCATCCCATACGGGCGCTGGTTCGAGTCCCAGCTGCTCCATTTCCGATCCAGGTCTCTGCTGTGGCCTGGGAAAGCAGTAGAAGATGGCCCAAAGACTTAGGCCCCTGTACTTGCGTAAGAGACCTGAAAGAAGCTCCTGGCCCCTGGCTTCAGATCAGCCCAGCTCTGGCTATTGCAGCCATCTGGGGAGTGAACCAGCAGATGGAAGACCTCTCTCTCTCTCTCTCTTTCTGCCTCTTCCTCTCTGTAACTGTCTTTCAAATAAATAAATGAATCCTTAAAAAAAAAGGGGTGGGGGGAGGGTGGAGGTGAAGCTACTGTCCCAGTCCCATAGTAAGTGTAGGGCTAGGGTTCAAGTTCAGGGTCCAGAGTCCATCTCAACAATGTCAATGGCCAAATGTCTCCTTGGACATGTTCCTCCAAACAGGGCAGGGGAGGGCTGTGCCGGTGAAGTTGAGGTGTCAGCCCAGACGTGTGGCTGGTCAGTATTCCGGGGGTGTGCTTTGGATGAGTCAGCATTGCAATGAGGGGACTGTGACGTAAGCAACTTGCCCTGCGTAGCGGGGGTGGGCATCCCCCAGTCAGCTGAAGGCTTGAGTCGCGCCGATGGCTGACCTCTCCAGAGTGGGAGGAAACTCTGTCTCACTGGAGCTGCACCATCAGCTCTTCCGGAGTCTGCAGCCTGCTGGCCCTCCCTGAAGGTTCTGCACCTGCCTCCAGCATTGCAGGGGCCGATTCCTTAATGCAAACCTCTCCCTCGCCCACCCCACCTCTCTCTCTAAGACAAGATCATGCAGGAAGACACTGGTGCATCGAGACAATCGCCCAGGAGACGGGGAGTCGATGCCTCCCCGAACTCTCTGATGACGCAGGAACAAGAAGGCACATGATGCAATTAAAAGGAAAAAACAATCTGCAAAGCAGAAAAGGAAACATTGTGCACATACTGTGTTATTAACCTGCAGAGCCCTGGACCACCGGTGGTGAGGCAGGTGGACACCTTAAGGAATTAGGTGTCCCAAGGACAGCACAGTTGGATTCTGCCTCTCTCGTCGGCATCAAGTGGTCCAGGAGGTTTACAGAAGAGCTGCCCAAAGGTAAACAGCCCTGGATGTGGTGACCATCAGCCACAAACTAGAGCAGCATCACAGTCCACCGTCGCCTGTCAGAAGACTCCCCGGAGGTGACACGCCAGTTACCTGACATCGGAGTGAAAAGGACGCCCGATGTGCAGGTTTAAAGGCAGGTGTTTTCCAGGAACTAGCACACCTGTTCCCCAGGTACAACAAGCATGGAGAGCCATGGCGATTCTGTAACGTAGTTGGTGATCAGAATCATGAGGTCTCCATAGTACACCAAAAGCATCACCGTTATTTCTCGGCGTTCAGGTAGAGGAAAGGCAACGGGCAAGCAACCTAGAGTGGTCCAAAGCCGTGGGTGCGGTGATAAGGCAGCCCAAGCAGGGAGAAGACCAGTTCTCCGGTGGGTGGGGTGGGAACGGCGCAGGAAAGGCTAGAGATGAAACTTCCAAGATGACCTGATGCTCGCATCCAAAGACAGACGGAGCCCGGGACAGTCGTTTCAGACACAGCAGTGACAGGAACCGAGCGAGGAGGTGAGGAGGAGAGTAGCTCACCCTGGGAACCCCAAGGAGTTGAGGATTGCTGGGGACACAGGGCATGGGGTTAACGCTGAGGCCAGAGGCAAGTCGGGCGAGGCTGGGGCGGCCACCACGGCCACCACGCGCTGTGTTACCCCAGTGAGCCTCAGTGCTGAGCGGGTCCTTGATGCCCCTGGGGAGCTCGGGGTCCACGCCTCCATCTCCATGGCACACCAGCAAGCCCTGCAGCACAAACCTCCTCCAGCACACAGAGGAGGGCGAGGTAAACAGCTGTGTGTAGGGAGGAGCGGGAGAGGGGAAGGGTGAGTGATCTCCACCCACTCGCTTTGTCCGTCACTCATAACACGGGTAGGACTGATGCTGGCCACGCCCACCGCCAGGAAGACAGCCACCAGAGACACACACTATGTCTCAAGGACTCTGCATATTTAAGTAAAAAAAAAAAATCTTTCTTGAAATAGAAAGCTGGATTGCTGACCCCGGTTCCTGATACAGGTGCCATCTTGGCGGACCCCTACATGCTGGTGAGACCAAAGCTTCCCCACTTACCAGCAGTAGCATTCCAGGGGAAGTCTTGCTCCACGTGTCAGGTGGCAAGATGGAAGCCCTGGTTCTTAAACTGTGGCACGTCTCAGGCTGTGCTGGGTCCCGGGCAGTGGCCTGCATGAGATGCACAGAGACTCCGCTGCGGCTTTGGCAGAACTGCTAACTGCTCCCAGCACCCACGTGCTCAGTGCAGCTTGCACTGGGTGCACACTAGCTGTTAAAACAGCAAACCCAACATCTCAGTGGCTTCCTCCAACAGAACTGTCTTTCTGCTTCAGGTAAAGTTTCGTGGGTGTGTAGAAGCAGGAGGAAGAATCTCCCATGTTTGCAGAGAGGGAGAGAGAAGAGGATCACCCCCAGGAGGTAGATGGGCCAGAGCCGCAGGTGATGCATCTTCCCAGCCAGTCTCCATCTAACACCAAAGACAGCTGGGAAATGTAGTCCAGCAGGGTGCCCAACAATAAGACAAGAGCCTCTACTCCACAACTTACTACCTCAAAAGTCAAAGGTTAAAGTTAGTATACAAGAACAAACATGCTTTATAAAGTATATTGGTTTTGTTCCTATTCCAAATCAAAATGTTTCCCATGGCAGGAGTTGTGGCACAGGGGTCAAGCTGCCGCTGTGACACCGGCACCCCATATCAGAGCGCAAGTTTGAATCCCAGCTGCGCTGCTTCCAATCCAGCGCCCTGCTAACGCACCTCGGAAGGCAGAAGCAGATGGCCCAACCTGCCCCCGACGTGGAAGACCAGGATGGAGTTCCTGGCTCCTGGCTTTGGCCAGGCCCAGACCCAGCCATTGTAGCCATTTAGAGAGTGAACCAACAGATGGAAGATCTGTGTACGTGTCTGCCTTTCAAATAAACAAATCTTTAAAAACAACTGCTTTCTTGAGCCGTTGGCATGCGTTCCCGTCTGTCCCCGAGGTGGAACACCCGCTATGGAGACTGAAGAGAGAATATCAATCAGTAGCTTCCACCCTGAGACTTGACGTCACACAGAGAACACGTTCCTGCATGGTAAGACCTAGTGCCGGCAGGTGCAGAGCAGCCTGCTCCAAGGCCCCTGTCTACCACTCATCCACGCCCGTCAGTCACACTGGAAACCTAGGACTGGAGCCTGCTCGCCCCAGGCCTTTCACTCGCTGTCTAAACTGGATGGAATCCACCACTTCTAGACTCTGGTGGTTTTACTTCAATCAAAATCGCTGGTGACTGCAGAACTCCACTCTTTTGCCTTCTGCCTAGGAACAGCCAGAGCCGCTGCCTGGCTGTTGGGTCAGGAGCGTTAACACACACCGAGGACCAGAGCTTCGGCTCAGTCCAGCTGCCGCCCGCTTGCTGGGCAAACAGATGATGCAGACACCGGCTCTTTGACCCGGCCACGTCTCCCACAGTGGGAGGGACCTCATCATTTTGCCATCTCCCGTCTTATGGTCTCCTTAGATGAAGACACATTGCCGTGTGCTGCCCGATGACAGCTGAGAGACGGAGGGCAAGGCCTGCGTGATTATGGCTAATCATTGTCTGCCTGTCCCTGGGTAGCTGAGACTTATCAATGAGTGGCACCAAATGTGGTGTCAAATCCCAGCTAATTAACTGTGGGCCAGGGATGACTTATCCCAGGCCCCCTCCATTCACAGCTTAGAGGCAAGGCACCCATCAACAACTCACACCGCAGTGTGCCCACCGCGGGGCTTGGTGAGGAGGCGCCGGCATCGTTCCTCACTGCAAAAGGCGAGGCCCAAACCAACAGGGCAGGGGGAATTTATTTTTTCCCCCCTTTTCTCCTTAGCCGAAGTTATTATCACAACTGCCAGGGAATTTGTGAGAATGGGAGATAAGGATCGGAATGATTCTTCGGAGACCCGTCAGTCATTGCAAACTGCTACCAGAATCGAAATTACATCTGCATTTGAATTAGCAACATTACTCGCCAATTTAGATCAGAGTGAACATTTTTCCATTGAAGATGGAATTAAATTAGAAAATGAGTGAGTCTTTAATTTCCAGATTATAAATCACTGAAAATAATTCAACTTCTGTAGCTTAAGGCCAATTACATTATCCTAAGCGACATTGTACCCCCAACCTTCGGAGTGATTTGGTGATGGGAGCCCTGCACAAATCAGTCTTGTGCTCGTAGCAAGAAATAGATCTGCCCGCCGAGTCACACGCGTCACACATGGGGAGCCGTTTTCGTCCCGGAGCGTGTTCTACGCGAAATTTGATTGTCCATTGGATGGTGTATTTTTGTGTTCTTAATGAACAGATGCACTAGCCAGAGGTGAGGTGGGAACCACGTCAGGTTCAGCAGTGACATTTTGAAATGGTGCGCTCACTCCAGATGGACATCATGGTCCCTCCCCATCTGCCCCACCCCCTTTGGCCTGGACAGAAGACAAAGGCGATGCGGGTGTTTCCAAGGCTGCACCTGCCCTCTCTCACCTCCGTGCTCCCAGCGCCCTATCTGCCCCTGCCCTGTAGTCTTCAACTTGAGTTACCGTCTGATGCCTGGTGTCCATCTCTCTCCTTAGACTGGGAACTCCTCCAAGTGCAAGTCTGGCCCATGCCTGTGTCCACCGAGCAAAGCGACCGGCACAGAGCATGTGCTGAGTGAGTGCTTGATGGGTGGATGATTGAAAGCTGACGTCAGGGCCTCTCCGCCTGGCACCAGAACCTTCCAGTGGTAGCGATGGGGCTGAAACGAAGATGCCCAGACCCCGACTCGGCACTGCCTACCAGGCACCACCGCCAGCGTCACCCAGAAGGCCAGCGAGGAGCACCCATCTCCCTAGCAGGGTCTCATTTTTGGGGGTTTACAAAGCTAAATTAAGATCAAGGAGTGGCCTCCGCAGACTGCAAGCCTCACCCATTCCTGGAGAAAGGCGCACTTGACCCAGAAGGCTTCGGGTCTCTGAACCGAGGCTCCGTTAGGCAATAGGGCAGGTGGTCTACACCTCAGGCCTTTACCCTGCATGCAGGAGAGGAGGCAGAACCCAACAGTGTTCTTTTCCTGGATGTCATCTGCTGCCGGGGCGGGCAGCCGTGGACTCCACCAGCACACAGACCAGGCCTTTGCTGGCTGTGGTCCACGGCCTGAATAGAGAGCCCCGTCCATCAAGCTCTGGGGGTATCCTCAGTGACCCTCAGTGTCCCCAGCCCCACCCACAAGGGGGCCAGTGGTTCTGATCCCTCCTCCCTGGCTGCCCAGGTGGCCTGAGCATGCACCCTCTCTCTGGGCTCAGCCTGCCCGTACACCCAGTGGGGACTGAGCGTGGACTTGGACGTCTGAAACTTGGGTTGGAAGAAGCATTAATTCAATAGGAGCCTGGAAGGCCTTGGTGAACCCAGGCTGCTTCTACTCCCAGGCAAAGAAGAAAGAGAACAAAGTGCTGGCGCTCTTGCTTGTCCTCTCTCCCTCTTCCTCTTCCTCTCTCTCCCTCACTCCCTCTCTCCCTCTCTCTCTCTCTCTCCGCCCCATCCCTCTCTCTCAGTCTCCCTCCCTCCCTCCCACATCTGCCCACAGCTGGGACTCAGACAGCAGTGACAATGGACAAGCTGCTCCCCTCACGGGGGCCCACAGTTCGGTACGCCTGTTCTCACTGCCAGGCCCTTGTGCCCTGTTCTGAGCTCCTTTGCAGGGTGGGAGCCGGCTGTGCCCTAAGGTGATGGTTATGCCTGAGGGGCCTCTTGCCACCAGTGCCCCTCAGGGGCGCTTGAGATTAAGGAGGGACCAAGGGTGAGTGGGGGCATTTGGCCCACTCAGCTCAGTGGGGACCTGGACATCACTGACATGTACTCCTCTCCGGTTCAGGGCCCGGGGGACCACACCCTTGCCTCCTGACACCTCAACTACAGCCCGATGAGAAACCCACACCCTTGGGGCCCGCGCTGTGGCGCACTAGGTTAATCTTCTACCTGCAGTGTCGGCATCCCATATGGGTGCCAGTTCTAGTCCCGCGTGCTCCTCTTCCGATCCAGCTCTCTGCTATGGCCTGGGAAAGCAGTAGAAGATGGCCCAAGTCCTTGGACCCCTGCACCCACGTGAGAGACCCGGAAGAAGCTCCTGACTCCTGGCTTCAGATCAGCACAGCTCTGGCCATTGAGGCCATCTGGGGAGTGAACCAACGGATGGAAGACTTCTCTCTCTCTCTCTCTCTCTCTCTCTCTCTCTACCTCTCTGTAAATCTGTCTTTCAAATAAATAAAATAAATCTTTAAAAAAAAAAGAAACCCACACCCATTGCCTGGAATCAAGGCAAGTGTGGAGAAGCCCCACCTTGTTGTGGGCGTGTCTGTCTCCTTGGGTGGCTGTGCAGCCCCTCAAGACCTCAGGTTGTTCACGGAGGAAGCACGGTCTGGGCAGTGGGGCTTTGCCTTTCTATGTGGGAGCTGTGAGCACCATCCCCAAGACACAGCCGTACTCACACGTGCACAGACGCCCAAGCACGCTCGTGCACACTCACACGTGCACGTGCACAAACACCCACTCACACAAGCTCATACCCTTGTGCAAACACACCCACACCTGCCCACTCTCACGTGCACATACACACACTCATGCACACGTTCACACACCATGCGTGCACACGTGTACACACTCATGTGTACACACATTCACACCCCAATCTGCACCTCACCATTACACCACGGACCCCGGCACACAATCTCTGGGGGCCTCCACACGGGACGTCTTCCCTTGTTGAAACTGGGGATTCTGCTGGCAAGTTCTCTGAAGGGCACAGCTTATTTAGAGTGACAGCACTCGCCCATGTCAGATCGAAGCCAGTCTAAGATGGTGAGTAACGATGGAAGAAATTTGTCCAGGAGATGGAGGAGGAGAGGGAGCTGAGTCTCGAGGGCTTCTGTCCCCAGGGCCTGGCGGGTGCCCGGCAGGGAGCAGCTCAGCAAGTGCCACCCTCTCTCCGACTCTGCCTCTCAGCGACTCCCTCACCCACCCCCCCACCCCTGACCCCGGGTCTTGCTCAGGAGTCTGAGTGACACAGCAGCAGAAGCTGGACCTCGGCCAGCAAGACCTGGCCAGGACGCCTTCCTTGTGGCGCACCTGCCCCAGAGGCTGCCAAGACCAGGCAAATGAGGCCTGCATGAAAAGCATGGTTGCCAACCCTGGCAGCATGGGACGCCAAGGGAAGGTGCTTGGGCACCCCGGCGAGTCCCTGTTCCCAAGAGGGTGTTTCACTTTTCACCTCTGTCTCTTAAGGGGCCCCAAATTCAAGTGGTAGGAGGTATGCACCACCACGCCAGCTCTGGGAGGACTGGACACCTGCTGGGCTGTCGGCGTGCCACCCCCGGTGCCCAGCACAGTGTCGGATCTTGATAAATACCGTAGAGTGGGCAGGTGGCTGGCTGGAGGGGTGGACACATGGGTGCTATGGGACTCAACTGGCCAGTGGCTATGACTCACGTTTCCTTTTTTCAAATGAACTCCAGACACGTTGGGGAAATAGCCCACAGGCCTGCGCCCCTAAAGCCTGGATTCCTGTCGAAGGCCGCTTCAACCCTAAAGCACACGGGAGCTCTGGGAAAGGTGGAAACGCTCCCGAAACCCTGTTAGAGGCAGCAGCAGGAACACCTGGGAACCAAAGCTCCCGGCTGGTTGAAGGCCCTCAACACCTGCATTTGGTCAGCTGGCCAGGGGACGGGACAAGTGGCCGTGTGACCGGTGCAGCTCTTAGAATTCAGAATAACCGACTCTGGCCAGCATCCCCTTTGGCCTGTTTAGTTCTTCTCTGCAGCCCATTTGCTCCAAGAGTCACAAGAGAACAAAACTCCCAAGGCCAGTCCTGGCCAGCACAGCAGACAGGTGCGAGTGCACCGGGGCCAGCCGGGCCTGGCTCCAGGCTCGAGCCCCGCTCCTCTTCCCAAAGCAGCACGCTAGGGCCAAGCCGCAGCTCCAGACAATGGGAACATCACTGCCTCTGGAGACACAGCCCCTCCTCCAGCCCCATTCTTGATCATGGACGTTAAATATTTATGAGTCCTTTTAAAAAAAAATCCACAAACCTCAAATAATGCAAGTTGTCTACTAGGCAGGGAGATTTCAAGACGATAAACATTATTTAGAAACACCACGATATGCTTCGTATTGTGATGTGATTGGGGACCATATTAAAACCCACCACGGCCATTCTACCTCATTTTTGTTTCAATTCAGGCAATATCGCCACTGCTTAATATGATTTCTATTTACCGCTTTCTATTGTTGGGGTTTTATTGGGGTTGTGTCTGTGTTATCAAGCGGATCTCCTCTGAGCGGAAGGTCAGGCAACTCTGCTTGCACCATGGTTTTTTCCTGTGCTCTTTCTTTTAAAGGGGTTTCCATTGTATTCTGCTGGGTCTGAATTCACTCAAAACCCCTCATTGCTAATATAAACTCTTTCTTTACTCTTGTCCAATGGCAATATTTCTGCCGGCACAAAGCCTGACAGCTTGATATTTAAAAGCTGTATAAACTCTCGTCATCTCGTTTTATGTCCCGTTTTCTGTTGGCGCCGTTGGATTTGGGTGAGTGCTGCATAGACTGCGGGCATCGAAGGGTTTCAAATCCGGTTATCTCCTCCATCTATGAAAATTGAATTTTAAAGGTTATTTTAATTACAAGTTTAAACCGAGCCGCTGTTAATGACGGACAGCCTCCTGCACCAAAACACCCACGTGCTCCTCCCGGGGTTGCAGCCAATCTGGCAAATCCTGTTATTTCCGGAAAAAAATGCAATTTCGTAAAACAGGATATTATTTTTTTAAAGTGTTACACACTTTGCATAATTCTCTCTTCCTGGACCAGCCCAGGGAGACGGCAGAAGAGGCTGACTCACGGCTCCACGCCCGTCCAAGGTCTGCTCTGTGCTCATCCTGCAGGGACCGTGCGGGAGCGCCTCCTGCGGAGGGCGAGGAGGAGAGAGCTCTGTCCGTCTCCTGCCCCCGTGAGCCACGCCTGGACGTCAGGCCAGGACACCGCATCAGCAACAATTTGGAAGAAAAACAATTAATAAAGTGCGGACAGTCCACACTCCTGATTCTACTGCTGCAGATTGCAAGCTGAACTCCTCTGTTTAAGAAAGGAAGGAAAAAGAAATGACCCTGGTACGGCTCCTTCCCTCCAAGTTTCTAAACGTGTTATTGGAGCCGTGATTGAAATCTGACAAAAACACACTGCGGTTTATAATAACGTCCTGCAGCCATAGTATGGCACCAATAACTAAACAACACTTTATCACCTTTGCCACTTTCAACAGCTCCCATTAATATTGAGATCAGAGTGTTCGGCCCTCTATTCCCCAGCTGACTGCCTTAGTGACAGCACTGGCTAAGGCAGTGACATTGAAAAATATTTGCCGTGACATGGCCACAAATCACCACCAGACAAGTTTAAAACTCAATATTCACTAAACTTGCATCTGCTAGTTTCTTGTTCCAGTTTCCAAAACACAACTATTCTACGCTCCTTTCTCTAAAATAACGGGACACGAGGGGTGCGTGTTGAGCAAAAGAGGAGAGGGTGGTAAAAACATTACATTCTCAGGGATTTTCAGGGCTGTCCTGTAGACAGCAGAAGGACCCCTGGAGAGGCTCTGAGAACACGGGCCCTGTGCATGGGGCACCTGTCCTGGGCTGCTGGGCACAGCCCGAGCCCCCGCCAGGATCCCTTGCTGTCCGGGGTTCACTAGACAGCCTACTTTTATACATAACCAATTTTCATTTTTCAGTTTCCTGAGCTGCTGAAGCAGATGCTGGTCCACTTGGCATCAGCACCCTAATTCCCTCCACAGAGGCCAGAGCAGCCCTCGCTCATGCTCTTACTGCCATGCACAGCAAACCTCAGCCAAGCCGTGCCAACCAGCGTCCCGGGTCCCCGTCAGCAGTCAGGAGCCCGCGAGGCCTTGAGAGCCATGCCGTGAACACCGGCCCCTGCTAGGAAATGCTTCCTGGAGGCCTGGAGTCCACACGGCAGGGAGCAAAGCAGATCCTCTCTGGGGGTCCCTGGCGGGGACTTGAGTGCTTTCAGGACGTGCAGCGTGTGTTGTCAGCACCGGCAGGCACCCTGTGAGCACACGTGCGATGAGTAGCAAGCTTTTATCCAAGTGGGTGGATGACGTGCAGAGGGGCAGAGGGTCACAGAGACGCTGGCTCTGCCCCGAGTCCCCTGGGGACCTGGACTGAGGGGCTTCTTGCATGAGGCCCCCATCTCTCGGTTCACAGAACAATGAGTTTGTTCAGGGTGATCAGGGCCACCTCCAGCCGCCATGAAGAACATGTAGTTAGGACTACAGTCAGAGACCACTGGGCCTGACATTGTACAGAAAGCTCCCCATGGCGGCCTCCCTCTGGGGGCTGCTGCGACTGTCCCCAGAGCCCGCAAACCTTGGGGAACTGGTGACTCCTCCATTCTCACTTCGCAGCACCTGGCTAGGGGCTCTTCTTCCTCACGCTGTATTTTTTTCTAGAAAGGTGGCTCACCAACCCACAGGCTGTGGACTTCAGCCTGTGGATCACTGCATTCAAATAAGGTGGTGATTGGGGCTGTCCACTGGGCTCGTAGCCCAAAAGTCGTGGGTAACTAGCAAAACTCGTCTTAGCAGAGATATAGCAACAGAAACCATGATATGACTTTTGGGCCTGAACACCACTTGACACAAGGTACCGGATCGGCGCCGTGACCCAGAGATGACCCTCCCTGTTCCGTTCTGGGTTTCTGCAGGGTTAACAGGGACAGGGACTATCAGGGGTTCCTTTGAGGCAGGACTGTCCCTTGCAGTCGCCCCCTCTCTGGTTCCCCATGGAGATGTGGGTCTGTGTCTCTCCGCTCACTGCTCTCTGCCTGGAGGACCCATGTCCAGCAGCTTCATGGGGCTTGGATTTAGTCCACCAGGTAGGCCTTGAGCCCGAGGCTGATGCTGTGAGCGGATGAGACTTTGGAGGGGATCTGAGTGAGTTCCTCGCGAGGGCAGGGAGGCAGAGGCAGGCTGGGGTGGCTCACACTTCCAAAGCAACAATGTCCTCCCTCCTGCGAGATGTTTTACAAGGGACCTTGTCTCTCCCTGTCCCCAGCCCTGCTCCCCCTCCGTGGTCAAGACATGGAGTGTGCTTCCCCTCCTCCTGGGTACAGACAGGCCTCATGAACACAAAGCGGTCAGGGATGCTGGGTGGCCCCCAAGGTGGGAGGGATGCTGAGACATCCTTGTAGCTTCTCCCTTACGTCTTGTCTGTTTCTTCTTGGAGCCCAGCTCCCAAGCCGCAGGGAAGCCCCCACAGCCACAGAGAGAGAACTGAGATACAAGACCACGGCTCTAAACTCCCAGCCTTGTGAACGAGACCATGCCGGACACTCCAGCCTTCCCAGCGGCCCAGCCAGCACCACACAGGACAGAAGAGCCACCCGGCCAACCTGCAGAATCGGGAGAAGAAATAAACTGTGCTCCTTCCCGCGGCCACATTTGGCTTGTGGATCACAGCGACGGCTAGCCGAGACAAGCTTTGACCCAAGGAGCAGGGACATTTATTGAGCCATTTGTTCAAGTTTCCTGTCTATTTAAAGATTTTCAAGATAAAACACTGCAAAACACGCTTCGTCACACAAAACCCCACCTGGAGGGAATGGCGAGCCACACCAGGGGGCAGGTGACACGATGCGCTCCTAGCATCTCCAGAGTTCCACGAGGAAGACGCCGGGTGCAAACAGAGCCACCCCCAATCCAAGCCGCCAAGGAGAAACCCGAAGATCTGAGAGAGGGGAGGGGCCTCTCTGGACTCTTCCTGCGAGATTCCAAATACCCGAAAGAAAGATCCGATTGGGGGGGAAGGGAAAAGCAAGTCTGTTTGCCTGGTGCTGTCTGTCCACTTGATACCAGGCACTGTTTCCAGTGTCCAGATGTCCTCCCTGTTGTCTGGTCATTTACAGCAGTGGCACTCGCCACACAGGGAGGGAGGAGAGAGATGCGGCTCCTCCACGTAGCCGCTCACCCACGCAGCGGCTGTCACGACACTGGAAACGTGGCAGGTCCAGCGGTACAGGGTCACCTGCACACAGCAGGGTCTTTTTTGTGCTAAATGGAACGTTCAGCGGCCATTGTAAATGGTGGGAAAATATACTGGGTCCAAGATGTTCTAGAAAGTTCCAAACCATCCAGTGCAAAGTGAGCTGTCAGTCAACAAGTAGAGCAGAATCTCATTCTGGGAACCGCATACCTGGGGACAAGGTGCCTGGGAAAGTCGGGAAAGCCACACACCAGAATGCCCGTAGCAACCCTAGCAGGTGGAGTTCCAATGGCTTTTATTTCCTTCTTCCCATAAATTTCAGTACTGAACATGAGTTGCCTAATTGATCAATATGCATGTAAGTAAGTCAGTAAATAGCAGGGAGCCTGGATTGCTAAATGGTAATATCAACGTGAGCTCCCCTTTCTACGTCTGCTGAATTTCTGGCCGTCTCTCCAGTCAGCCTGCATGAGCAATCTGCTAGGGGGAAGAGGAGAGTTTGGTACAGAAAGGAGATTATATTTCGATTCTGACATTCAAAATAGAACTCTGCAGCTGAACCAGGGGCATGATGGGGGCTTTATGATGGGGGCACTTCCTCCTGGCTCCTCGGGCTGGCCCTTAGCCAACCTATCCCGGGAGGCCTAGATAAAGAAAGACAGAGAGAGGAAGGCGGAACCTGCCTGTGCCCCCAGGGGTGTGGGAGGTGGCGCACAGTGGCAAGGCGTGGGAGATGAGGAAGGGACGTGGAGGGACCTCCGAGGGCCAGACCACTCTGGGAGAAGGCCACCTTCCATGGGAGCCCGCATCAACAGGGGGTCACCCAGGCCATCAGACTGAGGGCTCCACTCTGCCCCAGCCCTTCCTGGGCTCCTGCTTGTCCAGATCTTGTGTTGAGAGCAGTAGGCTTCCAGGGGATTCTGCCAAGGGCCCAGGGGAACAACCAAAAGCAGAGGTCAAGCGGCAAGACAAGGAATAAAGGCCGGGAACTAGGTGGCCGAGTCAGCCTGGGCTGCTCCGGCAAACACACCCTCGGCCGGAGCTTCCCGACAGCAGCGACCATGTCTCCCAGCACTGGAGGCAGGAAGCCGGAGACCAAGGTGCTGGCAGACGAGGTGCTGAGCTCCCTGGTTGGCACCGAGCAGTCTCCGTGCTGAGTTTCACTAGGTGGACAGCAGAGAAGGAGGAGTGGGTGGGGAGGGGGAGAGGGCTGAGTCCCTTCTCACACAGGGGCATCCACCCCATCCCGGGCCTGCCTCTGGGTCTGAAAGGGGAGTCTGCAGGCCCAGTCCCAAGACTCCCTGCACGCCTACCGCCCCGACCCTGCGTCTGTGTTGTGCACACTGCTGTGCCCAGAGACCCATCCAGGGCTGCAGGGGCTTCCCGGGCAGTGCCCACGCCCAAGGCAAGGCCAGGCTTCTTGGAAAGACTCTGAGAAAGGACCCATCCCAGGAAGGAGCAAACATTGGCTTTTTCCTGATCAACTGAGAAGGAACAGACGACATTTCAGAGGGGAGCTCGAACACAAAGGGCCCGATCCTGGGAAGAATTCTCGCAGGCGAGACAGGCTTTCTGGAACACACCAAATGCAGCTAATAGCAAAGGGCTGAAGAGCTTGGCAGGGCCCCTGTAAATGGCCTCGCGTGGGGGTGCAGGTGGGCTGCGACAGATCCATCTTGCAAGGACCCAACTTGCAGAGGCAAAGGCCAGGCTGCTCTCTGGCAGGGGGAGGAGCCGACAAAGGGGATGCTGCTCTTCTTAGAACCACCCACCCCCAAGGGTGACCGGCAGCCAGGCTGCGGTAGGCCCAGGCCAGGGCTTGCAAGCTTGGAGGGGTTTGGTCGCAGTTTGGCGACCCCCCTCTCCCGTCATGGTCTAGACCCCTCACCATGGTCTAGACCAGGGTGGGGACCATGGAGCCCCACGGGTCATGCAAGGCCCACAGATTCACTTGGTCTGGCCCTGCCAAGGCGACTGGAGGTGGGACTTGAAATTCAATCCATCTACAGCAGGTTAATTTTTAAGCTGATCATTTTGTATGGCCCGAGAATGTTGTTATAAACACCCAAATGGCCCTTGGCAGAAAAAGGGTTCCCCAGCCCCGGTCTACATAGAGGTCAGGCCTCCCTGTCTCACCAGTCGGTGGGGGGGGGGGGTCAGCTTTGTGGACGATGGGACACAGAATGTTACCAGCTTGGGTACCCAAGGGGGCCTCACACCCTAGGAGTGATACAGGGTGGGGGGTTACACCAACCCCATCACACACACACACACACACACACAGAGAGAGAGAGAGAGAGAGAGAGAGAGAGAGAGAAAGAAAGAGAGAGAACCTCTAAGACATCTAAGCCGGTGCAGGAAGTCACAGAGCCAAGACGGCAGCCAGACCACTGCACTCTGGCCCTCTGCTCCTCACCTCCCAGTAAAGGAAGTCAGCCCTTGTCGGGAGTTTGCCTCAGGGTAAGGGAACCCCGCAGCCAAGACCAGGAGAGCTTCCTCTTCAGCACCTGCTCCCCAGTCAGAGCCCGGCGCTGGCAGAGCCGCAGTCCCCTGGGCAGTCTGGGCTGACCCACAGGACCGAGTCCCCAACCCCGCAGCTGCCCTTGCCTCCTGCTCGGGAAAGGACGGGATCAGAGCCCATGACACCGGCGCGATCAATGCCCAGAGAGAGGGAAATACATATTTCTTCCCGCCCGCCCGTCACCGGCCACCAGCTGAAGCCCTAGAGCTGGAGATTGGATTTGAGCGCCAGTGCTTTCCCAGACCCTGCCTAATCTCATAACTGCAATGCTGCTATCGATCAGCACTGGGGCCCCTCAGACAGGTAGGGAGGCGTTGGACAGTCAACGCGGCTCCCTGGGCCCTGCACCTGGCATGTGCTGGCCTCTCGCTGGGCCACGGGCGACGCCTCGGTCCAGCCTCGCAGCCCCCGTGGGTCTTGGGCATGGCCATGCCCGAGCTCTCCCTGACACACATCGCCGTGAAGGCGAGGCTCCCCGTGACTGAGCAGTGTTGGGGGCCTTGCGGGCTGGTGCTGCACCCCCAGGCATGAAGCGCCCTTCCCATCCCACTCACTCATTCCCCCGACCCTAGCTCTGTGTGAATCCCTACCCCCTGCTCCCTGTCCAGGACGGCCTCTCTCCGCCACACCCTTTGGACACCACCTGCCTCCCTCAATGCCCTCCTCGGGTCCCTCCAGCTCTTCCCCCTCTCTTTCCTCCTGGGCACCTGTTCCGGAGGGCCCCGTATGAGCCCCTCATCTCCCTAATTCACCCGACCTGTGTCCTTGACCCGCGCAGGCAGGGGTCTCATCATGCATGGCCGTGGAAGTGGCCTGTACGTTGGTAATTGATTGACAGCCATCAGTTCTTCTGCTGCTCCCGCCCAGCCCCCTAAATGGAAAAGTCATCTTTCTCCTCTGAGCTCCCACAGGGTTTTCTGCCTCACCCAGGACAGACAGTGCATCTTAAAGCGGAAATATGTGTAAAGCCCTGCTGACGGCGGAGCTCAGTAAGTGTGGGTCCTTGTTGTTGCTGCGACTGTTCCCTCGCTGGAGTTCATCATGAACTTGCGTTAGCTCCTCTCTGCACCACTGCATTCATTTGTAAACAGCATGCACTCGGCACTCCTTGTGTCAGACTGCGAACTCCTGGGGACAGTGCTGCTGCCTGAAGCTCTTTGCTGCTCCTGGAGTGGCCAGCACACCGACAGCAAGCAGGAAGGCTCGATCAGTCGGTGCTGGACTGCGATGAACCGGATGGCGCTGACTTCCCTCCTACTTCATGTATAAAATGTATGTGGCATTGAACCCAGCTGTGTTAGGGGTCCAAGTGGCCTCATCTCAGGGTTGTCACACTCAAAGCAACACCAAGCGACAACCACAAGTCATCCTGGGCTGGATCTGAAGCCGCGTGCGATGTAAGAGGGAACCACAGTGCCACCGGCAGCAGTGCTTGGCCCACGCCCCCCCTGCCGCTCCAGACTCCAACGCCGACGTCCCAACGTCCCAAAGCTTCCCGACCCCTCTCTGCCCTCGGGTTCCACCCCACCAAGCGCCTGCCCTGCTGCGTTTCCTTTCGGTTGATTCTTTGTCTCCTTCGCATCTCCAAGCAGGTGCTGCCACGCTCTCCCTCTTAGAGGCAAACATGGATGGGCTGAGAATGCTGCTTGGTTCAGTCCAGAATCCCAGAGCCTGCAGACTTGACGGGCGCTCGAAATGTGAATGCGGCCTGGCGATGGGACTCTGCAGCGAGGTCCGTCCCTAGCGAAGACCTCGACTTCTGATGAGATACAGGCTAGGATTGCTTACAAGTCTCTCCAAGGCAATCCTGATAAACCCACATAACAAACACAGAATTGCTAGAGGACATCTTCTAGAAAAGACCAAATTGAAATTTATAATTTCTCTTTTTTCCTTTTTTAAGATTTAACAATTTTTACCATTTTGCCATATTCACATCATATGTGGATACTATAAGCACACAGGGAATATTAATATCCCTGAAAATTAGGGATTCATGATAATTATCATACTGGAAGGGAGAGTATATTGTCACATACATGGAATAATTCAGAGGAGACAACATTTTTGACTGTATATCAAATAATATGCATTCACAAAATTTTTATGTCATATATATATTAGCTTCCACATAAAAGAGAAAATGTGATATTTGTCATTCTCTGTCTGGTTTATTTCATTTAGCATAATGATCTCCAGTTCCATTCCTTTTATTGCAAATGTCAGGATTTCATTCATTTTTTATGACTGAGTAATATTCCACACTGAATATATACCACATGTTCTTCATCCAGTCGTCACTTGGTGGACATCTAAGTTGGTTCCACATCTGAGCTATCGCGAATCAGGCTGCATAGACACGGGAGAGCAGGTGTCTGCCACACATTTATTTCAATTCCGTTGTATATATCCCAGCAGTGGGGTGGCTGGGTCCTATGGTAGATCCAGTTTTAGCTTTTTTGAGGAATTTCCATACTGTTTTCCATAATAGTTGTGCTCATTTGCATCTCTACCAACAGCCTTTTCTCCACAACCTCACCAGCAATTGTTATTTTTGGACTTTGGGCCGATTGCCCTTCTAACTGGAATGAGAGGATAGCTCATGGCGATTTTGATTTGCATTTCCCTGACAGCTAGTGATCCTGAGCACTTTTTCACGTGTCTCTTGGCCATTTGTATTTCTTCCTTTAAAAACGAGCCAGCCAAGCTGTTGTCCTCATGCTGTTTTCTTTTCCAGGATGCTGCTGGTTGTGTCTTTCCTTGTTTGAAACCACCCAAGACCACCAGAGCTGTGGCATAAAAGTGTTGTCTTACTGAATTAATAGCAGAGATAGGTAGGAGCAAAAAGTCGCAGGCACAAAGCATGGACCCCAGAAGGCGTGTATCCCCCGGAGGGTGTGGCCAGCTCCGAGCACTGTCCCTCGTCCTGCTGTTTCAGCGGCCAGCTCCCCACACCCGCGGTTCCACACCAGCAGATTCAACCAAGTTCAGGTCAGAAATGCTTGAAAACAAATTGTGTCTCTGCCAGACGGACATGGACATTTTCCCCGTCTCATTATTCCCTAAACAATACAGCGTAGCAGCCGACTTGTGCACTAAATTACGACGTGGGAGGCTTTGCAAGTGATCCAGCGAGGGCTTCCAAGCGTGCAGGAGGTGTGCCAGGTGAGGTACAGCGCCGCTCCACCTGACAGAGGGGCTCAGCGCCGTGGCTGCTGCCGGCTGAAGGGGTTCCCCTGACGATGCCAATGGGCGCCTGCGTTGCTCCACCTGACAGAGGGGCTCAGCGCTGTGGCTGCTGCCGGCTGAAGGGGTTCCCCTGACGATGCCAACGGGCGCCTGTGTCTTTCCCCACGCGACGTTCTAAATAATGCCTCTTCCTTTTGTTGGTTTTACACTGTCACCACTTTCAGGATTTTTTTTATGGTTGACATCTTTGGCACCATGAAAGGAAAACAAGAATGAGAACTCCAGTGGCTTCTGCTCATCTCGCTCACCGCTGCAGCCGAGCCCACTGGCTCCCAAGTGGGAGATGTTTGCAACTTTTGAAGACTTAAATTTACAACCAAGAAACTCAAAAATGTCAGACTTTTCCCATCACCAAACACTCCAATCAGTGAGAAGAAAGTGTAAAGGCCTGGAATATATTTTAATTAGATTTAAAAAACAAAAAATCCCAGGCAATGACTGCTCCAAAATCAAGCTCATCCAAAGCCACGAGTGTTAAAGGAGAGACTGGGAGGCGCCCGCACAGTGGGTCAAACCACTGGCTGCAACACTGTATCCCATACAGAGTGCAGGTTCGAGTCCCTGCTAACGCACGTGGGAAAAGCAGCATAAGTTGGCCCAAGTATTTGGGCCCCTGTGCCCATGTCAGAGACCTGGATGGAGTTCCTGGCTCTTGGCTTCTTGCAGCCATTTGGGGAGTGAACCAAAGGATGGAAGATCGCTCTCTCTCTCTCTCTGTCTCTGTCTCTGTGTCACTTTGCCTTTCAAACAAATAAATGTTTTTTAACAAAAAAAGACATGTAGCAATGATAAAGTAGCACTATCTAACACGAATGTGCCGCACTGTTTTAAGTGCTGTTGATAGAATAACTGGATTAATCCTCCTGGCAGTGCTAGGATCTGGAACTGGGCTTATCATGACCTTCAGTCCCCTTGGCCAAGGTCAGACACCTGGGGGTGGAGGTGGGGATAGGGGTGCTTGTATTCAGCCCAGGAATCCACTCACCATCGGGCCTCGCAAGGGCAGCCTGGGCTCCGCGTGGCTGAGCCACGTGAGCGTTACAAGGCACAGCCAGGTCTGGCTTAGGAGGAGGATGTGCGACTTTCATGGCCGCTTTCAACCCTGAGGTCCACGATTCAACAAAGGACAGTTTCTGATTTCGCTAACATATTGTACCCAAAATCACTTTTTCCTTTAGTGCATCCAATATGCTTGGGTTACAGGAGAGAGTCCACACAGCCAGCTAACACATTTGGCAGGGGAAATAAAGGAAATTGATTCTCCCAGCTGAGGATCTGCCGATACTGAAATTCGCCAGGAAGTTGCCAAGCGTCCAAATTAACCAAGAGCCCCGGAAGTGAACCAGGAGGAGCCCTCTGATCCCCCACCCCCATCCCAGAGATTGCTGACCCCAATGCTAGAAGCTTCTCTGATACTGGGACAACACGCGACGGAAGCCCCTTCCTCAAAGTCCTCGGAACCAAACCTTCCTGGGAAAAAAAGCCTCGTGGAGCCGCTCGGAGGTCTGAGGTCCCCGGACACTTTTGCGTGGGTTCCTTGGGCCAACCTATAAAACTTTGCAGGCCGCGTTTGTGTTAAACTGCTCTGATATGCTCCAATAAGTGTGCTTTCGACACATTGTTAACATAAGGCCAGATCTGTAATACAGCATGAACAATTAAGTGCACAATTTTTGTATAAATGCAAAATCCCTCACTGTGAATTATTTAATTAATGCTCTCCAGTTCATTTAATAGAGCTCTTTCAGAGGCCATTTCACTCACAGAAAACTAATTTCGTTCTCCGGGTTGATTTAATTAGATTGTATGATATATGGTATTGCTAATTCAGCGGCTCCGGACGCAGACTTGGCCCCTTCTCCTATTGTCGGCAATCTGTCAGCCCCATTTTTAACAGTATTGAAAAATTCAAGCTTTATTATTGCCCGCTCACTCTTTCTCTCCCATCAGAAGGAAAGTAATGAGCTTTTCTTCTTACGAGAGCCGGCAGAGCGCGGCGCCCTCGGTGCTTCGGGCGCGAGCCGGTATTAACGGGCCTGATTCATGAGTTAAGTTTCCAAGTGCTCGTGGCTATTAGCACTCAGTCCTTTGGCTGTCATTTAGTTAAAAAGACTCTTCGGTTAATTCACTCTTTTAATGAGACTGTGCTATTCATCTAATGTATTTTACTGGATGAAAGGTCACACCAGGAACCAAAACAGATTGGAGGGAATGTAGCGAGAAGCCCAGCTGTCAAGAAACAATTCAAGCCTCCGAGGCATTTAGCGGCCCCTGCGTCTGTAATAAGCTATGGAACTGATGGGCCGGCGTTCACCTCCAGAGTTGAGCGCCATAAATCAAGGCTAAGGAGAAGGCAGATTAATCAGAGGCTCAGACAAAAAGAGCACGTGTTTCATTACCCATATAATCACTAACATGATTGCCAGACAAGCTACGGCACCGGATGCGGGGCTGCAAAAATATAGTTCAAGAGAGCACCAGAACTCAGTCCTGTTTAGCTGCAAGCACTCAATCTTGGCGTGAGGGCCCTGTTGCCTCCATTTTCTGATTCGGCGCTGGGGAGACGCCGGGGAGGGGCTGGGAGAGCAGCACCGCAGGGGTGGAGGTTGGAGCGGGCAGGCCCCGGGTGACCTGAGAAGGCCCGGCCACACTGGGCGGGGGCGGGGCTGCCAAGGAAGTGGTCCTGGTAGGCGGGTCCTGGTAGGCGGAGGGCTGCAGGCCAGTCCTGCTCCAGGAAGCAGGACAAGACCCAGGCAGGAGGCTCCCCGAGCTGTTCTTTGCTTGGGGGTCTCACGCGCGCACACACACACACGCACACTCAGGGTGGGGTGAGTGTGAACACACACACACACTCAGGGTGGGGTGAGTGTGAACACACACGCACACTCAGGGTGGGGTGAGTGTGAACACACACGCACACTCAGGGTGGGGTGAGTGTGAGGTGCTGCCACCACTTCAGTCTCTGCTCTGTTACTCTGCACTCCCAAGCTGTGTGGGCGTCGATGCTCTGCAGAGATGTCGCTGAGTCAGCGTTCCTAGTGCCCTCCCCCCCAGGAGGCCCCTCCCCGGTCTCAGAGCACAGCCGAGGTGCCGGGGCAGGTGCATGCGCTGGTCTCCAGCTAAGGCATTTCTCTGGCAGTGATTTGCAGGTCAAGCTCACGGGCTGGACATGGAGAGACTCTAAGAAGCTGCTCCCAGTGGGCACCAGGTCCCTCCCTCCCTCGCCGGCTGAGCAGCCGACACCCGCGTGGGGACTCAGACCGTTCCTTTAGCCAGCAGGCTTCCTCCAACACACAGTGCCCGTTTGGAATTCCTGCAGCTCTCGGAACGGGGGAACCGTATGCTTAGTTACCAACATCTGTTGCCGAGAACACACCCTCGCCTTCGCAGCTCCGATCTCACGGTATGAATTTTAAAATCTGTCAGCAAGGGATCACACAAGCTCTGGGAGCCAAGAGCTGCTCACGTTAACCTCTGAACCAGATAATCTAACCGTAATCCATTCAGAACTAATCAAACATTTACAGAACCGCACCAGCAGGCCGGCAAACAATTCGTCATCTTCACGCGCTCATTACGCCTCCGACATCTCCATCTACGTATGCAAATGAAGCGAGGGAGCTGACATCAGGACCATGGACAGAAATTATAAACAAATATTCATCCATTATGCTGCTGGAATTTAACAGCTAAGTACTAACACTAGCTGAACTTCAAACCATGAGTATCAATTATTTATGAACCTAAAACTGACAGCACTGTGCAGGTGAATTAGCTGCATATGTCAAGCTTTGTTATAAATCCCAGCCTACTGTAAAACTCATTTTCATAGAATGTATGTACAAGGCTGACAATATATCAACAGCCCGGCATTAATAATTTAGAGCAATGAGACCGTAAGGGAACACCTCAGAAACTGTGCTCTGCTCCGTAGTTGATATTACAAATAAAAAAGTCAAATAAAATGAATTTCCCATAAACAGAGAATCAAATAAAGCATTTTCTCCATAATTTTATTTTCAATTTTCAAAAACATACTGCTTGATGCTTTCGTGTGCAGGTGCCACAGGCACCACCCCCAGACTGTCCTAATTTCTTCCTTTTCCTTCTTCCTTCCCAAGGACGCGGCAGGGAAGTTTGTGATCGCGGGGTGAACGGAAGCTTTGCTTCTCTCGCCTTGATTTTCATGAGAAAACGAGAGCAAGATGGAAGCGGGGCTGGAGCAGGCGGAACGCCATTTGCCACGGTGGAACGTTCGCTGCGGTTTGCCGGTGAACGCGTTTGTAAAAAAGCAGGGTGCTGGGCAGTGCTAAAGATGGTTAACTGAGCTGGTATTTCCCGGGACAACGTGGGGGTTTCCCTATCACCATCCAGCCCGAAACACACCAATGCAACCCCCGATCGTGAGTGGGGGCGGCTGGCTGAATTCGCAGTGCACCGAGGTCCTTCTGCAGGGTGGCGGCCGGAATACCAGGGCCCTTCAACAAGTCCATGGAAAGTGGACTCCAGGGTTGAGATGATTTCGGTGTGAAAGAAAATCTGAAATCCATGCACGATTTTTTCATCAAGTGCATTTTCCACAAATCCCTCACACGCCAACAGGAGGGCGGCCGATCTCCTGGCTGGGGCTGGGTGAGGTGGGAAGGGAGGGCACCCGGACCCTCTCCTCACTCAGCCCCGGCTTCCCTCTCGCTCATTGTCGGCTTTAACCTTAGCAATCACTTGTGGGCATGCGATGCTTGGCGACGGAGACTCTTTGTCACTGCTAATGACTTCTCCCTGTCCATCTTCTCCCGACTTGGGATATTTATGGCTCTGTTGCCACATTTGTCATCTCTGGCCAGGGAGGAGGCAGCTCTCAGCATACAGGGGCTTTGGCCTGGGTTCTGGGTCCTGCTCCCCCTCAGATGCAAAGCTCCCACCCATGCTGGGCCACAAGACCCCAAAGGCATGGCCACCCCCACCCCCAATTCCACCCTCCACTTACTGGCCCTTCCAGCTGGACCGAGCGGCCATGCCCATGTCTGTGTCTCTGCTGGCTGGGGCAGTCTCACACCTACCCAGGTCTCACACCTATCCAGGTGAGCCTGAGCAGGACAACCAAGCACTGTCCAGCAAGCATAACTCCTAGCGGGCAGCCTCCTCCAGGGCCCGGCTAAACAAATCCGACACAGCCGCCAGCGGCCCTGGAGCTCCCCACACTTGTGTGAGGCTGGAATAAAAAAAAAAAAAAAAGTCTCCTGACTTGCAAACCACACTTGGAGAGCTGGGGACAATCTCTGTGACTGGTGTCCCCTGGAGGCCGGGTTGTGTCCTCTCGGGCCAAGGTTTCTACAGCAGCCACCACGTGCCCCTGAGAACCTGCTGCCCAGCCAGGAGCGCGTCCTCCTGGCCCTTGCTCATGCCTCACTTTTTCTTCCCTGCAACCTCTCAGGCCTCATGAAGCTCAAGGTCTTCCCATGGCCTTCAGAGGGGAAGCCCCAGCCAGGGCCTTTGCTTACTGCCACATGGAGCTGCGGTCAGCATAGCACCAGCTCGGACACACGGCTGGGCCGGTGGAAATTCTCACCGCTGAGTGTTCTGTGTCTGTGTCCTAACTCAGATGCTGACGGCCGGGGAAGCTCTCTACGCCAGACACCACCAGGCAGCTCCACGGCTGCTGCCCTGCCCCTGGCACACACACGCCGGATTCACTGTGTCCACCCTTTTGGCTCGCTGCCATTCCAGGGAGAGTGGAAGCAGCCGCTGACATCCCCAGTTCTACCGAACGCTGAACGTTCACCCTCTTACTCGGATCTGCAGGGGCGGGGGTGGGGTCGTCCGGTTCTGTTTAAAAGGGGGAGGGAGGAATCAAGAGAGCTGACATTTCTGGGAGAAACAGCGTTCCCGCACACAACTGGAATGTCAATGAGAACTGGGACAGAATGAGTTTCCGTTCAAATGTGTCCGTGACCGCAAACAGCCTGGGAGCCACAGACAGGGCCCCGGCTCCGGCTGTCAGGGTCTAGCTGGTGCTCCGTATCTGGAGAATTTCTAAGAAGAGTGATTTTTCCGTTTGTGATTCCCACTGGGCCTCGCCGCCTTCCCTCCCTTTGCCTCTGTCCGGGGCAGTGAGGGAGAGGGGCTCGGCTTTATCCCAGGAACAGCTACGAGCATCACAGGGGTTATGGGCTCTGTGCTCTACGGAGGAGGAAAATACATGTATTTGGTCTTGAACTTTTTAAAATTTTTTTAAAAGATTTTATTTATTTGAAAGTGTGAGTTACACAGAGAGAAGGAGAGGCAGAGAAAGAGAGAGAGGTCTTCCATCCGCTGGTTCACTCCCCAATTGGCTGCAATGGCTAGAGCTGCACCGATCTGAAGCCAGGAGCCAGGAGCTTCCTCCAGGCCTCTCACTTGAGTGCGGGAGCCCAAGCACTTGGGCCATCTTCCACTGCTTTCCCAGGCCACAGCAGAGAGCTGGATGGGAAGTGGAGCAGCCGGGACCTGAACCGGCGCCCATATGGGATGCCGGCACTTCACGCCAGGGCATTAACCCACTGTGCCACAGCGCCGGCCCCTGGTCTGGAAAGTTATTGCTTCAATTACCAAGTAATTTCTTAAGCAGCTTCAGGGTGGGCTTTTAAGAGGCGGGTTTGAGAAGGGCCCCAAGACTCTGTCCCCGAATATGTCCGTTCAAACCTGTGCCAACCCAGCACTGGAGAAGCTTGCGGGTCCAGGCCCCGGCTCTGGGCTTGTCTCTGTGAGCTCAGGAAAAGTTCAAAAGGGAAATAACTCCAGTATCTATCAACTGAGGAGCGGAGAGAGAAAATGCACTGAATCTGCATGACGGAATAGTATCCAGCCCTGAAAAGGAATGAAATCCACGAACTTGCTACAACATGGGTGAACCACGGACACATCATGTATGTGAGCAAAGCCCGACACGATGTCACAACGTGTGTGTGATCCCAGGGTGGGCAGACTGGTGCTGGGTGCAAGGCTGGGGGCTGCTGCTTTTGTTGTTTTGTTGGCCAGGTCTTTGCAGGGGCCCTGAGCCCCTGCTGAGTCGGCTACAGCCAGGGCTGCCTTCTCTGTAGATCATGTTTGATTTGGGCAAATCAGAGAAACCCAGGTGGGCCTGGCTGCAGCAAGCAGAGCACAGACCGGTCCCAGGGCTCAAGGCAGGACTGGACCAGGGGAAGCAGGCTGCTCCGAGCCGCAGGGACACCGCACACCCTCCTGTGCCCCTGGCAGAGCCATCGTCCCAGACCGCTGACAACCCGATGACTGGAGGTATCACATCCAAGTGCCATTGGAGGGGGCGCAGCCGAGAGCCCAGCTCATGGCAACTGCTCCCTCCTCGACTTTTAGCCAAGGCTGGGGGCAAAAGGAAGCAAATGCATCACAGACAACTCCAAGCAGGCAGCCAGCCTGGTTCAGATCCTAGCACAGCAGCTGGGGGACCTCGGCCAGCTCCTCAGCCTCTCTGTGCCTCAAGCTCCATGTCTGTAAAATGGGGCTGATAGTGAGACTGCACCCTAGGGTCACGAGAGGGTCCAGTTCGTTGTCAGCAGGAAAGCGTCGGGAGCCGTCCCTCGGTACAGCAAGACCCTGCGTGATCTGCCACGACTTTGTCGGCAGTTACCCAGGCAGGCAGGGACCGCGGTGCGCAGAGGTCAGGAGGCAGACATCAGGGGCCTCAGAGGGGGCTGGAGTTGAGGACAGACAGGTGGGGACAGAGGGACAGACTCAGCTGGGGCCGGAGAGCAGGGTGGAGGCCGAGCCCCAGGAGCCTGAATGGCCTCCGTGATGTGCACTCTCCTCTCACCCCTCTCCACAGCCCCCTTCTGCCCCATCCCCTCAGCCGGGAACGCCCTGCAGAGGCCCCCGAGTTCCCCTGGTCACCACAGCGGGTGCAGGAGGAGCGCTTGTCACAGGACCTCCCCACCCCCACCAGGAGCGCTGGGGCAGGGGCGGCCTCCGGGCGCACCCCCGAGTTCAGCAAAGGGAAGTGGGCCTGTGTGTCCGCCTGCTGACCAGTCACGGGCTGGACTTGCCCAGGACGGGAGGGGAACTCTGGGCCACACTGGGGGCATGGAGGCCGTGGCTGGAAGGGTGAGGATGAGCCGGGCCACGTGACGACGTCCATTGCCGCTGCCCGAAATCAGGGCCCAGCAAACCTGTCCTTAAAGGGCTTTGCAGGCCAATGGGCCACTCAGGTGCTTGTATAACCATTTAAATTGTTGAAAATTTCTCCTGTTTCACTGCAGGCCAGATGTGGCCTGTGAGCCGTGATCCAAAAGCACCTCACCTAGGTCTACACTGCGCTCAGGTTGGTTTCTGACACACGGACTGGACTCTGGGAGACACATTCCAACCGTCGCAGCTACATAACCTCTTAAGGCCTCAGTTTCCTTGGCTGTAAAATGGGCACTGCATGCTATGCAGGTACAGAGACAGAGGACCACGGCCAGAGCCTGGCACATAATTCCTGATCCCCTGGTCTCCTCTCCTCCTCCTTCCTGTGGTCAAGGTCTTACAGCCAATGACTCCACTTGGTGCATAAATCCCTGGGCTTGTTAAAGGGCAAAGAAGTGACTCTCCGGTGTCTAGGGGACCAGTTGTCTGGGAGCAGCCAGCGCTCAATGATGCCACAGATACCTGCTCTCCTGAAGGCTTTCCCAGCCCCCCCCCCGGGAAGCACAGCGCCCCTTGTGTGAGGCTGAGTGTCTTGGGGTGCACTCTGCACCCCGTACAGACTGTTAGATGCACTCAGATGACAAACGGAGCCACCCCCCTTGCAAGCGCATGGATTACCCAATCGTCCAAACGCACCCCCTGCAGACCACTACTACCCCGGCAAACAGTCTCAGAGTCGTGTGCAGCCAGCAGCCCTGACAAGGGCGTGAGTTTTGGGTGGGCGCGTCCCTGTGCCTGACAAACCCTTCCCTCTCCCTCGTCGTCCGAGCGAGCTGGCTGGTGTGAAGTGGCACATCCCTGCCCCACCCCACGGTGCTGAGTGGAGGGCACCAGGGCAAAGCCACCGGCCCTTGCGCACGGAGCATTGAGTTGTGGCCCTGCCTTCATTTAAATGAGGAAGGGGCTATGGGGTGGGAACAGGAAGACACGGAGAAGAGCCTAAAGCAAGTTTCTGCTGTTCTTGCCTTATTATTGATGTCTATGAGCCGAGTCTCTGTGATGTGCTCCCCACTGGGCATGCCCGTCATCTCACGAGGCGGGGGTGGGTGGGGGGGTGGGGAGGAGACTTTGGCCTGTCAGTTAGGCAGTCGCTGGGCAGACACCGACACTGCCATCATGCCAGTGGGCTCAGACCAGTCGTGAGAGCTGATCCCCTTCGATGGCTGAGCCCTATACATGCTCTGTCTCATCCAATCACCAAAACAATCCAGTGAGGTCCACACGGCTTCCCCGCTGCCCAGGCGAGAACACGGGCCCAAGGCCGTGCAGAAAGCGCTTTGTGGAGGTCAGGATTAGAACCCAAAACCCCCTTGGTTAAAGTCCCAGGCCTTTCCGCCCTACCAGGCTGCTTCAAGAAGTAAGCATCAGATCCCCAAAACCGCTGAGAACTGGATGCGGGTCCCAGGACCTGCCCGATGGACAGGCTGTGTCTGTGTGAAACTGACGTGGGAACAGAAAGGGGGCTGGGCGTAGGGTGCAGATCGGCGCATCCAGGTCCCACCGAGCCTTTCCCAGGGAAAACACAGGCTGGTCCCAGTCTCAGACCGCACCGTCCAGGAAAGCCCCAGTACCGAACAGCCTTGGCCCTGCCCCCGACCGCTTGTCCCAGCCTCAGGTTGCTCATGGTTGAGGCATGAGAGACTCTGGACACAAAGCTCCCAACCACCGGCGCCGCGGCTCACTAGGCTAATCCTCCACCTTGTGGCGCCGGCACACCAGGTTCTAGTCCCGGTCAGGGCGCCGAATTCTGTCCCGGTTGCTCTTCTTCCAGGCCAGCTCTCTGCTGTGGCCAGGGAGTGCAGTGGAGGATGGCCCAAGTGCTTGGGCCCTGCACCCCATGGGAGACCAGGAAAAGCACCTGGCTCCTGCCATCGGATCAGCGCCGTGCACGGGCCGCGGTGGCCATTGGAGGGTGAACCAACAGCAAATGGAAGACCTTTCTCGCTGTCTCTCTCACTGTCCACTCTCTCTGTCAAAAAAAAAAAAAAAAAAAAAAGAAAGAAAGAAAGAAAGAAAGCTCCCAGCCCTCTCTGGCCCTGGAGAACCTGTGACTGATTCCCTGCCTACACCACAGCCTCATTTCTGGGAGTGGAAACACTCAGTTTACGCGGTCATTCACCTGCACGACGACAGCCGTTCATCAGACACCTAGCGTGTGCCTGACACCTAGCGTGAGGATGCAGAGAATGGTCTTCGTCGTTGTGGGGAGCAACTCGGACTAGACTGAGTTACTGGAATTAAGACTTATTCTATGCATCTGCTCTCCCACAAAATGGCGCTGGGAGAGGAGGAAACAGCTTCTACACAGCTGCCTCCAGTTCAACCAATAAACTGTAGGACCTACTCCTGATTGGAGGAGAGCAGCGTACTCGGCGTGTGGGTAGCAGAGTTGGGATTGGTGGAAGAGGACTATATAGGAGGAGAGAGACAACATGCGCCAGGAACATCTAAGGGGAACACCTGAGGAACACCTGTGCAGCCCCCGAGAGAGCCGGCCGGCGGTGTGCCGCTCCCCTGCGGAAGTGGGGAAAGTGGCAGGGGGAACCGCCCTTCCACGGAGGTGGAAGGGACGGTAGCCAACCCGGGAAGAACCAGCAGCAAACCCGGGGAGGGCCGAGCAGACGAAAGAACAGCGCAGGGTCCTGTGTCGTCCCTCCACGAAGACGGGGAGCGACATAATGGTGCCGTGACTCGGATATGAAGCCTAGGCAGGGTTTAGTGTCGTTCCTCCATGAAGAGGGGGAGCGACAGTCGTCATGGAGCTTAACCTCGAGTGGGAGATACACATGAGGGCTCTTCTTGGAAAATGGACTTAAAAGATAAGTTTTTTGGGTACAAAAGTTTTTTGAAATGCATATGAGAAGTCTTCAGAAAGTTCATGGAAAATGTATACTATGGAAAACTATCATGGATTTCAGACATTTTTGCACCAAAATAAACGTATCATTTAATTATATTTTCCATGAACTTTCCCGAAAGCCCTCAGTTTGCCAGAAAATAGAATGAAAGGATAATGGGCATTTTCCACTAAATGTTTTTAAGACACTAGCAGAGGGCAGGCAGCACAGTGCCACAGGTTAAGCTACAGTCTGGGACGCCCACGTCACACACTGGAGTTCTGGGTTGAGTCACTCTGCTCCATTTCTGATCCAGCTTCCTGCTGGTGCATGCTGGGAGGTGGCAGACTATGGCACAAGCTTGGACACCTGCCATCTGTGAGTGACCTGGGTGGGGTTCCAGGCTGTTAGCTTGAGCTTGGCCCAGTCCTGGGCATTTGGGGCGTGAACCAGCAGATGGAAGGGGTGTGTGTGTGTGTGTGTGTGTGTGTCCCACCCCCATCTCTTTACCTTTCCAGTAGATGAAAACAAATTTTTTCAAAAAAATTGAGTTTAAAGATGAAAAATAAACGCCTCTCATAGACGTCGATGTTCTGGATACCAGGCTAAGCTGGGGGCACGAAGATGTAAAAGTTTCTTCCCAATTCTCCCACAGAACGAATGGCTGGTGTCAGTGTCAGCTGAGCCCGTGGTGCCCAAACCCCTCCCTCTGCTTCCCCACGGGGAGGGTGAGAGGCCCGTTCTGGACAAGGTGTGTCACTTCTGGGCTGGAGCCTGAAGGGGCCTCCAGGTGACCCTGTCTCCTCTGCCAAGGCCAGCGCAAGGTTCCTGAGGATGACATCTTAGTTACCTGGGACCCCGAGTGACTCCATGGAACTGGAGCCGCGGTGACCCACAGGGAGCCTGAGAGATGACTCTGTGTCACCAGCCAGCCACTGAGACCTGCGGGTCATCTGTCACTGAGCTGCGCCCAGCCGACCCTTGGTAATGCAAGTGTGCTGCAAACCTAATCAGGTTTGGGATCAGAATTGATTTCTCTGCATAACAAGATAGATCACGGTTTTCATTGACTTCTCTTCTGTATACGGCCTCCAAAAAAAGCCCACTTGGAGCTCAGATTTTAAAGTCAGTGCCCAAGCCTCGTCCCATTTCCTTACATTTTGAAATTCCTACCATTTTCATGAGTTTCTTTCCCAAATGCTAAAGAGGCAAATCTCAGAGAGAGAACTCCGAAGCGAGATCGGGAAGCGGAGGAAGCAGTGGCGCGGAAAACACCTGCTTCCTGAAAGCCCACAACAGAGGGCGGAGACACAGAGGCTGCCCTAGACCCATCGCCATGGTGAATGCACACTTCTGGGTGATGGGCTGGGGACAGCAGCCACGGCCAGCGTGTGGCAGCCTCAGCAACTTGGCTCAGTCCCTCCGTGACTTAGACAGTTGGGACCTCCACGAGGGAAGAGAGGAAGCTGCGGCAGGTGCCTGAGATGAGCCCTGGGCTCCTGAACTACGGAACACGAGTTGCAGGGCAGAAAGGACAACTCGGCTTCTCCCAGGAGACCCGTCTCAAGACTGGAGGCCAGCCGACCTTCTCTGATGCAGAAGGGACTTCAGCCACGGCGTAACTGGCCGAGGAGCAGACACCACCACCGCAGGGCCACCCCAGCCATGGAGGGGAGCGGGGCCACCCCAGCCACGGAAGTGGAGCAGGGTCACCCCAGCCATGAAGTGGAGCAGGACACGGAGAGGTAGGAATGACAGAGCAAAGGTCAAGTTCAGCCCATCTCTGGGCTTTCTGTAATCCCTCCCACGAGGACTTGTGTGACTCAATCTGCCTGACCATGGAGTAGCAGCTCTCTAACGTACACAGCCGCCATAAATGCCTGCTACGTGGTAAGAACCGGGCTGGAGAGAGAAAGCAATCCAAGCAGACACTGATCTGGCCCTCGGAGAACTTCAAGTCTCATTCAGTAAGCACCTGCTGTATGCCTTGCCTCACAGACTGAAACAGATGGGATTTAAGTAACATCACCACCACTGCTCCAGGCTCTCAGTGGGGTTATAATCCCGCAGGGCCCCGGGCGTGGGATGCAGCTAGAGAAGAGGAAGCCACCGGATATCCGTGACTGATGTCGACTGCCGCTCGGTCTTGGTGTCACTGAGGAACCGCTGTGATATTTGGTCACCACCATCATCTCTCTGGCGGCTTCCCAACCACCCTGGGTGATTGTTGGTGGCTCATTCACGCATCCTTTTGGTGGTCTCCATCTTTTAGGAGGCGCTACACCCCAAGTTACATCCTTGGGCCATACTGACGCTGCTGCCCCTGGGAAGAGGGCTGTGTTTTCAGGATCCTCCATCTCCTTTCCAAGTAACACTGTGATGTTTTGACTCCATCCAACAAGCAAAGAGGCCACAGAGGCCTGGGCTCTCCTGATCTCACTGAGCCTGGAAATTGTCCTTCCAGACTCTTGGTAACCCTAGAGGTAGATGGTCCCCCAAACTCAGAGCTGAACTAGAATCAAGTGCCTCCTGATTGTCCACACCTTCCAATGTCCAATTTCACTTGTGGGAATGTTGCAAAGAAACGACAGTTAAAAGGGTGCTCGCCTAGAGACGCTGATCACGACACTACTTAGAACTGGAAATGACCAGGCACTCGGTGACCACCTACAGAGAGGACAGGGGCTATGTCCACACCCTGGGTGTTTCCTAGCCACTAACGTGATGTTTACAAGGAAAAAGCACTAATAAACTGGACATGTTTGTGCAATAATCCCGAGGAGAAAAACGCTATCCAGAGTTTGAACTAGACTACAGACTGTTTGCATAGGAGAAAGGAAGTAAACTGAAAGTTAATCGTTACCTCTAAAGGTGGGAAGTGAGAAATTCTCATTTTCTTTGCTATCCCTTTCTGTACTTGATGGGTTTTCTAGGATAAGAATGAGTTAGCTTTATGGTCAGAAAAGTAACCTTTCCAAAGGCAGTGACAAAGCCCGCTGGACAGTCCCAGGCTATCGGGGTCTGACCGGCCCAGCTCAGCTGTGCAAACACAAAAGTGACACTAAGTCCTCGCAGAATGCCACTGATACTCCTTCAACCACTAAATATAGTCCATAATTGCAACCGCTCATTCTAAATTGCCTGTTTACTCTGTTAATGACTTTTTTGGAGAACTACTGTTTACAAATAAGGCAGTTCCTGGAATCTGTTAGCAATTAGGGACTCGTTCTGGCCTGCTAATGAAAAGTAAACACCATCAATATTGCCTGTCCTGGCTTGCGCTCACATTGCTTGTGCCATTGACTTTGGGAACCGATAGGAACAAGCCTTTAAACATGTGTTTAGGGGCTGGTGTTGCAGCACAGCGAGTTAAGCCCCTGCTTGGGACGCCAACATCTGCCGCTTTGAGTCCCAGCTGCTCCACTTCTGACCCAACTCCCAGCTAATGCACCTGGGAAAGCAGCAGACAACGACCCAAATACTCAGGCCTCTGCCATGCGTGTGGGAGGCTCAGATAGAATTCCAGGCTCCTGGCTTCCCCCTGGCCCAGCCCCTACTGTGTGGCCAACTGGGGAGTGAACCAACAGAAGCAAGTTCACTCTCTCTTTCTTCTCTCTCTCTCTCTTGCTGTCTCTCCCTCTGTCACTCTGCCTTTCAAATAAATAAATCTTTCAAAAATGTATTCAGCCTACAGATTGCTCGTAAGTGTTGGAAGAGGGAGGTTTCCCTCGACAGCGCTGTTTCCACGCTTGTCTTGCTGAGTCAGCCCTCCTGCTTGTATCAGCCTCACTCCCCACACCAGGACGCTGGCCACGGCTATCCCGAGTCAGGGGCACAGACAGCTTCCTGCCACCCAACCTGGCCTGCGCAGACACCATGGGAGCACAGCAGGAGCGATCTGATCTCGAGGGAGAGAAAGTTGATATGATAAAACGAGGGGACGCAGGAAACACACGAGCTGACATTCACACGTGGACTTGCACTGTGATGTTCACAATAGCTTTTTTTTTGAAGAGGCCCAACCTGGATACAAAGGAAATGCCCCTGAACAGGTGCATGGAGAGACAGGTCGTGGTGTATCCACATAGCGCAGTACTACTCGCATTATAAAGGAAGCATTACCCATGCATGCAGGAGTAAGGTTGAAGCTCAAAATAATTATCCTGCAGAAGGGAGATCACAGAGGCACAGCTGTATAATTCTTTATGTTAAATCCTAGGGAGTGCGAGCTATTCTGTGGTGATGTTTTACTCTTTTGTTTTAAGATTTATTTATTTATTTGAAAGGCAGAGTTAGGAGAGGCAGAGAGAGAGAAAGAGAGAGAAAGAGAGAGAGAGAGGTCTTCCACCCACTGGTTCACTCCCCAAGTGGCTGCGATGGCTAGAGCTGGGCAGGTCTCCCAAGTGGGTGCAGGAGCCCAAGGAGTTGAGCCAACTTCCGCTGCTTTTCCAGGCACATTAGCAAGGAGCTGGATCAGAAGTGGAATAGCCAGGACTCGAACCGGCGCCCATACGGGATGCTGGCAAGGCAGGCGGCAGCTTTACCCGCTATGCCACAGTGCCAGCCCCATATTCTGTGTTGATGGACAGCAGACACGGGTACCAGAAGAGAGAGGGCAGTTATCGCTGGGGGACAGCGATGAATTTGCAGGTGTATACTTACGTCACAGCCTGCACTTTAAACAGAGACAATTTATTCTTATGTCAATAAACCTGTTTAACAAAAAGCTAATAAACCACACACATTTTTCTATAACATTAACAAAGCTTTTAATCATAGCAAAAGCAGCCTGCCATTCATGAAGAAACTTTTTTCATCTTTCAATTTTTCACGTAAATAAGATAGAAAGTTGAGAGGACAGATAAACACTCTTGCCGGGTGGCGGGCTCACGGCCTTCTGCGCGTGCTGTGTGACCTTCAGCAAGCAAAGCCCTTGTGACCCAAGACCCCACCTTTCAGTTGTCATTAACACACGGCAGGAAATTGGCTCCCAACAGCTGACATTTCAGGGATCATCCAAGACACAGCGGTGAGCAATGTCAGATGCACCACTCCCACCCTGGACGGGGCACACTGCAGGGAAAAGGCAGAATCAATCAACCCGTCTATCTATCTTTCTCTCTATCTCTATCTATCTCTAGCTCTAGCTCTAATTCTAGCTCTGTCTCTCTCTCTCTCTCTCAATCTCCATCCCCTCCCCCTATTAAAGGCAGCTAGCTTGCTGGAATCCCATAATCCACAGGACATAAAGTGCAGTAACCCAGCGTATGTAAATATTTACGGTGGTGGCTGCTGTATTGGCATTCCTTTGGTAGAAAGAATCCAATAGACACCTGTTGGTGCCATCCTGATAGGGAAAGATAATCCTTGGGATTGCCCTCTTCCCCCGGCTGCTGGGGGAGCACCTGAACTCCTACCAGTTGAACAATCTGAGAAAACCGATACTCGTCTGCCCGGCCAAGGCAGGCGCGGCAACAGAAGAATGAAGGCAGAACTCAGCGGCACCCGGATGGCCCTGCGGCCTCCCTGTCCCCCGTCCTCCGGGCAGGGTCCCCAGCCTCGGGGTGCGTCCGACGCCTCTTCAGCCCCTAGCGCAATTCTCAAAGGGGCTTGGGTGGTGGTGAGGTCCATTGTCCATGCGATCCACATTCTTTTTCAGGGCCAAGGGTCAAATTTAAGTACAAGTACACTATTCCTAAAATTCACCCCCTGGGCAGCACCCTTTAATTTTTTTTAAGATTTATGTATTTTATTTAAAAGGCAGAATTAGAGAGAGGGGGATAGAGATCTTCCATCCACTGGTTCATTCCCCAAACAGCTGCCACGGCCAGAGCTGGGCTGATCAGGAGCCAAGAGCTTCCACATGGGTAGAGGGGTCTGGTGCATTATCAGGGAGATAGCTCAGAAGTGGAGGAGCCGGGACCTGAACGGAAACCCACCTGGGATGCTAACACTGCAGATGGCCGCTTTACCACTACACCACTGCACTGGCCCCCGGCAGCATCGTTTAAACTCGGTATTGGCATCTGTACCGTGGTGCCATCAGCAGCTTCAGGCAGCCCCAGCGCCACCATTGCAGCCTTACAGGTACCATCACAGCTGGAACCTCATATTTAGCTAAATGCATCACCCACACGCACTCACGCCGTTTCTGAGTAATCAGAATGAGTCTGATGGCAGTAGATTGCGAGACCCAGGAATGCAGCCTCAGGAGTGTCCAAAGGGCTTTGGTCTTCACACACCTACCACGCCCAGCTTCCTGCAGCCCAGCTGCACTCTGGTCCTGACCTTGACTTCAGGTTCCGTTGTCCCCAGGAGGCTGCAGACTGGTGAGACTGTCGGAGGCAGACAACAGCAGCAGAAACCGGAGCTGCTTTTTCAGACGCGCTGTTTATGCAAGCTCGATATTTTCTCCCGAGCGTGCTGTCGATCAATTCCCAAGGACTCCTGAACTCGGAAGCCGGTGAGTGTGCCACGGCTGCAATCAATGGCTATAATCAAACAAGAGGGACCTCCCAGGCCCTGAGACTCCAGCTTGCAGGAACACTGGAGAGAAAAAAGCAGAGGTGAGGTGGCACCCAGAGCAAATAACTGTGTCCCCTTCAGGTGACATTGCAGAGGGACTTGAGTGTCAGTGACAGAGCAGACCCCAGGCAGGAGGATGCCCACACCACGGGCGGAATTCTGCATGGGCAACACCAAGGAAGGGCTGTTTATGCAAGACGAGGCTGGGCAGGTGTCTGTGACCACCTTTACGACTCCCCAGGGAGGGCCTATGTCTGCTCAGGGAAGGAAAGAAATTAACTGGCTACGGGCAAGAGCGTCCCTTTTGCAGGCTAAGGTCACCCTGAAATTCCAGAAGCTTAAATACCATGCACCCACTTCAGGTCTGGCACAGGTATTTGCAATGGGTTTCTTGTACATTCAAGATCTTAATATAACATGGGCAAGAGTATTTTCTTTAGTGTTTTCAGGACCAAATTACTATGCAAAAACTAAAACAGAAAAAAAAAAAACCCACCAGAGGATTCTATACAAGAAAGCAGGAGTTGGAAGAGGCTCTTGGATCCTCCATCCTCTCCACCCTTAAGTCCCTCCTGCCATCTCCTGGGAAGCATGAATCCCAGATTCGGAAGCCAAGTTCAAGGTCATACAGCTGGACAGCAGGAAGGGCTCGTATCAGTCAGATTTTCATCATGGGAGCAAAAAGCCCGAGGCCACCTGACTGTAGATCTGGAGGTCCCAGGCCAAGGTCACACAGGCCACGCTGGCATGGCCTCCCAGTGTGGCCTCCCAGCGTGGCCTCCTAGCATGGTCTCCCAGCGTGGCCCCAGCAGTGGCCTCCCAGCCTGGCCTCCCAGTGTGGCCCCAGCAGTGGCCTCCCAACGTGGCCTCCCAGTGTGGCCTCAGCAGTGGCCTCTCAGTGTGGCCTCAGCAGTGGCCTCCCAGCATGGTCTCCCAGCATGGCCTCAGCAGTGGCCTCAGCAGTGGCCTCCCAGCGTGGCCTCAGCAGTGGCCCCAGCAGTGGCGTTCTGCTGGCAGAGCCCAGGGCGTCACAGACTCACGCAGCAGAGACAGAGGAGTGCAGTTTTTCTTCTCCCCTTCTCTGGCCAAGCTGCGCGTTTCCCAGATCTTCCCCCTCTGCTCCTTGTGCTCCACATTCTTGCTATGAAACTGCTGAAAGGCATCCGGTGACACCCATGCCACAGCCTGGATCTTCGCTGTGTTGCAGTCTCCTCTACCTTCAAGTCCACCACCTTCAGGTTCAGCCTTCCCCAAAGTCTTGGGGCGTGGACATCGTCAGGCCGGGTCCTGCCACGGCCTCACCGGGTGGCCCTAAGTCCGATTCCCAAGAAAAATCTCGCTCTGTCTGAAACCTCATCAGCAGGTGTGCACTGCCCACACCTCGCCGGCATGATGGTCTCCCAAGCCCTGGCCAGAACCTCCCATAATGCTCTGCTTTTAGGGCCACAACTGGAACCCCAGGGTCCATGGTCCTGGGGCCCGGTTCCTTCCACTGCATCTCATTTGCTTTTAGGAGCAAGCTTTGAGAGGATCGACCAAACCTCTCAGCATCACAAGATGTTTGCTCAAGGATCATCCCTCCAAAGTCGTTTGTCCTAATGTATTAATTGCACAATTCCTGGCCACGGATGGTTCCATGCAAAAAGCAAGGCCTGTTTGGAGAATACAAGGACCACTTCCACCCTGACCTTGTTCAACGCCAGTGTTCTAATGATGAGGTAGAGCCCAGGTCCCACCCTGTCCACCAATACCTCCTGGGTGGCTCATGAAGGGTCAGCCCCCAGCCAGGTGCTGACCCCAGATCACAGGGAAGGGGCCCAGTAATGCATTCATGGGGACGCTCAAAAAGTCCAAGGAAAGGGGATACTATGAAAAACGTATGCATCAATTTCAAAATTCTTTTTGCACCTCTGGTTATCATTATGCCTAGTGAGCCAAAAAGACAACCATCACGTGTTTTCTCTGATTGGTAGTAGTCAGTACAGAGCGTGTAAAGATTGTTAATGTATATGAGCAAAATTGACAGCTTTGGATTGGATTATTGTTTATAGTCCTTGTCTATATTCCAGCTGAGTGGCCTTTCTACTCTGTAAACTTGTTGAACACTTTATTTAGTGGCTCATTAAGCCTTTGGCTATAAAAGAAATTAAAAACATGTTATCAAAAAGATTAAAATAGAGAGAGGGGAGCAAGAGAGGGAAGGGAGGCAGACAAGGCAGAAAGGAAGAATCTTTGTTGTATTCTTAGAATTGCATCCAGGAACGACATTAAATCTGTTCTCTTTGTATTAAACACAAATGTAAAGAATTTTTTCCTTTACATTGCATCCCAATATACTTGTCTTTTAATTCCATTTCTCCATGAACTTTCTGAACCACCCCGTGTTTGGAATCTGCCCTGGGCTCACCGAATGCAGGCTGACACTCGTGCAAGGACCGCGGTTTGGGACCTGGTGTCTGCCCATTTCAGACAGTACCAGCATGAATCTGGCTCTTCCTTTAGGACAGGTGCTCTGGGGAGAGGACTCCCGCTGCCCCAGCCGTGGAGGCGGGAATGACGACGGGAGAGAAGCAGGGAAATACGAGCTGCTGTCCTGGGGGGTCAGCTGGGTCTCTGACGGCTCCCTGTCCGAGATCGGTAGCCACCGCTGCATCACTTGCACATCCGGTTTCTAAGTCGAGCCAGAGTTCAGTGCCGAGTTGGCGTTAACTCGGTAACCATGGTCTTTAATCTGTGGGAAGTCCCCCCTCTTCTGCCTGCGCCCCCTCCTCCCCACACCCTCAGAGGTCTGCCCCCAGCCCCCAGGCTTGTTGAGGCTAGGGCTGGGAGCCCTGGATTTTATTTTAGATCTCTTTTATCCTCCTTTTCCTCTCCTCAAAATAAAAATTGATCTCTGCGGTGCACAGTATTGACTTCACTCGCTCTGAATTACTCTAATACCCAGCGGCTCTTTGTCACTCGCCATTTTACAGGAAGCGAGTAACATCCCTATTACGCTGTTATCTCCTCCCAGAAAAGAACATTCTAGTGGGAACTTACTGTTCTGGTTTGCAGCCGGGCCTCAGAGCCCCGGCATGGAACTTGGTGGGGACTGAGAGTTTCAGACTCCCTCACTCTCGCACAACCCAGAGAGAGCTGGGAGTCTCACTGTGGGCCATGTCAAGGCAGCCACGTGCTCATGCCCCGAGTGGAGGGAGCCGGGCTGTGGGAGTCAGGCCCGCAGGGGTTGAGATCACGGCCCTAACACCAGGTCACGCAGAGAAAGCACGCACTTTACCCCTCAGTGCTCCAGCTCGTGCTCTGTAACCCGGGAATCGCAGCACCGCTGGGACTGGAGCCATGGATATGTACGGTGGGCTGAGGGGTTTCGGGACAGTGCTGTGGTGCAGTGGGTAAAGCCACCGCCTGCACCACCAGCATCCCATATGGCCATCAGTTCAAGTCCCAGCTGCTCCACTTCCAATCTGACCCCGTGTTAATGCACCTGGGAAAGCAGCAGAAGACAGCTCAAATGCTTGGGCCCCTGCACCTGTGTGGGAGACCCAGATGAAGCTCCTGGCTCCTGGCTTCAGTCTGGCTGAGCCCTGGCCACTGCAGCCATTTGGGGAATGAACCAGCGGATGGAAGACTTGGCAGACCTCTCTCTCTTTGCCCCTGCCTCTCTCTCTCTGTAACTCTTCCAAAAAATAAATAAATCTTTAAAAAGTAAGAGACAGAGAGCACGGGAGAGAGAGATGAGGGGTTTCATCTATTTAGTTTTATTTATTTGAGGGACAGAGATCTCCCATTCACTGGTTGACTCTCCAAATGCTTACAACTAGAGCAGGGCCGGGCAAAAGTCAGGAGCGCAGAACTCAACCCCGGTCACTGGTGTGGGGGGCAGGGACCCCACCTGAGGCCTCAGAGGCTGGGGAGCAAGGCTGGAATTCAAATCCAGGTATCCTGACACGGGGCCGTGGGCACCCACGCAGCGTCTAGGCCAGTGCGTCACGCGTCCGCCCTGAGATGAGGGCTTTGCAAATGCTATAGCTGAATGCTAACAGGCCAGAGTCTGCATTGTGCTTTAATTAGTGTAACTAGATAAAGCATAGGACGCAGTCAAATTTGAATTTCCAATAAACAAGAGATAATTTTTCATTATCAGTGTGTCTCGTGCAATATTGGGGGGAGAAATTACAACTAAAATTATCCTTTGTGTATCAGAAATTCAAATTTAACTAGGCTTTCCTGTGCTTTTATTTACTAACCCTGGCAACCCTGCTTTTAATGGAACATTTTGTTCACGAGCGAATTAAATTCTTAGAGAAAAGAAGTGCTAATTGGCTTTTATTTAAAAAAAAAAAACTTCACTGAAACATAATTCACATACCATGTATTTCACCCAATTGGGTGTGTTTTAGTGTAGAGTTGTGTGACCATCACCACAGCCTAAGTGTGAAACACTCCTATAGGCTGGCGCTGCGGCTCACTGAGCTAATCCTCCGCCTGTGGCGCCGGCACACTGGGTTCTAGACCCGGTTGGGGCGCTGGATTCTGTCCTGGTTGCCCCTCTTCCAGGCCAGCTCTCTGCTATGGCCCGGGAGTGCAGTGGAGGATGGCCCAAGTGCTTGGGCCCTGCACCCCATGGGAGACCAGGAGAAGCACCTGGCTCCTGCCTTTGGATCAGCGCGGTGCGCCGGCCACAGTGCGCTGGCCGTAGCAGCCATTTGGGAGGTGAACCAACGGAAAAAGGAAGATCTTTCTCTCTGTCTTTCTCTCTCTCTCTGTGTGTAACTCTGCCAGAAAGAAAGAAAGAAAGAAAGAAAGAAAGAAAGAAAGAAAGAAAGAAAGAAAGAAAGAAAGAAAGAAAGAAAGAAAGAAATTCCTATCATCCCAGGAAGAAACCCAATACCCAGCGGCTGTCACTCCCGTCTCCCCCACCTGACCCCCCAGCCCGACGCTAACACTGTCTATCTCTGCAGATCTGCCTGTTCTGGACTTCTCAGGCGAGGGAAATGGAATTCCCAGTGGGGTTTGTGACAGCTTCCTGCGCTCAGCACAGTGTATCCACGTCCAGCGTGTGCCAGGATTCCATCACTTTTTATTGCCAACCAGTATCCCATCGTGTGATGCTGCCCGTTCTGCTTCTCCAGGCGTCAGGGGTGGGGGTTCGGTTGTTTCTGCCTTGGGACCCACGTGATGGGGTTTGCGCTGTGACGACTCCTCCCGGACAGGTTTGCAAGACGTGTGCTTCCGTTTCTCAGCCGTTCCTCGGAGCACGGCTCCTGGGTCTTGGATCCCCGTTTAAGCTGCAGGGCAGATGCCTTCCCGAAGGAGCGGCGCCGTCCTCCATCCCTCCCGCGGCCGCAGCCGCCCCACATCCCGTCAGCACGCGCTAGTACCCGTCTCTGCGGCTCCCGACTCGGTGGGGATGGAGGGGCGTCTGACTGTGCTCTCGTCTGTGTCTCTTTAACAACTAATGAGGACAAAGATCTGTCCATGTGTTTATGGGGCGTTCGCATATCTTCCTTGGAGAAGCGTCGATCTGGACCCTTCGTCCGTTTTTAATTGCAGTGCTCTGTCTTCTTATTACCCGGTTATAAGATTTCTTTCTATAGTCTGAATGCACTTCCTTTATCAGGTGTCTTTCCAATTCTTTAGTCCATGGTGTATGATGACCAGTGCACCCATTTCTCTCCTTTGTTGCTTATGGTTTTGGTGCCTTAGCTAAGAAGTCACTGCCTGACCCAGCGGCATAGAGACTTCCTCCCTTGTTCCACGCGCTGGCTGGCTTCACCGCACTGGATTTACAAACCTCTCTTTTTCCTAAAAGTAAGGAAGGTGAATAAGGGGGTAGAGTCGGGGAAGGGAGGCAGGAGTGACTTACAAATGAAAGCAGGTGTTGAAATTGGAAATAAAATGCCCCTCCAACTTACCAAGCCTCCAATAAGCTGCAGAGTGATTTCCAAATGATCCTGCTACCGAGAAAGTAGCCATAAAAGTGCTGCTGACATAGCCGATGCCCCTTCTCCCTGGAAGTGGGCAGAGCAGGCACTGGCAGAGAAGAGGTGGGGGCACTGGGACCCCCGGGGTGCCTCGGAGTCAAGACAACAAGAGGTGCTGGGACTGCAGAGACTGCAGAGGCCGAGTGAAGGCCAAAGTCAGCAGCAGAGAGGAGCCTGGCGCAGGCATGGCGCAGCCGACAAACTCCAGAGTCAGAGAGCCCAGAGCGTGGGCCCCGGGACCTAGATGAAGTGGGAATCGGCAAGAACCCGCCATGGAGAGACCGAGGTGAGAGGAGTGCTTGTCTGAGCAGGGATCCAGGAAACCCCAGAACCTGAGGCTTCCGGGGACGTGGGGCATCAGAACCGTAGGAACGGCTGGGTCAGTCTGCCGTGGAGAAGCAGGTGTGGGCGGGCAGGATGGGGACGATCAGTAACCACCGCTCCCGGAAGCCAGCGTCCTCTCGGCTAAGTTGCTTTCTCCCCTGAGCCAGCCCTGAAGGAGTCAGGATGGCCACGCCCACTGTACAGAGGCGGCCACGTTTTCTCTGAAGACCACATGGGTCTGGACTTGCGTAAGGTAATGGCAGCCGGAGCGCCGTCCTCCGCTGCCTGCGGAAAAGCAAATCCACAAAGCATGAGCTGCACGAGCCCACAGACAAGGAGCACTGAGTGCCGACGCCAGTACCCACTCCCAACTGAGTTACTGAGCAGGGGCTGAGCCATCGGCAGGATGGAAGCCTCAGGCCCAAGACACATGAACTTAGGGGCTTTCAACAGGGACTAAAGTGACTGACATCTGTAGCTCTTCTCAGCTCCCAGAAACAAAGCTGACACGAAGCTTTTCTAAAGGAACTCATCCTGCGTTTAGATTTCCAGGAGGCCCCCCAATTAAGTGCGTGCAAATGTGAACCCACAAAAACACAAGGAAACAAATCACCATGATTTAACATAGCGGACAGATCAAGCAATAAACTTAGACTGCCAATAATTAAGAAATTGGAATCACCAGAAAGAAAATGAGATAGCTACGCATGAACTGCTTAAGGAAATTAAAATGGGAATCACAAAAATAAGCAAGCAACAAAAGACCATCAGAATAACCAAGGGTGGGGGCCGGCGTTGTGGAGCTACAGGTTAAGCTGGTACCCCACATCATAGTGCCGGTTCGAGTCCTGGCTGCTCTGCTACCAATCCAGCTTCCTGCTGAGGTGCCTGGGAAAGCAGTGGGAGGTGGCCCCTGTTCCTGGTCCTTGCCACCCATGTGGAGACCCAGGGGGAGTTCCAGGCTCCTGACTTTGATCTGGCCTAGCCCCAGTTGTGGTGGCTATTTGGGGAGTGAAGCAGTAGTCTCTCTCTCTCTCTCTCTGTGTGTGTGTGTGTGTGTGTGTGTGTGTCACTGTGCATTTCAAATACATTAAATAAATGTCTAAAAAATAGCCAAGGACATCTGAAACATAATCTTGAGGAATAAAGTTACTGTTGAAACCAGAAATGCAAAAGGCAGACTAAACAGATGAGACACAGCTGAAGAGAGATTAGCAAACAGGAAGTTTGAGCTGAAAAAATTACTTGTTATTGTAGCACCAGAATCAAGGAGATACAAAATATAGAAGAGTTGAAGATCTACGACAGGGGCAGCACTGTGGCGTGGAAGGCTGAGCCTCTGCCTGCAGTGCCGGCAGCCCATACAGACGCCAGTTCGAGTCCAGGCTGCTCCACTTCCAATCCAGCTCCCTGCTAATGCACCTGGGAAAGCAGTGGAAGTTGGCCCAAGTGAGGCTCTGGGCTGCTGACTTCAGCCCAGCCCAGCCCTGGCTGTTGCAGCCATTTGGGGAGTGAACCAGCAGATGGAAGATCTCTCTGTCTCTCCCTCTCTCTCTGTAACTCTGTGTTTCAAGTAAATAAATAAACAACAACAACAAGAGGGGCATCGTCTAAGGCGCAGCCTTCGGAACCAGCAGAAGAAAATGCTTGGTCTCCGTGGAAGGCGGAGGGAGCAGCTGCAAGAAGACACACAGAGTCCGGGACGGTCAGGATGGCGTGAGCTGAACCGTGAATTTCCACGCCAAGGCCGAGCCCACGGCCGAGCTGCCCCAGCTCTCTCAGCCTCGGCTTCCTCAGGTGGCAGATCCGGGTGACAGCAGCACCTACCTTACGGGGTTGTCGGACACTCACTAACATCTGTAACAGAGACACCAAGCACTTCCTGGAGCCAAGCCCTCTGCCCGAGGGTCCAGACACAGCTCGTTTAACCCTTACAGTCGCTGTTGAGGTAGCTGCTACTGCCCCCACCGTGTAGGTAAGATACCGCAGGCTTAGCAACGTGACACAGACCAGGTCACGGAACCAGCAGATCACGGGGTCAGCTATACCAGTGTGGGGAGCAACTCAGACTAGACTAAGTTACTGGAATTAAGACTTATTCTATGCATCTGCTCTCCCACAATATGGCGCTGAGAAGGGAGAAACAGCTTCTACACAGCTGCCTCCAGTTCAACCAATAAACTGTGGGACCTGCTCCTGATTGGAGGAGAGCAGCGTACTCGGCGTGTGGGTAGCAGAGTTGGGATTGGTGAAGAGGACTATAAAGGAGGAGAGAGACAACATGCACCAGGAACATCTATCTGAAGGAACACCTGTGCAGCCCCCGAGAGAGCCGGCCGGCGGTGTGCCACTCCCCCGCGGAAGTGGGGAATGTGGCAGGGGGAACCGCCCTTCCACGGAGGTGGAAGGGTCGGTAGCCAAGCCAGGAAGAACCAGCAGCAAACCCGGGGAGGGCCGAGCAGACAAAAGAACAGTGCAGGGTCCTGTGTCGTTCCTCCACGAAGACGGGGAGCGACATAATGGTGCCGTGACTCGGATATGAAGCCTAGGCAGGGTTTAGTGTCGTTCCTCCATGAAGAGGGGGAGCGACAACCAGCATCCTGACTCAGCCACAGAGCCAGCCACAGCACATCCCCTGCCCTGCCTGGGCCTGCCACTGCCTGGTGCGCTGTGAGCGCTGAGTGAGTGAGTGATGGTGACGACGCTTGTGGTGGTGCCGTGGTGCCTGTAGGTCAACAAGGGGCACCGGTGACAGGCCTCCTCCAAAGGTGGCCCGGCTGCCCACCACGCCACTCAATGGGTCCCTAAAGTGGCTGCAGCTGGAACACAGCACCCCCAGCCAAGTGCTAGGGACCATCCCTGCTTCCGCCCTCCTTGGAAAAACCTCCCAGAAGGGTTTTCAAACCTTGGCACATGACCAAGCTGCGCACCAGTTCCCTCCGTCACAGAAACGTGTACAAGCCTGGAGGAAGGGACGAGAGGTTTTCTTTTGGCTGCTGTATTTTTTCAGACACGATTTACAGCCTCAACTTCAGGCAGCAAACACACACAGAAGCGGTGAGACTCCAGGTAAAGCAGCCATTTCTCCTTTGTGGTCTGAGCAGTGGCAGGGGTGTCTACGGTCCCGGATTCATCTCTGGGATGGCGCTGCTTAGCCGCACCTTGCTCCTGGGCTGCCTGGGGGCCTTGCGTCTCTTTGGTTCCTCCCAGCGCCAACATCTGATGGCTTGCGGGGATGCGGGAGAGACGGGTTCTTGTGTGTGCAGATGAAGCACAAGGAGCCAGGAGGGACGAGACAAAGGGGTTGGGACTGGGAGGAGGCCTGTGGGGGCCGGGTCCTTGCTCCTCCTGCAGGGTAATGGAGGCCCAGCCAGGACTGAGAGCCAGGGAGAGGCAGGAGTTCCCGGCGGAAGGGCGGGCGCTGTGGCGCAGTGGGTTAAACCACCGCCTACAATGTGGGCATCACATACCAGAGAGCAGGTTCGAGTCCCGACTGCTCCACTTCCCATCCAGCTCCCTGCTAATGCACCTGGGAAAGCAGTGAAAGATGACCCAAGTGCTTAGGCCTCTGCCACCCCTGTGGGAGATCCAGAGGGAGCTCCAGGCTCCTGGTTTTGGTCGTTGTGGCCATTTGGGAAGTGAACCAGCAGATAGAAGATCTCTTTCTCTCTGTCACTCTACCTTCCGTAAATAAGTTAAGGAGTTTCCCATCATGGCAGAATACGGGGTTCAGGGACATGAGGCATGGCGGGGCCCCCTCAAACAGGCTCCCACTTTCCCACCTCTGCGAGGCCCCACATCCAAGACAGGCAACTCTGCTATTGGGGCTGGGCGGGGGCGGGGGGGGGGGGTGGCGCGAGGCCTGGCATCGTCAGGCCCTGGTCAGGCCCAACCGCAGGGTCATCAAGCGTCAGTGCCCACCTGAGGACCTCGCACAGCTCCAGAAGTGGCCTCCTTGCCCGCCGGGGCTGTTTTCTGCCTCCAGGGCTGGCCGGACCTGTAGCCCAGCTCCGCTTCCCTCAACACAAAGCTATTCACCGGCAGCTAAACTAAAAATGATCTCTCCAATCTGCAGCCACGCTGCCTGGCTTTCTGAAGTTAAAAGGCCTGATTTGTTAAAACCGCAAACAAACCCACCGCCGGCGTGGCTCTGCTTTCCCAGCGCTGGTCTTGTCCTCCCGAGAAGTGGGTGTGGGGACCCGTTGCTCTCCAGCATAGAGGAGACCCCCGGAACCTCCACAGGCCGCCTGGCCCTTGGGCATCGGGCCGAGGGCTCCGCGGCTTGGCCTCCAAGCCTCCCAGGAGGTCCCACCTGCCCCGTGCAGCTGGTCTCTCAGAGTAACCAGGCCACACCCTACTCATCAACGCCGGCGTGCTTAGTGCTTGCCATGTGCCAGGCAGGTGCACGGACCCAGCCTAGGCTCCGTCCTCCATCCCGCCATTCAGGGAGAAGAGCTGTGTTGCTTAAATTCTGACGAAAAGTCTCCCCTCCAGCTGTAACACACGTTACAGGAGAAGGCAAAGAGAGGGGTGGGTGGAGGCGGCAGGGGGAGCCCAGCGGGGGCAGGAGCAGGATGAGCGAAGAGGCGCTGGGGGCGAGGTTTGGGGCAGGAAGCTGCACGTGCCAAGGTCCTGAGGCAGGTGGGGGCACACATACACAAGGCACAGACTGTCCCAGGAGCTTTAGCAGAAACGCCTTGGGAGGGGGCAGCAGCCAACCCACACAGAGGACAGCCTGACTCGGGGCCTCTGCTCTGCCCAGCACACCTGGCCCCTGTGACCCCACGGACAGTGCTGCTCCTACCTTCCTGCCTGCCTTACATACCACCTCCTCCAGGAAGCCCTCTTTCTGCCCCGAGTGCTCCACGGTCACTGAGGCTCTGTACCAAACATCTCTACTGCCCCGGGAGTGTCGCACAGATGCTAGGACAAAGAAGCCCGGTTCCTCTCCCAGTGGGGGAGAGCGATGCGTTACAACCATGAACTGGCAGAACAGGTGTTCTGTTCCACAGAGGAGGCACCAAACACGCCTGGGGCCCCTCAGACATCCAAGGTCAGGGATACAGCAGAAAACTAGACAGAGGCCCCGACACCACAGGCAGGAGGGGCAGAGATTAAAAAAATAACACGGGGGCCGGCGCTGTGGTGTAGCGGGTAAAGCCGCCACCCGCAGTGCCAGCATCCCTTATGAGTCCCGGCTGCTCCACTTCTGATCCAGCTCTCTGCTGTGGCCTGGGAAAGCAGTAGAAGATGGCCCAAGTACTTGGGCCCCTGTACCCATGTCGGAGACCTGGAAGAAGCTCTTGGCTCCTGGATTCAGATCGGCGCAGCTCCAGCCATTGCAGCCACCTGGGGAGTGAACCAGCGGATGGAAGACCCCTCTCTCTCTCTCTCTCTCTCTCTCTGCTTCTGCCTCTCTCTAACTCTGCCTTTCAAATAAATAAATAAAATCTTAAAAAAAAAAAACACACACAAAACAGATGTGCCAGGTGCTGGCAAGAGACACAGAGGACAATAAAGCAGGCTGCAGACACAGGCGGTGTCGAGTACGGACGGTGCAGGTACCCGGGGCGTTCTTGATGAAGCAGCCACAGGCAGAAACCTGTAGTCCGGGGGTACTGAAGACACTCAGGAGGACGTCCATTGAATGGACAAGCATACTTCTCCCCTCTGCAAAGTTAGAACCATATTTTTAAAAATATATATTTATTTGAGTGAGTTACAGAGAGAGAGGTAAAGGGAGCGAGCGAGCACTGTGGGGGAAGAGGAGTCTAGGAAGAGGGGGTGGCAAGTGCAAAGGCCCTGAGGCCAGGCCACCTCTGGCACCACTGAGGGGCACAGAGGCCGGCGCACGTAGCATGAAATGGACAGGCAGGTCAGGGGACGTGGCTGCAGGGGTCATGGGTTGTTTTGTGACCATATCCAGGATTTCATGGATGGAGGTGACCGAGTGACAATAAGGAGAGGCCATTATGTCTGCCACTTCCAGTCCTGGGGGGCGGAGCTGTGACACTGTGCAGGGCCCTGGGGAAAGACCCCGGCTGGGTCAGGAGGAGGAATGAGTGAGGGGCGAGCCCGGGCACAGCCTGCATTGTGGCGTCCTCAGCAAAGCCCCAGAAGTGGGGCTGCTCAGGTGAGCCGGCGACCTCCAGATCCGGCTGCTTCCACCTGGATGCCCCTCGTCCACCACTGACCGCCTGCGGTTGCTGGTGCCTCCTGGAGCAGCCGGGCAGCAGAGCCCCCGATCTTTGCACCTGCCCCTGGGCGGAACAGCTGTGTAGACCTCTGATGCGATAGTAAGCAAACGCTACACGGGCACGAGCAAATGATGAGTTTTGAGGCCTCACGTCCTCTGTTGCTGCTGTAATGCACGAGTCAGTCCGTATAATTTAATTTTCATCACAGTGGCTGTGTTTAGAAACCAGTTTGCAAAATGCCTGAAATGGAGCAAGCAGCGTTTGCAGGCTGGTGAGACCCCGCTCCAGCACACACGGAACCCGCTGGGGCTGCGGAGCCCAGACCCCATCTTCCTTACTCGTCTCCAGTGTGGGAGGAGGAAAGAAGTGGGTGGGGGAGGCGGGAGGGGAGAGGGGGGTGGTCAGACTGGAGGAGAAGGGCCCTTCCGGCTGCAGCAGGCCTGACTCACCTGCAGAACCCCAGCCCTCAGGCTGCGCCATCGCCGTCAGGGCACGCAGGGAAGTCTGAGTGGACACTTGCTGCCCCAGGCTGAACGCGGAACAGGACTTGGCTCCTGACGCAGGGGAAGGAGGCGGCCAGGCCTACAAACCACTTCCGGTAAGAACCACGGGGCAAGGAGGCGACTCGAACCTGTGTTCAACAAGGGGCGTCGGGGGGACCGCAGCGGGCCTCACGCACACACACACACGTACGCGCACACGCATGTACTCTGCCTGTTGACACCAGGTCTGACTCCTCCCCTCGCCACCCCTGCCGTGGTATCTTCTGGCCCCTCTCACGCCCTCTGAGCCTCATCACTGCCCCCAGCATAGACCAAGGCAGCCTGGACAGTCGGTTCCCCTCATGCCCAGAGCGAGTGCCTGGCCCTCAGCAAGCCGCCTGGCGCCGGCTGCCACTCGGCCCCTTCTGCCAGCCCGCCACCTTACCCCACACTGCTGCAGGACAGCGCCTGGTGGGGGTTGCCTGCCACAGGGGGCTCCCCCAACAAAACCACAGAGCAAGCAGGGGACCGGCCCAGGGTCACGCGGCTGGACGGGGCTGGTAAAACCAGGCGCGTCTCCCAGGCCTCCCAGGACTGGAGCCGAACCCAGGGGCTGCCCTTGCTTTCTCCTGTCCACGCCAGCTTCTAGAACAACAGTCCTTGTTCTTAGGGAGGCGGGCGAGAAGGAAAGAGAAACTTTATACATAATAATTCTTGATATCAAATGAGGGATGTGGGTGACGAGCCGAGGCCAGAGCGTGGCACGTTTAATTTAAGCCATGGCAGCGAGGGGCAGCTTGCACTGCAGCCATAATAAATTACATACAAGTGCCACCGAACAATAACAAAAAACCGTGGGCCATCCATTTCAGTCCCATTTACAAGAAATCAATATCAATACTTAATGCAATACTGGTGAAAAATGAGCAGAGATACAGAAAGCATAATAAACCAGGAATGGGAGACGCACAGTCTTTCACTTTGGAAGAAAAAACTGTCTATATTTTCATGTCGAGGGATATTTCACGGGGACCCCGAGCCGGGTGGGGTGGGGGGATGTGGGCTCTCCACATCTAAGTTTAAAGCAACCTCTTTATCACATTAAGAACGTTTTTAAATGGTGGACTGGTAGCTGGATAAAACGCTTGCGTATGGAAAGAGGTGTGTCGTCTCTCCCAAGGTCCCGGGCACCTGTCCTCAAATGCTCCTCCTTGTGATGGTGTTGGTTGTTACGCACACAGCCTGGCCTTGTGTCCGGGGCAGAGAGGAGGAACTCATTCCCAGCGAGCCTTGGCATCAACCCAGATGACCCCGGGCAGCCAGCCAGGTGCGCCAGGGGACCCCCAGCAGTCCCAGGGCACACCTGAGACCGTGGACCACACACCAGTTCAGCCCAGCGCTGCTCTGGCTCAGGCAGGCCCCGGGCACTGTCTGGTGGAACATCATGGCCAGTTTTGACTTCTCTCTGATATTTCCAGTCCTAGCCACTCGGTGGCTCGGTGTCTTGCCCAGTGGCTGGCCTGGGTGGGGGTGTGGGCACTCCCGGTGGGTGGAAGTACTGCTCTTTCTATATACCTAGCCCCAGCGCAGGCCTGAGACACAAACACGGCGGCCACAGCCTCAAAGGCCAGGCAGGAGGAGCACAGCGCTGGAATTACAAAGGGGACAGCCCGGGGGCCCAGCCAGGATGATAACAGGCGTCAGCTCTCCTCTTACTGCGCGTCGCAGGATGAGCAGGTCAATTCTGACGCCCACCAGCCTCGGAACACTGACCCCACCAGGATGGCTGGCGTGACAGCGGTGACAGCCGAAGGAGGTTCTCCACACGGCCACGTGCATAGCAGCTGCACGCGTGACCAGAGAGAAGGCACAGTAACCACGACCCTGGCCCTCCGCCGCAGCTCCGGCAAAGGGCCGAGTCCTCTCCAGGAGACTGCGAATGGCGCTGAATCTCACAAGCAAGACCACGTGCCACTGCCGGCTCTCCAAAGACAGACATGCCTGCCCCGTGGCCGCCACCACTTCTTGTGCTCCGAGTGACACCCCCGCCCTAACAGCTCTGCCGGCATTCTCTGTGGCTTCCTGAAGAGGAAGCTCGCCCCAGCCCTGACCACACTGGCTCCCTGGGAGCCCACCCCTCAAGTCGTCTCGTCCTTTTGGCATCTCTTTCAGAACAGGGCTCAGCCTCCCTCAAGGGAGCCCAGGAAACTGCTTCCTGGCCACAGGGTCCCTCCTGCTGTCTCCCACGTCGGAGCCCACTCGGCTCCGTGGCTCCCACGTGCAATCCCGTTCTCTGTGCTGGTGGCCAGGGTCCTGTGAGAAGTGGACTCTCGGGCACCAGCCAGGGGTAAACCACAGAGACAGCCCCTGTCACTGTCATTGTCACCGTCCCCCGCCAGGCCGCATCGTGGGTGGACAGTGGCCCGTGATGGCACAGGAGGTGGGGCCAGGGGAGAATTCACCAACCGAGACATCTCCTGGGGCCCAGACTCCATGCTAAAAGGGGGACTGTTTCTTGCTCTTTTTCTCTGTTACGAGCCCTCGGGAATGAGAAGAACTTTCTTGCCTGCACTCACCCACCCCCAGCTGGGGCAGACTTGGGTCTGAGCTTTCATTGCTCCCTGGGCAGTGGCATGGGGGCACAGCTGTGGGGGTTTTACTCTCTGAGAACATGAGCAGCACCCCAGTAGACCTCGTTTGTCTGAGGGCTGAGGAAGGCAGGACTCCGGGCTTTGAGGGCGGCTGGGTGGGTCTCCTGGACTGGGACAGGATGCACCATGGAGGGTCCTGGAAGAGATGGGTGCCTGGACCCCGCTTGCCTGGGAAGAGGCTTGCCTCCAGGGTCCAGGAGCCTATGTGGCCTCATGGGCACTCGGGCCTCGGCACAAAGGGACCACAGCCACTTGGAAGCTGTCCAGTGGGCACCTGGACAAGAGCTTATCTGGGGTGACCAGAGTGACCAAGGCCTCACCGGCCCTCTCCTGAGCTGCGTGGGCCCTGGACTCCCGACAGCATCCCCAGCACGGCCCCGCCATGACTGTGCGTGATTCCCACCAAGCGGGCAAGTTGCAGGCGATGAAACACAAAGAGGTGGAACATTCCACGCACCTCAGCTTTCTGCTCAGACCCCAGCTCGTGTAGGAGTCAGGTTCGGGGCAGGTGAGGCATGGCCCTGGGGCGTGGCACTGTGTGCACCGAGTCCACAGCGAAGTGCAGGCCTGCCTGGGCTCCCCTCACAATCGGCACGCGGCGGTGAGAGGCAGGGACGGGTCAGCCTGAGATGACGCTGGATGCAGAGACGGGATGTGTCTCTCGGAGTCACCAGGCAGGAGCAGAGCGGCCCCAGGGATTCTTCCAGACCTGGAGGCAGACGCCCTCGGCCCCTCACCTGTGAGGTGTGCTCACTAGGACAGCGACCCCCACCAACAAAGGCTGCCAGTGGCTTGAGCCAGGCATGTGAGACTCCGTCAAATGAACGCACTTGGTGGGGGGCTCAGTGATGCCCCCCAGGAGATGCCCAGCTCCTAGTCGTGAAACCAGTGCCTGTGACCTTCTGTGGCAGGAGGGGGTGGGTGCACCCAGCCTAGCAGGTAAGACATCCATGTTCCCCATCGGAGCACCTGGGCTCATCCCAGCTCCCTGCTGATGTACTCTGGGAGGCAGCAGTGATGGCTCATGGGATTCCTGCCACCCACACGGGAGACCCAGATTTAGTTCTTGGCTTCCAGCTTTGGTCCTGACCAGAGGCAGCAGTGGGTGTGAGGTGAGGAGCATTGTGGGCACTTGAGGAGTGAACGAGTGGATGGGAGTTCTCTGTCTCTATTTCTCTCTCTCTCCCTCCCTCCCATCACCCCTTCTCCCTCTGAAATAAATTTAAAAGTGGAGGAAATCTTTACAGAAGTGATGTGACAAGTTAAGGATCCTATGACAGTGATCCTCCTGAATCATTCCTAAATGCAACCACACGCATCCAGACACAAAGAGGAGAAGGCCACGAGACCAACGGGGGGCCAGGACCGCAGTGACAGAGTCGCAAGCCAAGGACTGCTGGCAGCCACCAAAAACTGGACAAGGCCAGGAATAGACTCTCATCTGGAGCCACCACAGGACACACAATGCTGGTGACACCAGGATATCAATCCAGGGATGAGGATTTCAGACATCTGGCCCCCAGAACTGGCAGACAGTAGATTTCAGTGGTTTGAAGACATCAGGTTTGTGGCCAGCATTGGACACGAAGCAGCAACACTCCCTGGAAGGAGAGGAGCACACGGACAATTCCAGCTGATCGCCCCGCACTGCCCAAGGACTGACCTGGGAGACCGAAGTTACCTGTCCACAGAATCTCAAGGCCTGGGGCAATGGCCCAGGGTTTGACTCACCTCCCTGAGCAGAGCCTCAAGCCTGGGCATGTCATTCTCGCACGCTGATTGCACACATACAAGGCATCTCGGCCTTTTACAGGGGAATTTGGCAAAGGGGAACATTTGTCCCTTGGCTCAGCCCTTGCACAACTGTAACCGACTGGATGATGCAGCTCCACAACCTGCGCCACCCCGGGAGGTGGCAGGGCACAAACACACAGTGGGGTGGACACTCACACATGTATACACAGGTGTGCATACCACACCCACAGCACACGTGTGTGCTAAGGTCTGTAAAAACATGAACCATTCAGAATAAAGAAATCATTCAAGGGTTTTTGAACACAGTACTTTGACTCCACAACCACAGAGAGATGTACCCAAAGGCTAAAGATAGTTACGAGAAACCTTGCACTTGACTTTATTGAGTTCACCGGGGCTGGCTCTCTGGGGGCAACGTTGCCCCGATTTTGCGTGTCTTGAGGATAGACTGTGTTAGCAACAGGGTTGGTGTTGCTGAGAAACATAGGGACATGGGAAATGCAAATATGAAATGGGGGTGTTATCAGTCTGCACCTGTGATGTGTAAAAACAGAGGGACTGGGGCCCTGCCCCTCCCCACGTCCAGCCCTGTCACATGACTTTGCAGTTTCTCCTACTGAAGAGGCAGAGGACACCTCGACTTTAGGGGGGCCATCTGACTTGCTTTGACCTATGAAGTATCAGCAGATACGATGTAATCTAGCACCTGAAAAGTGCTGGTACTACTAGGTTTGCCCTTTGGGGCCTCTGCCATCACATGAGAGCACACCCAGCCTGGTCCTCCAGTCCTAGGAGGAAGAGAAGGTGGAGCAGAGATGAACCAGCCCAGCTGAGCCCAACCCAGCACTCATGATCAGCTGAGCTCCAGCCAACCAGTGGTTCTCCTAGACCCCTGACTTTTGGGGACAAAAGCTATCTAATACAATCAGGGGGCTGTTGGGGATGATAGACTGCCATGCTGGGCCTGCCTGGGACACAACACGAGGCAAGAGCATTGCAGAGTGATGAGCTCCTTTCTCTCCCTTTGACATCTGGAAGACGTGGCTTGCTGATAGCATCTGAGCACAAGAATTGCATGGTTTAATGAGAGCCGAGGCTAAGGTCAGAGTCATTGGTGAGCTCCACGGTTCTGGACTCAAGAGACAGAAATCAGATTTGCAGGAAGTCCGCAGGTGCTGAATTTTGTAATCACCCATTAAGAGTGAAACCCAGGAGCGCGGCACCATTGGGTGTCATCTAATCCCGCCTTTTACAGATGAAGAGACCAGGCCGGCGCCGCGGCTCACTAGGCTAATCCTCCGCCTAGTGGCGCCGGCACACCGGGTTCTAGTCCCGGTTGGGGCGCCGGATTCTGTCCCGGTTGCCCCTCTTCCAGGCCAGCTCTCTGCTGTGGCCAGGGAGTGCAGTGGAGGATGGCCCAGGTGCTTGGGCCCTGCACCCCATGGGAGACCAGGAAAAGCACCTAGCTCCTGGCTCCTGCCATCGGATCAGCACAGTGCGCCGGCCGCAGTGCGCTGGCCGCGGCGGTCATTGGAGGGTGAACCAACGGCAAAGGAAGACCTTTCTCTCTGTCTCTCTCTTTCACTGTCCACTCTGCCTGTCAAAAAATAAAAAAAATAAAAATAAATAAAAAATAAAAAAACAGATGAAGAGACCAGGGTCCAGAGAAGCCACAAAGAGGCAGCCAGGAGGCTGGGCTGTGGCACAGTAGGTTAATCCTCCACCTGCAGTGCCGGCATCCCATAGGGGTGCTGGTTCTAGTCCCTGCTGCTCTACTTCCAGCTCTCTGCTATGGCCTGGGGAAGCAGCAGAAGATGGCCCAAGTCCTTGGGCTCCTGCAACTGAGTGGGAGACCTAGAAGTTGTTTCTGGCTCCTGGCTTTGCATAGTCCAAGCTCTGGCCATTGTGGTCATTCGGGCAGTGAACCAGCGGATGGAAAACTTCTCTCTTTATGTCTCCCTCTCTCTGTCTGCAGCTCTACCTCTCAAATAAATAAATAAAATCTTTAAAAGGGGGGTGGGCAGCCAGGATGGGATGCAGGCTCAGTCACGGCCCCTTCCCGTCCCTCCAGGCTGCCCCGAAGGCCCCAGACCCTTCTTCACCATAAGATCTTCTGCCAGTCCAAGCCCCTTCACCCAACACCAGACACCAGACACCAGACACCAGACACCTCGTCCACACTCGTCCCACAGTGCTCAGGAACCTGGGGCTCCCAGCTCTCCCAGCGGGTGGTGGCCACCTCTGTACAAAGCACCTGGTGATCTGAGCTGCGTCAGGAGGCAGCAAGCAGCAGACTCGGGCCTCCCTCTCCTTGTGTGGTGTGTCCATTGCCTTTATTTCCTCTCCCCTTGTTCACAAACACCCAAGCTACAGATGAAACAAGAGGGTAACACAACGCGGAAGAGAGAAACCGAACTCAGAGCCGTCTAGCTGATGTGCACATGGGGCGCTCTCCAGCAGTGCCTAATAGTTGCACAGTGAGAAGAAATTGGACCGAGTGTTTGGGAGGTGGGGAGACCTCTCTAGAGCAGGGCTGTCATCGCGGGGTCGGGGGCTAAGGTCGTCGTCACGTGGCCCCCGACGCTGGCGTCCCTGTACTCAGCATGGCGGCAGCTGCAGCACCTTTCACAAGACAGCACGAGGGAGCTGTGGGGCCCGCAGGTGGTCCCGGGGGTGGCGAGGCCACACTGGCATTGTCACAAGGGGAGAAGTGGCGACACAGCCCCTGCCCCCAGGCAGCCCCTGCCCCCAGGCAGCCCCTGCACCAGGGCCCCTCTCTGCTCTGTGACTTTGAGTCTCGGTTCTTCCACTGGGGGAGGCTTGTGCTGCTCCTTCTTTGTATCCTGAAAATCCGATAGTCCCCTCGGCGGCCCTCTGTGGGCCTCTCGGGCACCCCTGGCTCCCAAGCCCTCTGCCTCCCCCCAGCCTCCCCGTGCTCAGTCCTGGCCTCCAGCACCTTCATAACATGTGCTGTTCTCTTTTTAAGACATTTTATTTATTTACTCAAGAGGTAGAATTACAAACAGAAAGAGGGAGAGACAGAGAGCAAGGTCTTCCATCTGCTGGTTCACTCCCCAAATGGCCACAGTGGCTGGAGCTACACTGATCCAAAACCAGGAACCAGGAGCTTCTTCCAGGTCTCCCACGCAGGTGCAGGGGCCCAAGTGCTTGGACCATCTTCTAATGCTTTCCCAGGCCACAGCAGAGAGCTGGATGGGAAGAGGAGCAGCCGGGACATGAACTGGAACCCACGTGGGTTGCTGGCACCGCAGATAGAGGCTTAGACTACTATGCCACGGTGTCAGCTTCAACATGCACTGTTCTTAGACAAAACAAGTCCCAGGCACAGTCAGCGAGGCCCTGTGACCCGGCCACTGCTTTCTCCCCAGACTCCTGCCCTTGCCCCACCCTCCCCAGACCAGCCATGCCCTTGCGGCCTCAATCCTGACACCTGTGGACGTCCTAGGGCAGCTGGCACAAATGACCACAGCAGGATCAGCCTCACAAACATCTCCCCTCACAGTTCTGGGAGCCAGAGGTGTTGCCGGGCCCTGCTCCTGGCTCAGCGGAGGGTCCTGCCCCACCGGTGGGTGCTCCTGGGCTTGCAAGTGCTACCCTCCAACCTCGGCCCCTGTCACCACACACTGCTCCCTCCTCCTGCATCTGTGTCGTCACGAGACATTGTCCCCGCTGTGTGTGGCCACTCTCTTTGCAGAGAGATGACCGGTCCCATTGGGTTCAGTAGGGCCTCATCCAAACCTGATTCCATCTGCAGAGGACCCCACAGGTCTTCCGGGGAGGACACAGTTTAACCCAGCCTGCCAAGCCTCTCTGAGCTCAGGCCCTCCCTGTGCTAACACTCCTGCCACCCACCTTCTCAGCCTCGCCCTGTAGGGTTCAGGTCAATGACACCGGCTCCAGGAAGTCCCCCCTAATCCGTGAGTTCAGGTCCTGTTGGGTGGCTGAACATCTCTGTAGCACCCATCCCTGTTGTGCGTCTACACCTGCGGGGTGTCTAGACTCGTGCCTGCCTCCCCATGAGATCCATGCTCTGTGAGTACAGCGCTGGGCTGGGGCCCTGACACGGAGAACCACACAGGTGCTCAGCACGCTCAACACAGGTGCGTTAATGAATGAACAGCCAGGGGTCCAGAGCCCGGTGTGCCAGGCCACAAGGATACAAAGACACCAAGAGGGGTAGCTGGCGTCCACTGTCTCCTGTCCAGGGAGCTGCTCGGGTTTGGGCGTGGCTTGAGTGTCCCAAAGGCTCCAGTGGTCCCGGTGATGAGGTTTTAGGAGGGCAGAAATTTAGAAATTTCATCCAGCTAAGGTGTTCAGAGGCGGGCCTCTGGGAAGTGGTCAGGAGTAGATAAGGGCGTCAGGGAGGAGCCCCAAGATTGAATCTTGGCAGCTTTATAGGTAGAGACCAGACAGGTAGGAACATGTGCACACACACACTCACACACACTCACACGAAATTATGCAGCCAGAACTGAGCCAACGCCAGCACCCCGGCCTTGAACCTGCCTCGTGGTCAGTGGACTCACAGAGCAGCAAAGTGACCAAACGAGGAAGAAAAGTACACACCGCAGCCCAGGGCTGTGCAGGGCAGAGAAGCGAGCGGAGCAGCTTCTGGGCGTCAACAGGGTCTCAGCTCAAAGGTGCTGGTGAGCTGGTTTTAGAGCGAAAGCATGGAGGGAAGGCACTGCAGGCCGAGGGGCCAGCCGGGGCCAAACCTGGGGCCACCGCGTAAGAGAAGGAAAGACCCAGAGACTGGACGAGTCTCTACAGCCCAGCGCCACGCTGTGTGCGGGACGAACTTCAGAGTCCAAGGAGGGATCTGGCTGCTTTTGCATCTGGTCGGAGGCCTTCCCTGGTCACCAGGAAGCCACCGCCCCATCAGTGCGCACTCCATACTGGTCAGATCTCAGGATGGCTTCAACAGCTCTCGGCAGCAGCAAGGCTGATGCCCTGCTGGAACTGGGGAGAAAAGGGACACACGGAGAAAGCCCCCTGCCTCCTGCCTCCTGGCTCCTGCCTCCTGGCTCCTGGCTCCTGGCTCCTGGCCCGGCCCCTACAGGACACTTGTGAGCACACACAGCCATCTCCCCTTCCCTTCCCGATGTCCCAAGGTCTGGCCTGGCTTCCAGAAACGTACTCCAGCCACGCTCGGGCGTGACTCAGGTTCTGTTCCTTCCTGAGCGTGGCTAATCCCATTTGTCCCTCCCCGCCACACACACAGGGTCCGCACCGCCTCTTCTATGCCGCGGGAGCCGCCTCTTGTACAGCAAGAGACCCAGGCTGATCAATCCGGGGCAGGCTGCATACGCAAGGCAATTTACACGCATGTGAGCTGGGGATAACTATGATTAATCCTCCGGCCAGACACAGCCCCGAGTCCCATGATGCCCTTGGGCAGCCCAGAGGTGACAGGGCTAAGGACAGCACTTGTGACGGTGGCGGTGCTCAGCCATTCATTACCGTGATGTCCCCATCACTGAGCGTACTGATGAGATTATTGATCCCAGGAAATAAGCGTATGAAACGCATTGCGGTCAGCCAGAGCCATTGTCCACCTAAGTATTTATCGGCGAGGGATGGAAGCTTCTAGTCATTCCAGAAGGGAGTCACTTTTGTGAATTAATTCCTGGCAACTTTCGAACCAACAATTGTTACTTCTGCTGGGAGAAAGAGCGGAGGAGAGAGGAGGCCCAAACAGAAAGGAGAGCAAATCTCCCCGCGCAGACAAGGCCCGGAAGAGTGAGGCCTGTGGTGCCCAGTAGGTGGTGCTGTAGTCAAGGCTGCTTGGGCAAGTGCTGGAGACGTGGGGCTGGCGAGCTCGCTGGGATTAAAGGCGCACGGCTCAGTGGATTCAGCTGTTCCCTCACTTAGCTCCAAACGGATGAAGATGATGATGGTGGTGGAACCAAGGCTTCCTTGTGGAATCACAGACCAGAAAGTCTTCCGCCTCCAAATTCTAAAGCAGCCCGTGAGAGCTGATGATGATGAGAGCCCCCTGGAGCCAAACATGCTTGCCCCCGGCACGCGTGGTCCCTGCAGAAATCGCAGGAAATTCACCAAGAGCAAGAGCCCCTTGCACGTGAATATTCGGTGACACCTAAGATAACCCGGATTCCACCGCAGTGAAAACCGATCGCGTTCACACACGTCCCCCACAGCAGCGAGGGGCCACGAGACGCCGAGCTCGGACCTCGGGATGCATGAGGCAGGGCAGTGTGAGTGCCTGTGAACACACTGCCCACTTCCGGGCTGCCCGCGGGCCTGCACCAGAGGCTTCCCAGGCCTGCTGGAGCCCCGTGTCAGAGTGGCTGAGAGGCACCTGGCAAAGCCCTTTGCTTCGTGGGTAGCTAGGGAAGAAAGGGTGAACCCCACAGCCCAGGCGGAGCAGGAAGAGATCAGAGATCGACGGCACCCAGGGTGGAGGAGCGCGGCGGGAGACTTGTGCGGGTGTCCTCGCCCTCGCCGGGAGCTGCCCTCGCTGGGACCGCCATGCTCCTTGTGCCTCTTCGACCACTGCCCCCTCCAGGCGGCGCTGCCAGGCTTTGGGCACATGGACAGCGTCAAGCCGCGGACGCCCTAGGCCCTGCCTGGCTTCAGGCTCCTGGCTGCCTACTGGAACGCATCTCTGCGTTGCAAAGAATTCTGGGATTCTGCGGTGGGATCGCTGGGGTGAAGGTCACAGCTGAGGCTGAGGCCTGGTGACAGCTGGAAATGACCGAAGGTGCGGGGGGGTGGGGAAGGTGCTAGGACCACGTCCGTTTCCAGAGAGGGCCCCCAGCTTGCCTCCCTGCAGGCAGCACAGCTGACCGCATTTCAGGCGCCAGAGTAACGGGGCAACGGGGTGGAGGAGGTCGCATGGAGGACGCAAACTTGTGCTTGACCCAGGAGATGCGACTGAGGGGCAGGGATGAGGGAGGCGTCGGAAAGGGGTCCCAGGCCGGGGAGCAGACAGGAGGGGGCCCTCAGGGCTCCAGGGATGGGATGGTGCAGAGTCTCACCCCAAGGCAGAGAGAGGAGTCCGGGGCCAGGGGGCCAGGCAGGCCCCCAGAGCAGCCCAGCGCAAGCCCACGGGCTTGCACCCAAAGCACGCAGAAGGCCCCAGAGGACACGGCCCTGCTGTCCCCTGCCCACCCTCACCACATCCCCTCCCTCCAGGGAGCCGTGCAAACCCATCAAGGAGCCATCTTCACCCTCATCTTCTCAGCGGGTGTTTCTCCCCGTGGGACTCTGTCATCCCCCCCTGCTCAGCGTGGCACGACGGGACTGAGCGGTCAGCCAGGCTGACACACGGCCTCGGCTGCGCCTCGCCTCCCTCAGCGCGAGCCACAGTGACACCACCCAAGAGTGCATCGCAATTAACTCCCCCTCCTCACTAAAAACAACTGAATCAGCTGAAAACAAGAGGAAGTACTGAGGGAGCCGGCGGCAGCAGGATATGTGGGGACACATCCCCACTCTACGAGGCAGCCCAGCACGCACCCACTCGGGACGGGATGCAGGTGGCCAGTGCCCCGACCCAGGCCCCACACCTTGATCTTCATTGGCTGGGGACTCCGACGTCTATTTTTAATATTTTTTAAAAAGATTTACTTATTTACTTGAAAGTCAGAGCTACAGAGGAGGGAGAAATGAGAGAGAGACAGAGAGACAGAGAGAGAGAGAAAGATTTTCCATCCATTCATTTACTCCCCAGATGGCCACAACAGCCAGAGTTGGGCCAGTCCAAAGCCAGGAGCCAGGAGCCAGGAGTTTTCTGCAGGTCTTCCACATGGGTGGGTGCAGAGGCCTAAGCACTTGGGCCATCTTCCACTGCTTTTTCCGGGCACATTAGCAGGGAGCTGGATTGCAAGCAGAGCGCCAGGACTCAAGCCAGTGCCCGTTAGGGTACCGGCGTCACAGGCAGCAGCTTTACCCGCAGTGCCGCAGCACCGGCCCAGGGGTTCCATCTTGAGAACCCCACCCTGCCCTACTACCGGGGTCTCCCGTCCAGCACTGATCCAGGAGCCTCAGGCTGGCGTGAGCACAGAGCAGACACCCCCGAGCTGTGACACCTGGTTTATGCTGCGGAATCAGCCAGGTACTTTATTGGCACCGTGTGACTGTCCTTTTAGCTTGGTGACAAAGCGATTCACCATTTATTGGGGCCTCTCCTAGGGCCAGGAGACCTTGTGCTGATAGGAGCTTGGAATCGGCACCAGGTCGCCACGAGGACCGGGGGTCTTCAGGCAGGCAGCCTTGGGCAGCGTCTCCCCACCTGCTGTGCCAGGCACAGACAGGGCTGGCAAAGGCCTGTGCTGTGGTTCGCATGTAATGCCCCCACCCGCCAGGCGTTCATGTGTTAGAGACTCGGTGCTCAGTTTGGCAATGTTAGGAGGTAGTGGGGGTGTGGGCGTTTTGGCACAGTGGTTAAGATGCCACTTGGTGTCTTATCCGCGGGCCTGGGTTCAAGGCTCAGCTCTGCTTCCAAGTCCAGCTTCCTGCTGACACACACCCTGCAGGCAGCGGGTGATGGCTCGAGTGTCCCTGTCCTTGCTGACTACGTGCGAGACCCGGATGGAGATCCAGGCTCCGGGCTTTGGCCTAGAAGAACCCTGGCTGTTGTGGGCACCAGGGGAGTGAACCAGTGGGTAGAAGATCTCTGTCTCTCTGCCTTTTAAGTGAGTGAAAATAAATACAGTTTTAAATTAAAAAATAATAAGTGCAGCTTAGTGGAAGACGTGCTGGGTCACTGGGGTCACATCCTGGGAAGGGACTGACATAGTTCTGGAGGGACCCCGGTCACGCTCTGACTTCCTGTTACACCACATGCCCCTCCCCCTCCATGTGCACCCCCAGCCCGTCCCATGATGCCCTCCTCCGTGCGCTCTTCACCAGAGCTGAGCCGATGCAGGCACCGTGCCCTTGAACCCCCAGAACTGTGAGCTACAGGAACCTCTCTTCTCCCAGGCTCAGGTGCATCGCTGCAGTAACAGGTGTTCTCATACGCCCAGGACCCCATCGGCCATCAGCCCACTGAGGGGCCGGGGAGAGGGCGGAGCTGAGAAGGCAGGCCGGAGGCCAGGCCTCACCGCGGTGCCAGCCCCTGGCCCCCCAGGGGTCTCCAGCGACTGCTTGCTGTGGCGTTCATTTCCATCACGGACGTGTTTAGACTGTTGCCTGCACACGTTGGCGTTTGTGAACTCAAGGAAAGCCATGGCCGAGTCGGGAAACTTTTTCATACATCGCTCCCCGTGGGTGACACTGCTCACGTCCCCAGACTATTAAGCCACAGACACATTTCCCTGGGCTACAGAATTCCATTTAATCCACACCGGGTTTCTGCTAATAAGGGATTTCAGCAGTCTGATACTTTCAGAAGTGTGAAAGTCAGTTCTAAATATACCGCAATTATGCTGTGAGGAGCAAGTTGCAAAAAAATCCTAATTATGTCCTTTCTGATGCGTCTGGTACAAGCTTCATTGAATTGCTTTGCCGCATTGAATATGGTTACGGTTACGCGCGTGCCCTTACTCACTTGTTAACAGTTCTGCAGGCTTCTCCATGGTCATTCCTGCAGTCACACCTTTTGTTTTACTGCAGATTCCTCCTCTGAGCACCAGCAGCCCCAGCGTGTGGCCTCTGGCCAGGGGTGCAATGGACAGCGCCTGATTCTCAGCCCCTTTGGGAAACGCACTGACCCCCCCCACCACCATGCTGAGCCTCAGTCCCCGCTTGTAAAACTGCAGGTAAGCTGCAGACCTACTGTGTGCCGTGCACCTGGCAGGCATCAGGAGTGCTTCCTAGATGGATGTGTGAACCCATGAAGAGCAGGAGACCTGGAAACTGAAGGGCTTGAACCACCAGGGCGGGAGAACGCAGCCCAGCAACTGCGTTTTGTGCTCTAGTGTCGAGCTCCCTGGCAGTGACCCAAGTGACAATCATGGAGAATATGACTCTGCTCCCCCACTCAAGCCACACCTCTTCCCAGGTAGGACACAGTCCCTGGCCTTGTGGAATTTAGCCTGGCAGGGACCCAGCCCCGTAAATAAGTAATTACACAGGCAAGCTTTTAATTACACATGTGATACACGCCGGGAAGAGAGGCACAGAGTCCCCCGGGGCGCCAACAATGGGGCTTCCCAGTCGGGGGTCAGGTGTCTCTGACAGACATGGGAGCTGAGACCAGCGCATTCCAGGGCTGCAGGAAGGAAATGAAAGCAGGCGGGCGGAGAGTGAGGGGAGACCCCCGCCCTCACCTCTGATTGGCAGCTGTGGGGAACAAGAGGCAGGCCCCGGATCCTCAGTGCTCCCCAAACTTCCATCCTCAGTGCGCAGACTCCCTCTTCCTGTGCCTGGGGGTGAGGGTCGGCCAATCTTGCCGAGCTTGATTTGGAAGGTGGAAAGGAGGGAGAAGCCCTTCCTATCTTCCGGGGGCAGCCACAGGTGGGCCAAGTCCACCGACCGAGTGGGACCAAAGTCCCACTTTGGAGCCTCGGGCCAGCAGGGTTGGTGGCCGGACCCCCAAGCGTGCACAGAGGCCCGGGATGGGCAGCGGCGACGGGAAACTGACATGTCCTTCCGGCTGCTGTATTCAGCTCGTCTTCCACTTGGAGAACCTAAAAGTGCCACCCTAACCTGGAGTCCCTCTGCCCCAGGAGAGCATGGCCCTGGCACAGTGGTCACCCGAGATGGCAGTGTCCCTAACGGAGCTCCAGCCCCGCCCAGGGCGCTCGCTTTGAAAGCCATTGCCCAGAGGAGATTGCACTGGGGAACCCAGACAGACGTCTGCAGGGTGTGGAGATGGGGGTCTTCCAGCAAATGGGGCGAAGTCGCTCCTTGACATAGGCCCAACCCCCAGAGCAGGCAGCCCACGTGCATTGGAAACAACCCAGGAGGGGACACACTCACCTGACCTCCAGGTGCTCGGCCTGGACCACCTCAGCCATGGGGAAGCAGAGGGGGATCCTGGCCGACTGACTCCTCTCCTATCACTCTGCAGTCAAGGTGGAAGCTTCCGAAATGGGTACAGAAAATGTCCACGTGCCCTTGCCAATGGTGATGGGTGGGAAGCGAATTTTATTTCTCTCCCATGCTTGGTATTCCTAAGCAGGGGCCAGACCACACAGCATAGAATCCTGCCCGATGTGGCTGGGCCCATCCCTGCTACACGGGGCTGAACCAAGGCTCCCCCGCCACCAGACACAGCCCCAAGGCCAAGTTTCACTCTAAGATCTCCCTTAATTTCCTGCTCCTCCCCTGTCTGCTTATTTTTGAGTCTTGAAAGCAAACAAGTTTGGAGGATGCAAGTGAGAATAAAACATAAAAATCTGTTGTTCTAGGGTTCGGCATCGTGGTACAGCAGGTTAAGCCTCCGCCTGTGACACAAGCATCCCATATGGGCACCAGTTCAAGTCCTGGCTGCTCCACTTCCGATCCAACTCCCTGAGAAAGCGGTAGAAGATGGCCCAGGTCCACAGGCCCCTGCACCCACATGGGAGACTGGGAAGAAGCTCTGGCTCCTGGCCCCTGTATTTGGCCTGGCCCAGCCCTGGCTGTTGTGGCCATTAGGGGAGTGAACCAGCAGACGAAAGACTGCTCTCTCTGTGTAACTCTGCCTTTGAAATAAATAAGTACAAGCTTAAAAAAAAGTGTCATTCAAGATCTCACAAGTTAAATTCCAGGAACAGTGCCCACCTTTTTTTTCTAGAAGGTAAGAAAAATTCCATGATCCGTTGCTCATGTCAGCAGGGCAGCCCAGACTCCGTGAATGACAGGGACAGCAGCTCGCTGAGCCCCTGTGATGAACAAACGCGCCTCCTCTGCTTCTTTTTCCTAAATCTTCTGTGCAGATTTAATTTTCTAGACTTCAAAATCCGTGATTGCTCATACAACTCGGCTGTGCATTTACATCATGGCATTTGTAGGTGGAGTCTGATTTTAAAAATAAAAACAAAGAAGGAAAGACAGACAAGAGAGAGGACCAGGAGACTCACGGAGAGCAACACTGAGCACGCCGGGGAGCACTTGGGTGGCTGTGTCCGACCCCTTCAGGAGCACAGAGATTCTGGGCTCCTGCCTCCAACAGGCCCCGTCTGAGCCTGTCCTGTTCTGAACCACGGGGAGATGAGGAATTATAGAGCCGATCTAACAAATCAAAAATAAATGAAGTAACAACATAAAGGTAGATTTACCGTTATTTATAATTCACCATTTTTACCTTGTTTTCAATTGTCTCTCATCCTCTTCATCTGAGGAGCCCATTACATTTTATTATGCTAAACCCGATCTTCTGTCACATAAATTACAGTTAAAGATCTTAATATTAAGGCTTCTTAGCTCCGAGATCATATTTCAAGCTTTGTTCAAACCAGACGTTAATGCTGGAATTGAACACAGAACACTTTGTCATCATTACCTAGGATCTCAAAAGTATAATACAATTTTTGCTATATATGGCACAAAAATGCCTCTTGGTATAACACTGAATTATGGAGATATATTGATTTCTGCAGTATTTTGACAAAACAATAAAACTAAACCTGTTAGCTCCTAAACAGATACTCAGACATCAGCCCGGCCACGATAGCAACCATCATGAAGATGAAGGTCTCACTTGGCCCAGGGAAATGGGAAGCCACTCCAAGCCGCATCCGGGCCGCCACTCCCTGCTGCTCAGACGCTTGCCAGCCTTCTTGCTCCTGGGGCAGAGAGCAGAGTGGAGACAGCCAGTTTGGCCATCGCGCTGGCGTGCACAGCCCGCTCTTTCCATCTGGGGCACTTCGGGCCACTAACTCAACCTCTAGGGAAGGTAGTATCCTCACAGTTAAAATGAGGACAATCTCAGCCCAGGGATTGTGGAGGGGATTAAACACCGTAATATACACACAATGCACCTAACCTGTCCTCAGGCCTCGTATACAGTAGGTGCTTGATAAATGCTAAACGATCAAGATTATTCCTGCAAGAACATTGCACAGACAGCCTGTACTTCTTGCCTGTGCTCTGCTACAAATGAGTGAGAAGACCTGGCCATCGTCTCCACCTGTCTTTGCCACCATCTCTCCTTGTGGTCTTGAGCAAATCACGGCTGTTTTCCAAGCCTCCATTTTTCTCACCTGGAAACGGGGACAAGCATGGCCGCCTGGCCAGCCTCGGAGGGTTATCTGGGGATAAAGCACAGAGAGAGACGTACAGCGCCTTGCACAGGGAAAATGCACCCCGTGCATAAAGGATTATTACCACGAATCCGTCTTTCCCTGCAAAGCCGCGATCACTCTCAGAGCGCGGTGTCGTTGGGAGCAGGCACCGGCCAGCACAGGAAGAACTTTCCCAGGATAAATCAGCGTGTCCTTTTCCCCCTAGTGATGGTAATGATATAGGACGGCAGCCACGCGACCAACTTTCTCCCTCTAGTAATAATAAGAAAAATGCTGCCGCCACAACAACGCATGTATTAAGCGTTTACTATGAGCCAAGCACTGGGGTAATATTCTCACCTAAAATGGTGTTTATCTCATTTTGTTCTCACGATCACCCAGTAAGGTAGGCGCGACTATATGACCGGCGATTTACAGACAGGGAAACTGGGACCCGGGACAATCAAGCCGCTTGTCAGGGCCCAGGAAACCCGAGCGCTGTTATATGGCATTTCAGTCCTCACCAAAGACCATGGGTGAGCCCTAAGTCACTGGGCCCAGCTGCCTCAACAGCTGCTCCTCTGAACCAACGGGTCACTCACAACGGAATCACGTCCCACCTCTGCCTAGACATGGCCCCACAGCAGGGATCCATGGAAATCTTACAGCCTGGGACAGGACTCCTGGCTGTGGGTCATGTGGGAGAGAGAAGAGGTTCAGGGGAAGGCCAGGGGCTGTCCCGGGGTCCCTGTGGCCTGGCTGGGTATCCACGGGCCTTGCCTTCTCTGGAACTGAGTTTCCTGCTCTGTAAGGTAGGGAACTCTAAGAAGCACAGATGAGATGGTCTTATCCGATCGAGCTTTGTGCGATAGATATGAACAGTCTTTCAAACCACCTCCTCCGTGATCCCTGTGGAGTCTGGGATTCCAGCCAGGTGTTAGCCCTGCAATTGCATCTCCCATCTTCCTGCCCCAAGGCCAGGTTCACCCACACCCTGAGCCTATATGTCAACAGGAGCCTACAAGCAGAGCTGTGCCCTTCTGGCCTGTGTCTTTCCTGTGCAGTGGGAGAAACGTGCAAACCGGCACACACACACACACACACACACACCCCTTCCAACATTTCAAGGCTTTCCCACTACTCTTGGGATAAAAATAAAATTCTTGGCATCCTTGCATAAAAGGCCCCAGGAGTGCAACCTCCAAGCACACTCGTAAATACTCTATTCCTTCACCCCACCCCCTTCTGCCTGAATCCCCGCACTTCCCCTCCCAGGCCACCCATTCACGTAGACATCCCCAGCTTCTCCTTCAGGTCGTGACCCGGTCATGATGTCTTCTCCAATCACGTGTGACACCAGGAGGTCTCTATTTCTTAGCTCCTACCACAACAGGCACTGTGGTTTTACATCTGTGTGAATCTTTCATGTCTCTCTAATCTCTGATAACAAACTCCAGATGAGCAGGAGACCTGTCTGTCTTGTTACCCTGAGCTTCTCATGGTGACCAGAACCTGGTAAGTTTCCAAAATAAACATCAGATTAGCTGGTTCCTGATCAAGAATCAACTTCCACCCCATTTGCTTTCTATATGTGGATGCCAGTGCCTTCACGTTCGGTTGAGAATCATTAATGAGCTTCAACCCCTACCTCACACCGCACACAACAGTAATCCAAAATGGAGCACAGGCTAAAAATAAAATAATTCTAGAGAAAAAAATCTTATGGTCTTGAAATAGGCAAGCATGTGTTTGCGCACAAAAATGATTTACTCAAAGATAATAAAATTACACTGGACTTTGCCACTTTAAACCACTTTAAAAAAGCCACAGACTGAGGAAGTTGCAAATATCTAACAAAGATCTTACAGAATACATGGAGAACTGTTACAGCTCAGCAGTAAGACAGACCACTCTACAAATAAAATGGGCAAAAAGCTTGAACAGGCACTCACTAAAGAGAGACAAATGAAAAGATAAGCAACATCATTAGCTATCAGGGATTCAAACATGAAAATCATGAGATGTCACTTTCTAGTCACCAGAGTGGCTAAAATGAAGACTATAATATTCGTGCCAAGCACTGACAAGGATGCAAAGCCGCTAGTACCTCCACCCGCCACTGGTGCGACTTTCAAAAGGTACAAGAGCTTTGGAAAAGTACAGGCTGTGCCATACACAGTCACTTCTCCTCCTAAGCTTTTACCAGAGGAGTGAAAGCACACATAGAATGTTTATGGATGCTCTGTCCATGAAAAAAAAAATCACTGGGAGCAACCAAAATGTGTATCAACAAAAGAACTAGGGCCAGCGCTGTGGCGCAGTGGGTTAATGCCCTGGCCTGAAGTACCAGCATCCCATATGGGTGCCAGTTCGCGACCCGGCTGCTCCACTTCCAATCCAGCTCTCTGCTGTGGCCTGGGAAAGCAGTGGAAGATGGCCCAAGTCCTTGGGCCCCTGCACCTACCTGCGTGGGAGACCCGGAGCAAGCTCCTGGCTCCTGGCTTCAGATCGGCATGGCGCTGGCCATTGCAGCCAATTGGGGAGTGAACCATCTGATGGAAGACCTCTCTCTCTCTCTCTCTGACTCTCCTCTCTCTGTGTAACTCTGCCTTTCAAATAAATAAATAAATAAATATTTTTTAAAAAAAAAAAAAGAACTGATAAACTGTGGTCAGTCCGTACACTGGAGTACTACTCAGCGAGATAAAGGTGCAGGTTGCTGACAGACAACATAAATGAACAAAGCACATTAGGCTGAACCAAAATCCCTGCCTGTGTGAATGTCCTGGGGCTGCCATCACTAATGCCCACACACTGTGTGACAACAGATGTCCTCTCACAGTTCCGGAAGCAGGAACTGCAAAACGAAGGCAGCAGCAGGGCCAGCCTCTCCCCCGAAGACCCCAGGAAGGGTCCTTCCCTGCCCCTTCCCACTCCTGGTGGCCTCCAGTGTCCTCGGCTGGTGGCTGCACCACGCTGCCCTCTGCCAGGCTCACTTTGCCGGATGTAACAAAACACCCGAGGCTGGGCTATGAATGAAGCAAAGAGGCTCCTTTAGCTCAGTGTTTGGAGTCTGAGAGTCCAAGGTTCTGCAGCCTCACTTGTTTAGTCTGTGGGGAGGGTCCCCATGGTGGAAGGCCCCACGGTGGGACTGCGTGGGAGAGAGAGCACAGAGGGAGACCACACACCAGATCTTACCACTCACTCTCAGGGACCTAAGGAAGCTGTTAACCCCTCTGGGGGCCACACCCCTAGTGGCCTAATTTCCTTGCACTAAGCCTTGCTTCTTAATGTCTCTACCACTGCGGCCAACTGTGGTGTACTGGGTTAAGCTTCTACCAGTGGTGGCAGCATCCCATATGGGAACCGGTTCATTTCCCGGCTGCTCCTCTTCCAGTCCAGCTCTCTGCTGTGGCCTGGGAAAGCAGTAGAAGATGGCCCAAGTCCTTGGGCCCCTGCACCTGCGTGGGAGACTAAGAAGAAGCTCCTGGCTCCTGGCTCCTGGCTCCTGGCTCCTGGCTTTGGATCAGCTCAGCTCCAACCGTTGCGGCTATCTGGGGAGTAAGCCAGAAGATGGAAAACCTCTCTCTCTGTCTTTCCCTCTCTCTGTAACTCTTCCTCTCAACTAACTAAATAAATCCTTAATAAAAGTGTCTGCACCACTTTCCGCATCCTCATGCCAAGGACCCCTCCGGGGGGCACCCCCACACTGTACCCGACGCACAGCACGCTCTGCCATCGTGCGGCCTTTGCTCCTCCCTGTGTGTCACTTCCCAGGACACCCACCTGGGCACAGCTGAATCCCCTGATGATCTCATCCTGGGGTCCTTAACAATGCCGTCAAAGACTTTCTAGGCCAAGACGTGCATGTATGGCTTGTTGGCCCGTGCTCCACCCACGACGCTGGCACACACCCAGTCCATCAGGGGCCCTAAACCCCTTTCTACTTTTTATCAAACTGCAGTGCGCGTTCAGAGCAGGTCTCCCAGGAGCTCACGATTTTCACAAATACTCGTGCCGCTGCACCCAGGCTGAGAAGTGAATCGTCACCAGCCCCAGCAATGCTCTCCTGTCTTCAGGAAGGCGTGGGAAGCTGTGCAGATACCAGGAGACACTGGTTGTAAAGAGCTCCACTCTGTGCCGAACACACAGTGAGCGCTCGATAAAAATTTTGACCATCTCCCGCGTGCCCCCTCCCCCCACAGAAGGGCTTGCCCAGCCATGATCTTCCAAGGGTGCCAGGACTCAGTTCAGCCAGAGAAAACATTGGCGCAGCTTTCCATAAAGGCCTGAGGAGCAGCAAATGGCCCCGCCCCCGGCTTCCGGCAGGTTCCGGACAAACAAAGGCTGCCTAACCGAGAGAGCTACAATTTTCACACCTGTATCAGGCGCATCACCTATGGAGGTGCTAGGAAAGCAAATTGGGTTTATGTTGCAAATAGAAAATGATGACGCTAATTATCTTACATTGTAGTGGCCGGGGATGGTTCTCCCAGCACTTTGCCTTCCATTATCTCGTTTGATCACATATGAAAGAGAAGAGACCGCCGTCTCCACTACCCACGGCTGTGTTCCAGGTTGGAGACCACCGCCCCTCCCCACCGGGCTTCGGTCTGCGTGTTGTTTGTTGTTTTCCAGCAAAGGCATCACTCACTTGAGCCAAGACGCCGTGCGAGCCGGGAGCTCTGCACCGGAACTGGGGTCCAGGCCCCCCACTGCAAGAGAAGGGTCACTCGGAAGTCACCGCGACCTTGTGCTGGCCCACGTTGGGACAACAGGGGCCGGCGCTGTGGCAGAGCAGGTAGAGCCGCCGCCTGCGACCCCGGCACCCCACATAGGTACCGACTGAGTCCTGGCTGCTCCACTTCCCATGCTGCTCCCTGTGAATGGCCTGGGAAAGCAGCCGAGGATGGTCCTAGTGCCTGGTCCCTGGCATCTGCAGGGCAGACCTGGAAGAAGCTCCTGGCTTCGGTCCAGTCCAGCCTTGGACAATGCAGCCATCTGGGGAGTGACCCAGCAGGTGGAAGACCTCTCTGTCTCTCCCTCTCTGTGTAATATCTTTCAAATAAGTAAAATAATTTTTTAAAATTGTTAAGTGCTAAAAATAATAATAATAAGCCATGTTAGGTCAGCATTGCCAATGTCAGAAGCATCCCCCCTCCCGCAGGGCTGGCCGGTTTCATGCCCTTAGAGTTTCAGGGTCCATGCCATTATGAATACAGCCCCTGAATTATTGGGATAAGATGAGGGACCAGGGACATCCCACAAATCAGCCCAGCCTGACAAAGCCATTTCCACACCAAGTATACAGAATATTCTAGAATGTTCTGCCAGCTTCTGTTGGCAGCCTAGAAATCACACCCTCAAAAATACACAAAATGCAAAATACCACCCCTTCCCGCCCTGTCTTGGGTTTCATTCTGGCCTTTGAGAGTTCCTTTTCTTTCTTAGGAAAGAGATTTTCTTTAAAAAGTATTTTTTCTAAAGTATATATGCTTTTTTCCCCATTACGACTGAGCAGCTGGGTCAGGAGCCGCCCCAGTGAGGTATAAAAATTGCATTCCAGAGGTGGGACGGTTTGGCTCCCACTTTGCAGCGGCCCCTCGGGTAAAATCGCGCCCCGAGCTGCAGGGTCTGGCTCTTTTTCTGTGCTCGTTTGCAGGAAAACCTTCCCAGGAGTAATTCCGCCGCGTTCATGTCAAATGCTGAGGCTATTCCTGGGGTGTGCGTGACCAAGCGTGTTGAAGGAATGACCAAGCGTGTTGAAGGAATGACCAAGCGTGTTGAAGGAATGTGGAGGGGTTGGAGGGGCGGCCTCGGCACCCACGCCACCCTCTAGTTCCCCTTCTGTGTGCGGCCAGGCAGCTGGACCCTTTCCCATTAGGGCAAGCAAACTACCACCCTGCGAAGCACTTCCCTGGGGGCACCCCCGCCCCCAGGAAGCCCCGGTGCTCCCATCCACGAGCTGCGTTCACCAGGGCCGCGTTCCCCTCTTCGCCCTCTCGGTCTGGTTTCCAGCTGTCCCCCCGGGCTCAGGGAGCAGCTCCTCCGGAATCATCTTCAACAGGGCTCTCAGCCGCGCCGGAGCTGCCTGCTCCTATTACCCTTCGCGTGCCAAATGCTGCTGGTTCGTTTTGTTCATTTATAGGGCTACTCTTTTATCTGAAGCATGTTTATTAACTGGTAGCTGTTAATTATATAAGAAGATAATTTCATGTAAATGTTGGATTTAAAAACAGCCTGTGCGGCAGGCGTACGGTTGAACAACAAGGCGTTGGGGTTTGTGTTTTGTGGTTCCTATGTGAGTCAGGCAATTAATGGATTCAGCTGATTGAATGAAAAATGCATCGTAATTGCTTTACCCCATCAAGCAGCTACTAGAATCGTTCAGTGCTGGCAGAGGGACAGCAGCCTCCATGATACACGGCGTCCCTGGCTATCACCCTAATCAGGCCCTCGGGGAACAAAGGGGCCCTCGGGTGGGGTCCTGGTGGTCCTTTCTCTGAGGGCGAAGAGAGCAGCCCAGTGACTTGGACTATTCAGGACCAGAAGGGAAAAGACCTCACTTTTGTTTGAATGATCCGGATCATTGCCAAGCCACTCCCAGCCCCAGGACCTTGGATCTGCCTAGAGACGGGGTCCCTTTCCCAAGAACACGACGTTCTCCACACAGCAGAAGGATGGGGGGTTCCCGGGGGTGTCTTCTAAGCGGTTTCTAAGAAGGGGCTTAAGGAAGATTAGGGTGAGGACGAGGAGGGTCTAGTCCAGGCTCATCTACACATCCAAGGGCCGTGCATCTGATTCATACCCGTGGTCCCAGTGCCCAGCAAGCTTGCCTGGCACATCACACAGGCTCAGGCTGGAGTGGAGGGAGCGAAACCCACCAACCAGGACTCCTTAGTGCTACCACGCAGGTCAAGCTCAGGGCAGACCACGGTCCCAGGCTAGACCAAAGTCCTGAGTCCAGGCATGCAAACCTTGAACCCCAACCCCTACCTCACCTGAGACTGGGAACCAGCCCCCGCTTGGGTCCCTGGGGAGAGCACCCACTGCCCATTGCCTGCTGAGCCACGCCCTTGGTTTAAGGGTGTTTCAAAAGGCTTGTGAGAAAGGCATAGGACGAACACACTCTGCTTGTCTCTCAACCTAAATCGACTCCAAAACAAATGTATCTTTCAACTCTATTTTTTCCACGAAACTTTTGCAGTACCCTTGTACACGGATTTGTATTTGACAATAACCTCACAAGGAAAATCTTACATCACCGTTTGTGGAGGTCCCACGAGGTGGATGCCCACTGCTTTGCTGCAGACCACCACGGGGCTAGCATTTGGGCCTCCCCCTCCCTGCCGGAAGGTCAAGCTCCATCCGGGACCGGCCCCGGGAGAGTGCCGCTCACCGTGAGGGGTGCGTGGAGTCTTTGTCTGGCTGCAGCTGTTGTCATGGTGCCTCCATGATATTTATTCTCAACGTTGAGCCCACACTTTCACCGCAGCTGTGTCTGCTCAGCCACGTTGCTCCTGCTCCACGAACAGCTTCAGGTTTCTGAGAGGACACCAACGGCGGCCCTTTTGTGACAGGCCTTTGCATACCCGGGCTTTCCTTGCCATCGTGCAATAGATTGATGTTGGCCCACGGTTCTAGAGGTACAAAGTCGAGGGGCCTCATCTGCTGACGGCATCCTTGCTGGCCACTGCATCACACGGGAGGCAGCAGGGAGCACACGTGCCTACGTCCACGTGACCTCTCTCCAAGGTACCAGCATTCACCCACGGTGACCTAATCCAACCTCGTGACTTCTCAGCAGGCCCCCAGACATCGCCATTGGATTCAGGCCCCACCCTTAATATAAGACTCTGAGCTACAAACTCTTGGGATGTAAGGGAGACACACATTGAACCTGCGGCAGCCGGAAAGGTGACGGAGTCACGCCCACGCCTGAAGGCAGGCAGAGAACGGCATCCGGGCAGCCAATGGGGATGGCCCTTCTGGGCTCCCTGGCTGGATTTCCTGCAGTCCCTGCATGGCACCAAGGACCTACAGGCACATACGCGTTGCATGGAAGCACACTGACTGACAATTAAAGCAAAAAGAAGGAACCCCTGTGTCAGGGCTGGCACCGTGGCTCAGTGGGTTAACGCTCCAGCCTGCAGTGCTGGCATGCTCTGTGGACACCGGTTCAAGTCCCAGCTGCCCCACTTTTCTATCCGTCTCCCTGCTGTTCCACCTGGGAAAGCAGTGGAAGATGGCCCAAGTGCTTGGGCCCCTGCACCCACGTGGGAGACCCGGAAGGGGCTCCTGGCTTCGGATTGGCCTGGTCCAGCTCCAGCCGTGTGGCCATTTGGGGAGTGAACCAGCAGATGGAAGACCTCTCTGCCTGTCTCTCTCTCTCTGTAACTCTCTCAAAACATAAGTAAGTCTTGTAAAAAGAAACCTTGTGTTGTGTTCTGCGTGATGTTCTCATTCCACAGAAATCTCCCACTCCGGCCACCATGTTTTCCCTGGAGAAGAACAGAAATACAGAGTCGCTCCACTGCTGTGCCGTAGCTCGGTTCTCAGCAGGAAGCAGCAGCAGCAGCAAGCCAGGATTCAGGGTGGGTCAGCAGGCCAGGCTTCCAGCACTTTTCTCAGCTGCAGTGAGCGCCATCTAGCTTCTAGAACGTGGGGCCTTCTCCCGATGCCTGTGGCAATGACCTTCCAGGAGAATGTCCATCACGGTTGAGGACATTTGGCCAACTGGGTGCTATACGAGTGGCCATAAGTCACCTAGGCCCTGCTCCCCTGGGGACCACCGAGGCTTGCCAGAAGCAGGTGGGAACGCTGGTGCAATCGCGGTTAGACCTGGCCATTGGCACGACCCCGGCAATGCTTATGGCACTGCCAGGGACACGCAGCCAGCACGGGCCCTCCTGGGTAAGTCGGAACGGCTGTTTCTGCAGGACCCGGCAGGAGAGATGGTGGGAGGAGACAGAAGAACACCGCATGGGCCCAAGTTCTAGGTCACACAGTAGTTGTGTGACCTCAGTGACCTCGAGTCCCAGCCGCTCAGGTAGGGGCTTGAGCTACATCACTGTTGTGCAGCGATGATGGATTCTAAAGGCTCTCGGGATGAAATGCTTTTGCTTTCTCTGACCCCTTCTTGAACACGCAAACTGCTCGTTAGCATTGAGAAGTCCAGGTAAAGACGCTGATAAATGGCTTCTGTGACCACCAAACATTTCTCAAGAACTGTCTTTTGCAGCCAGTGTTCGCCGCAGTAGGTAAGACACCCCCTGGGGATGCCTGCATCCCACACTGTAGTGCCCGGGTTCAGCCAGGGCTCCAGCTCCCAATCCCAGCTTCCGGCTAATGTGGGAAGCAGTCGGTAAAGGCTCGAGTCATTGGGTCCCTGCCACACGTATGGGAGAACCTTACTGAGCTCCCGACTCCCAGCCTCACCTGGCCCCCAGCAAACAGGGGATTCACGCATTCACTCTCAACCCCACCCCCTGCCTTTCAAATAAATGTTTAAAAAGATGAAAAAGTATCTTTTAAGTCCCACGAAGCCACCACACCCCACTGTCCACATCCTGGGGATGCTGGCTGCACGGCGATCGGTCCCTGCCAACACGGGTGCTCCAGAATCCCGAAGCACCATTGTGCGTGGCTTTCAGCTGCCCAGCCAGAGGCACTGTTCTGCGGAGGTGTCCCGCCTCACACAACCTTGAGAACATCGGGAGTTCATTAGGGTGTCAGGGATCCTAGAACAGCCCAACAGAACCAGGACCCTGCAGACGGACTCTGCCTCTCAGCCGGCGTGGGTGGAACAGGGCGTCTTCCTTAGCTTTGCCCCTCTCCACCTCTGTCTCCACCTGCCTCGGTCAGCCTCTCCCATCCACTCAGCCTGTTCATGTTCCCTCGACCCTGCTTCCCGGGGCTCCCTCGCTCCATCTACAGAAAGGCCTTCCCACGGGGGGAGGGTGGACATGGCTGCTAGCAGCCCAGCAGAGTCTCAACCATGGAGTACAGCCTGGGGCACCCCAGTCACAGGTCCAGGGCTAGAAATCACCCCAGGGTCAGGTGTGGCATTGTGGTCAGGGGTCGTACACCTCCCATGGCCAGGAGGGGGCAGCATGCCGAGGCCACCACCCCATCATGACTGCGTAGGGTGGAGAGGGGTCCCCAAAGGAAAGAGGGATTGTTTCTGCAAAAGGAGGAAGAAGCAAAGGATGCAGTAGAAGATGGCCCAAGTCCTTGGGCTCCTGCATCCATGTGGGAGACCTGGAAGAAGCTCCTGGCTCCTGGCTTCGGATTGGTGCAGCTCCAGCCGTTGTGGCCAATTGGGGAGTGAACCAGTGGACAGAAGACCTCTCTCTCTCTCTCTGCCCCTGCCTCTCTGTAATGAAGAAGAAGAAGAAGGAGGAGGAGGAGGAGGAGGAGGAGGAGGGAGGGGGGAGGGGGGAGGGGGAGTAGAAAATGTTAAACCTCAGCGTCCCTACCCTGCCACAGGGAAGGATGGTGGCAATGCAAGGGGAGCTTCTGTGGAAAAACAGGCTGGAGCCCCCTCCCCCACAGCACCCCCGCGAGCCTCTTCTGCCCCAAACTAACCTGGAGCCGGCCCGTGAGCTCCCTAACAGATCTTGCTGGAGCACGTGCTGTGATGCAGGCCAGACCGTGTGCGAGGCTGGGAAGGCAGCCAGGCGTCCGCTCAGCCCCGAGCCCCGCCCTCACGGACCCCGCGTGCTGGAGGGAAAGGCAGAGGAGAGCAGCTCAGCGGATGGAAGGCCGCGAGGTGTTGGTGCCGCGGAGGAGAAGGAAGCGCGGGTGGGGCATAGGGAGGGCTGCCATCGTGAGCCAGCGCTCAGGGAGGTCTCCCTCGGACGGCGACGATGGAACAAGAAAGGAGAAGGGAGAGGATCCAGCCCTCCGGCAGTGGGAACAGCAGCGCCAACAGCAGCGGCTGCTTCCTCCCGCTGCTCACCTGGGGACATGTAAGAACAGAGAATAACAGCCCCCTGGTGCCCACAATCCCTCTGGAACACCCCTGGCTTGTACCGGGATCTTCAAAAAGTTCATTGAAATACAGACTATGAAAAAAATCCATTAGGCATGGGTTTCAAAACTTTTCTGCACCATTTTTCAATTCTTCAATTCCATTTTTCCATGACGTTTTGGAACTACCCTCATATTTATAGTCAGTCCATTAGGAGAGACCCAAAGGGCAGGCTGCCCACACCAGCTGAAAGTACAGAGGACTTGTGTGCCAAGAACCCAGGAGGCACAGCAGACACGGGCACTGGCCAGCTGGCCACTCAGCGGAAGGACAGTGGAGGAGGACATGGGCAGGACAATGGCTCCCCCAGCTTTCCCTGCAGGCGGGGCCCTGCCTCTTAGAGGGGTGCCTCCAAACCTGGCAAGCACCCTGCTTAAAGAATGCTCAAACAGAGGCAAAGGACAAGCAGCACACATTGTTGAAACATCTAGGACTGCCAAGGGATAACATCAGCCCCAACCTAGCCAGCTACTGGCCAGCATCAGAGCCTTGGAGGGCTGCTGAGCCACGCGGAAACCCTCCTCCTGCCTCACCAGCCGGCTTCCCAGGTTCACGACCTCTCTAACTGGGAGCCAAGGAACAAGCCATTTCTCAGCAGAACGGAAGGGTCCGCACCTTGATGACTGGCTTCTGTTCTAATGCGCAGGTCGCAATGCCATCCATCACAAACATCGACTTCTGTGTTTTCCGAGCCTGCGAATGTGAAAGGCAGCAAGTTCACATGGGAAGATAGCTCCCTCCACCGTGCTTGATTTTGTTTGGATGCAGTGCATGGTGCTGGAACAGGGCACCGGGTCTGCACACATCTCCCCCGCACCACCACCAAGCCCAGCCTCTGAGACGAAAGGACCCGGCCGGGAAGCAGAGGCAAGCACTGTGCAGCAGCAAGGTCTCTTCTGCTGGTCCTGGGGCTGTTAGTTCTGGCGTGAGGGTCACAGACACACAAAGTCAAGAACCCCGATGTCTCGCTCTCTGGTAGTCACCTGCACGGCAGCCTCACCCTTACCTGGCCACCTGGCCCCACGCCCACCGCCAGCCCTGCCCTTGAAGTTCCTCTTGACTCCTGTTTCTTAGTGGACTCCCTGGACTGAGCACTCAGACTTGACTCAGACCTTGGACCCTGGCCCACGCCCACCTAACAGCCCTGCCAGGCAGTCCCACGTCTGTCCCAGGCAGCGTGTGCAGAAGCACGTTAACCCTGACGTGTCCCTGACGGCTCACTGACACCCTTGCGTCTCCTGTACCTCCTCCCTCTCCTAGCCGACCTCCGAATGAACACACCTGTTACCAGAGAGTGCACACAGAAAAGCGTAACAACCGCAGCAAAGCCTTAACCCCAAGAAGCGTGTGATTCATGCTTTTCAACATACTTACCTTTTTTTTGCAATTTTAAGGTTGACATAGATATTAATTTCATTTTTACGACTTTCTGGGATTATGTAATAGAACACGCTGGTGCCAATTGTCCTGGAAAAATTACCTTTTTTAAAGATTTATTTATTTATTTGAAAGGCAGATAGAGAGAGAGATCAATTGATCTTTCATCTGCTTGTTCACTCCCTAAATGGCTGCAACAGCCAGGGGTGGGCTGGGTCAAAGCCAGGAGCTTCCTCTGGGTCTCCCACGTGGATGCAGGGGTCCAAGCGCTTGGGCCATCTTCCTCTGCTGCTTTCTCAGGCCATCAGCAGGGAGCTGGATCAGAAGTGGAGAAGCCAAGACTCAAACCGGCAGCCATATGGGATGCCAGTGCTGTAGCCTGGGGCTTTAGCCCACTGAGCCACAGCGCCAGCCCAGAAAATGACCTTCCACAGGAGGTCCTGAGACCATTCACCTTGTTCATGGACTTAACACAATTTTGCACATTATCATCTTTTAGTAAAAAGGCCTGTGATGCCTGTAGATGCCAGATTGCCACGGGCAGAACTTTCTAGACTCCAGCCCCAGTGGAGCTACCAGTCATGCCTCTGTAACACCACCTTCATCCTGGAACCCCTGGCATGGGGGTCTGTGAGCATCGGTGAGGGCCGTGGGAGGCCTGGGTGAACCCCAGGGACCCCACATTTTCTCTGAATCACACTCTTCCCCAGGAGGCAGAGGTCTCTTTCATCTGTGCCTTGGAGGCGGAGCGGAACCGATCTTCCCCAGTCAACAGCCGGTTGATAAAGGAACTCCTTGATTCTCTGAACCTATTTTTAAAGCCTAAATGAGGGCCGGCGCCGTGGCTCAATAGGCTAATCCTCTGCCTGCAGCGCCGGCACACCAGGTTCTAGTCCCGGTCGGGGCGCCGGATTCTGTCCCGGTTGCCCCCCTTCCAGGCCAGCTCTCTGCTGTGGCCAGGGAGTGCAGTGGAGGATGGCCCAAGTGCTTGGGCCCTGCACCCCATGGGAGACCAGGAGAAGCACCTGGCTCCTGGCTTCGGATCAGTGCGGTGCGCTGGCCGCAGCGCGCCAGCGTGGCGGCCATTGGAGGGTGAACCAATGGCAAAAGGAAGACCTTTCTCTCTGTCTCTCTCTCTCACTGTCCACTCTGCCTGTCAAAAAAAAAAAAAAAAAAAAAAAAAGCCTAAACGAGGACCTCATCTGGAAGTCACGACATGGGTGGTGCTGCACCCATCACGGCTGAGCCAGGGGTGCTGGGGGTCGGTCAGTTCCAATGGCAGCAGTAGTAACACAGACACTAGCCTCAGAGACAGCGGAGGGTGGCAGGCACGTCTCCATGGGTGAGGACCAGAAGGTGAATCCCAGGGCGGGGGTTCAGCCGGCACTGCCTACATGCCCAGATGATGGGCGGGCTGCAATGGGTGCCGGTACCACTGTGCCGGAGGCAGATAGAGAGAGTTTGCACGGGCAACCCGCTGGCCCCGCTCCTGGGCTCAATTTCCGGGAAGCACAGGTTGCATGATGGAAGGCGCGCTTGCCTTTCCCACAAGTGCAGCGACTGGAAACGAGAACGGTGAGTGGGCAGTGGCACAGGGCCTCTCAGTGCGCCGTCTCCTGCCAACCCTCCTGGGTGTGACTGCTCACGCGCCTCACTCACAACAAAGGCACGGCGTCAGCAACACCTGGGCTGAAGGGGTTTGCGGGAAGCTACGCAGCTAGGGCGAGGGCTGGGACCCAAACTCAAGACCCTGGGTGCCTGCCAGCAAGCAGCCTGGGAATAAGGTGCTTTTGAAAAGAGGTCACTCCTGCTGTCTGACGAGTGTTTTTTCCTAGAACGAGGATCAGATGAACTCGGTCTAAGTGGTGAAAATACTGATGGGGTCACTGCAGGCCCACCTGCTTCCAGTGGCCTTTGGGGGGGTGGGTGCCCAGGAAAATCAGAGCGCAGGAGCCAGAAGCCGAGGGAGCAGAGACCTCCCACCGTCAGCAGCACCACCGTGACCCGAGCGTTGGTTCTGGCGTCAGAGGGAGGGGGGCACTGGCAGCCCCTCCGCACACGCAGGATGCGGTCATCAACAATGGCTGAGCAACTGTGACCCCCTGGTGACAGCCAACGCGACCCTCTCTGCTCTGATTGACCCTGTGCCTCCAGCCAGGAGGTGACCTGAAGTTCTACCACCTCCAGTCTTCAACGAGCCTCAAGCCCAACCCCCGCCCCCCAGGGACAGCCTGGCCATCCCTGGCGACCCAGCTAACGGGCACAGCATCTCCCCAGGCCTCCCCACACCCAGACAGGCAGAGCAGGGGCCCCTGGGGTGCTATCAGTGCCCCCCTCACCTCCTCAGTTCTCCCTGAGAGGCCACGGAGCACCTGCCTCCTGGTCTCCACTCCCAGCCCCCTGCCATCCATGCCGGGCGCTGCCAACCAAACGGGAGCCAGCCGCCTGCAGCCGCTCCCCAGCCCGAGTCCTCGCTTCATCTTGTTAGCATAATGTACAGCTTCATTAAGCAGCCAGAGAAATCACTCAGCAACTGGAGCTAATGAATTCAATTTTCTCCATTCTATTTTTTATAGTAAAACAAAGTCCTATTTTACCAACAGGTCAAGGAAGGCTCCAGGTGGCCATTTTGAAGCAACGTGAAGCCAAGAGTAGAGAGAGGGCCGGAGCTTCTGCCCTCTGGCTCATCCCACTGCCCTGCAGGGTGCTCCGCAGACAGCAAACCCATCGCGACCGGTTTCCTGATTCTGCAGAGAATGACAGGATGGCCCCAAAGCAGGTGCTTTCTTTCTACTCTAAGAGGTTACTACGGGGACAGCAGCATGCCACACGGACGGGCGTGATGGGCAGGAGCCGATAACAGAAAGCAGGCGACACACGAAGTTATCACCGGTGCTCCGTGGGATCCAGGCCATGGGGTGGAGGGTGTGTCTTGGGGAGAGGAAGTGAAGCGAGCTGGGTTGGCAGTGGACACCCCCTCCTAGCCACCCTGGGATGGAAAGACAGAGAGCCCCGGGATGAGCCAGCCCTCGAAATACCAGGCTGGGAAGGGAGGCTAATTAGAGCAAGGCAACCCGTCCACCGCACAGCCGCCGGGCACCAGTCGAAGCCATCTTGGAACCGGACTGCCCGGCGTCTCCTCCCTGATTAACGGAGCCTGGCTGCAAACTCCGCCGCAGTTAATTTATTGTAACTTTTATTAGGCATATAAAAGCGAAGCAGGGATGACTAGCCTTTCGTTGCTCGAGATACATTTCACCCGTGACTCGCAGCAGATCACGCTTGCTAATTTCCCTGCCCGCCAACATTCTTCTCCGCATTGCTGCGGCGAGAGCCAGAGGCTCTCGTCAGAAATGGCTGGGATGAAAAGAACTGGGGTCCCCCGACAACAGTTACATTAACCACTTTGTCCTTTTAATTCATCTAATTACATGCAAGGAGAAAGCCTCGCCTTAGCGGGCTCCCGCGCCTCTCCGGGCGCGTGGCGCGTGGCTCCCGGGCCATCGCCTTGGGCTTTTTGTTGTCTTATTAGGGGTGCTTTTGTTCAGAGGGATGGTTAAAGTCATTTTCAGCAGCCAGCGAGATGAAGCCGTTTCAATAAGGACACAATGTACTTGTTTAAATTACCTTTCAAAATGCTCGAAACCATTAAGGGGGAGGTACTGCAAATAAAAGTTGGATTTTTTGTTATAATGTTTTACCCTAATAACAGCTTTTATTTTATTATAATCCATTAGTTGACAATATTATTCTATAGATTATTAGGCAGCAATTTTGTTATTTTATCACACTTTCAGCACTCACTCAATGGGCCAGAATCCACAAATCTCAGTATAATATGCTTTCAATTTTGTTAAAATCTCTATTTAACTGGTTTGGCTGCGGCTCATCTTGGCAAATGTGTTTTTAATTTCGTTCTAATTAACTTGACAGTTGACAAGACTCAATGGTGGCGTGATGGTGGCCCCTGCAGCTCCCATTCCAAGGGCCCATTTCTCTCTCTCTCTCTCTCTCTCTCTCTCTTTCTCTCTCTCTCTCTGGCCCTAACAAGCAAGATGTCAGAGCTAACATCCAGGAAAAGGTTTTTCATCTCTGTCAAAAATCCATGCAATTTTTAAAAAGCCAATTAAAAACTCTGGCTTTCCCTTTTATCTGTGAAAAGAATGGCACTGGCTCTGCAGGGGGCCTCTCACAAAAAAGTGGTCTGTCCCTAGAGATGGGGCCTGAAGGATGAGACGGGACCAGGCCGAGAGTGGGTCCTGCTGCCCGTTCAGGGACAAACCCTGCCCCCCCACACACACACGGTGGGGAGAGAAGCAGCTTGCAGGACAGTGCTCTGTGGCCGCGGGCTCCGCCCCCGTGAGAGGCTGGGATGGCTGGCCTTGCTCTCTAACCAGCTCCTGCCCAAGAATTTTTGCCCAGGCAGCCAGCAACCTGCATCTCTGCTTCTAGAATCTTCTAGAATCCTGCAGTTAGCCAGAATCCAGGCTTTTCCCTGGACCCAGGCAGTGCCATCCGGGGTGCAGGTGGGCCTGGTGCGCCCCCTCTCGGTGTGGAGGTGAAGTGAATTCACTGTAACTTCCCGGGCAGACGGAGGTGGCCCCCATGAAGACTTCCGGGAAGCCCTTAGATCACCTGGGGCCAGGAGCTGCAGGGATTGGGGGCGGCAGCTTCTCCCACCACCTCCTGCTCGCTCCCTCCCTTTCTCAGATGTTGTGAGTTTCACCCATAACTGGATACTCCCTGCCTCCACATTCGTCCTGCTCCTTACGCTTCTGTTTAATTATTAAGAATGTCAGTGCTACCAGGACCCTGGAGATGGATCACTGTAACATCCTCCTCGCATTAGTGACAAAACGCACGGCTCTGCCAGGACCCCAGCCAGCGAGGAGCAGCTGGGGGCTGCACGCAGGTCTCTGACTCCTGGCCTCGGCCTTCCTGAAAATCCCCTTGGAAAAGGTTCTAGGTTCTGTCGCAACGCACACACACACAGACGTGGTCTTTTTTCTAGTCTGTAAGTCAGAATTTTGAATTTTCCTTGAAAACAAGAATGCTGTTACCAATTGTTTGACACAAAGCAAAATGAAGCATTTGTGTGCGTGTTTTAGCCCCGAGCAAACAAGATACAAACACCCAGAACAATACTTTCCAAGCAGGAGTTCTGCTCCCAGGGGGCACTGGCAATGTCTAGAGACATTTCTGGGGGTGTCACCACCAGGACTGGGGGTGTGCGCATTGCATGGAGGTGAGGGGGGGGTTGAGAAAGAGCCCTAAAAGCACAGGACAGCCCACAGCCACCACCACCACCACAAAGGGCCACCCAGCCCCAGATGTCTGCCCACCCAGGGTGGCAGGGCTGCTCTCGCCTCACCTAGGACGAAGCCTGGGGTCTGGGAGAGGAGGAGGTGACCGACCTGCAAAGGTGAAGGGGCTGGGCCACACTGCCCACGGCCCAGGGGTCACGACCCCAAGCAAGACTTGACCCCCTGGGGTGCTGGCAGCACTCAATCCCATTTGCCCAGCTTAAAGAACAATTTGCTCAATGCCCCACCTCGGCTACACACGTTCCGAAACTGCATCGCCCTCCTTGGCCGGATTCCCTCTCTGGTCCATGGAAGCACAACGAGGTTTTAACGGGGTCGCCAGCAGCCAGCAGGTGCCTACACCTGGGATGCAGGACAGCCAACATACGCACACACACACACACACACACACAGGCACGGCCCAGGAAGCCAGGGACAGGCCGACGCCCACCGCGCTGTGTCCTGTGCCTTGCCCAGGCCGGGGTGGGGGGCTGAGGGTGTGTCTCGTGCTCTGGCGTCATTTATACAGAGTGGCAGTGACACCTGTCTGCTCAATACCGTAGGAATCTCATCCAATGGCGTCACACGGGAAGACATTCACACGTGAATGACAGTTCATTTGGTAGAGACTAGAGGAGCGGAGAATGGGCAAGGAACCCCACACAGTAAGAAACCCAGACTCACCCCAAGACCTCTAGCCAACGCCTAAATCTGCGGGTGGTACCACACCCTACGCACACACAACGCCTATACAGAATTCAGTTTACAGATTAACAATGAGATGGTAGCAAGAAGTAATGAAAGTAGGACAATTATAATGATATACACTAACAACGGTGATGTTTATTTCTGGAATGTTCCATTTAATGTTTTCTAATTTGGCAATCTTTTCTAGGTAACCGAAATCTCAGAGTCACACAGCAGGACAGAGGGGCTGCTACAGTGTGCTGAGACGGGCGCTGCCTCCAGCCAAAGACGCTCCCCCAGCCCGAGAGACACCAGAAAGTCTCGAATCAGAACCAGCACGTGCGGCACCAGGGGTGTTTTCTGCCTCCGGCTGCCCCAGCTCCAGTCCTGCTCCAAAACCTACACCCCTGAGAAAAAGCCAGCCCAGGTTCTGCCCCAGGGCCCACGTGGTCACCGAACGGCTTTGCTCTGGAGAACCAACAACATCTGAAACCGTGTGTTCTGACTGGAAGATTCTCCTGCGCTGCAGAACACTGGCTGCACCCAGTCCAGCTGCGCTCTGTCCATGCGTGTGCTGCTGGGCAGCCGTGTGTGCACTGCGCTCTGTCCATGTGTGTGCTGCGGGGCAGGCGTGTGTGCACTGTGCTCTGTCCATGTGTGTGCTACGGGGCAGGCGTGTGTGCACTGTGCTCTGTCCATGCGTGTGCTGTGGGGCAGGCGTGTGTGCACTGCGCTCTGTCCATGCGTGTGCTGCGGGGTAGGCGTGTGTGCACTGCACTCTGTCCATGCGTGTGCTGTGGGGCAGGCGGACATGTGTGCACTGCACTCTGTCCATGCGTGTGCTGTGGGGCAGTCGTGTGTGCAGTGCGCTCTGTCCATGTGTGTGCTGTGGGGTAGGCGTGTGTGCACTGTGCTCTATCCATGCGTGAGCTGTGGGGCAGGCGTGTGTGCACTGTGCTCTGTCCATGCGTGTGCTGCAGGGCAGGCGTGTGTGCACTGCACTCTGTCCATGCATGTGCTGTGGGGCAGGCGTGTGTGCACTGTGCTCTGTCCATGCGTGTGCTGCGGGGTAGGCGTGTGTGCACTGCGCTCTATCCATGCATGTGCTGTGGGGCAGGCAGACATGTGTGCACTGCACTCTGTCCATGCGTGTGCTGTGGGGCAGCCGTGTATGCACTGTGCTCTGTCCATGCGTGTGCTGCGGAGCAGGCGTGTGTGCACTGTGCTCTGTCCATGCGTGTGCTGTGGGGCAGGCGTGTGTGCATTGTGCTCTGTCCATGCGTGTGCTGTGGGGCAGCCGTGTGTGCACTGTGCTCTGTCCATGTGTGTGCTGCGGGGCAGGCGTGTGTGCAGTGCGCTCTGTCTATGCATGTGCTGCAGGGCGGGCGTGTGTGCACTGTGCTCTGTCCATGCATGTGCTGTGGGGCGGGCGTGTGTGCACTGTGCTCTGTCCATGTGTGTGCTGTGGGGCAGGCATGTGTGCACTGCGCTCTGTCCATGCATGTGCTGTGGGGCGGGCGTGTGTGCACTGTGCTCTGTCCATGTGTGTGCTGTGGGGCAGGCGTGTGTGCACTGTGCTCTGTCCATGCGTGAGCTGTGAGGAAGGTGGACATGTGTGCACTGTGCTCTGTCCATGCATGTGCTGTGGGGCAGGTGGACATGTGTGCACTGTGCTCTGTCCATGCATGTGCTGTGGGGCAGGTGGACATGTGTGCACTGTGCTCTGTCCATGCGTGAGCTGTGAGGAAGGTGGACATGTGTGCACTGTGCTCTGTCCATGCGTGAGCTGTGGGGCGGGCGTGTGTGCACTGTGCTCTGTCCATGCGTGAGCTGTGGGGCGGGCGTGTGTGCACTGTGCTCTGTCCATGCGTGTGCTGCAGGGCAGGCGTGTGTGCACTGTGCTCTGTCTATGCGTGTGCTGCGGGGCGGGCGTGTGTGCACTGTGCTCTGTCCATGCATGTGCTGTGGGGCGGGCGTGTGTGCACTGTGCTCTGTCCATGTGTGTGCTGTGGGGCAGGCATGTGTGCACTGCGCTCTGTCCATGCGTGTACTGTGGGGCAGGCGTGTGTGCATGTGCTCTGTCCATGCGTGTGCTGTGGGGCAGGCGTGTGTGCACTGTGCTCTGTCCATGCGTGAGCTGTGAGGAAGGTGGACATGTGTGCACTGTGCTCTGTCCATGCATGTGCTGTGGGGCAGGTGGACATGTGTGCACTGTGCTCTGTCCATGCATGTGCTGTGGGGCAGGTGGACATGTGTGCACTGTGCTCTGTCCATGCGTGAGCTGTGAGGAAGGTGGACATGTGTGCACTGTGCTCTGTCCATGCATGTGCTGTGGGGCAGGTGGACATGTGTGCACTGTGCTCTGTCCATGCGTGTGCTGTGGGGCAGGTGGACATGTGTGCACTGTGCTCTGTCCATGCGTGTGCTGTGGGGCAGGTGGACATGTGTGCACTGTGCTCTGTCCATGCGTGTGCTGTGGGGCAGGTGGACATGTGTGCACTGTGCTCTGTCCATGCGTGTGCTGTGGGGCAGGTGGACATGTGTGCACTGTGCTCTGTCCATGCGTGAGCTGTGGGGCAGGTGGACATGTGTGCACTGTGCTCTGTCCATGCGTGAGCTGTGGGGCGGGCGTGTGTACAAGAATAGTCTCAGGAAGCAGGGCCTGTTGTAATAACCTTTTCTCAAGTTCATTCCCAAAGAGAAGTAAAACATTCTTTGGACGCTTTGTCTCCCAAGCGGCTCTCCTGCCGGTCAGCACCTGTCTGCATCTGTGTCCAGGACTCCACCCAGCCCAGAGTTCCTCACCAGCTCAGTGAAGCCAGCGGCTGGGGAACACTCGCTCCTCCGGGAGGCTCGGGGGTGACAGGCGCCTGGTGCCCTGCAGGGTGGGTTTCCTTCCTGCCAGACGCTCCCAAGGAGAAGCCTCCGCACGGACATGGCCTGAACCCTGCTTAGGAGACCTCTCCGCGGGCATCCATTTGCCAGGCGAAGATTAAGTTTCACCAGGACAGGGACATCGTGGCAGGGCCTGTGTTTGACCATTGAGCACCATGTGTGGCCATTAGAAAGAAAAGGCAGATCAATAGGGTTTCATTAGAACAGCAGGCAATCGGGGCCCAGCCCAGGCTTCATCGCAGTTTCAGTAGCATTTGCTTTAATTGGAAAGAATAAAAGAAGTGAAGTGGAGTGAATGAAGAAATTAGCATATCTATCACTGTTGTCACATTGTATGGTGGCCTTAAAACACCGTTCGCTCTGCTGAACCCTGGGTAAAAAAAAAATAAAAGAAAAAAGAAAAACACGCCATGGCAATTAGCAAATTCTCAGGCTCTACCTTTGTGCGATTCTAATTAAAATCTTTCATAGTCTTGGGAAGTCATTTTTAAAAATCATGCAAGATCTGCTACTGACACTTCGAAACACATCTGTTAATTACGCCGGCTTGGTGCAATGCAGGCTGGGACAGCTGCTGCCGGCCCAGGCCGTGTGAGATCAGCCACCAGAACCCAGGAGCCTCCGCTTACCCGGCTCCCCTACCGCGGCAGACACCCGGAAGTCCCAGAGCTGCAAGGGCCGTTCCATACCACGTGGTCCAAACTCCACCCCCATTTTACAGATGGAGAAACTGAGGCGCAAGGTCCCCAGCTCGGGGTAGGGTAGATCAAGACCCATTTCTTGGCCCAACCTAGTCCTCTCTCTGCCCTCCCAGAGCCCACGTGGTCACCGAAGAGCTTTGCTCTTCACTCGGGGACATCTCAGGGAAACCCTTCCTGCAGAAAGAAAACGTGGTTAGGAGGGATTGAGCTTTGTTCCTCCTGCAAAGTCAGATCCCATGTTCCCATGCCCCACGCGCAGGTTCTGTTCCACACGAAGAGGCTCCAGGGTGGGCAGGGCGAGTGGTGCAAATCCACCTGGACGGGAGTCCAGTGAGGACGCGGCCAGGGAAAGCTTTGCCAGCTCAGTGCTGAGGAAGGAACCCAGACCGGGAGGTGGAGTCGACACTGACCCGGTTCCGGAGAGCAATGGGTGGGGAGCCCTGGGTGTCTGTGTCCACGCGTGGGCAGCCACGCCTGGGTAGCTCCTCCTGTAGGGTCACCCAGACCAGGTGCCTCCCCCACCCTTGGCGAGAAGGGCCGGCCCCCAGGACTGTGGCTCATTGTGTCGGGAGAAGAAAGCACCCGCGGTCAGGGTGCAAGGGCCATCGCCGAGGTCAGCGGGAAGGGGCCGGGGGACTGCGAGGAAACGACTCATTGTCCCTTCACAAAGTGGTCGCGGGCAGCGCGTGGTTGGCTTCTCCGCAGAGCGTGACAGGAGCCGCCCCCCGGGGTCAATCCCCAGGGCGCCCGGCCCGCAGGGCGGGGGGGGGGGGGGCGCATGCGCGCTGCATTCGCTCCCACTCAAGAGCCCTGTTCCACCTGCCCGCGTGGGACCGAACGGGGCAGGGGGACGAGGCAGGGGGGCCTCCGGCGGAGGAAGCCCTGCGGGGGCCCAGGCACCGCCACCCCCACCCCCACCCCCTAGAATCCACTCTCAGCATCCGGGCATGCGGGCTGGGGGCCTGAGGGTGGGAGAGCAAGCGCTGCCCCCAAGATCAGCCATGGGCGGGGCCGCGGGTATCGCCCGGCTCCCCAGGACGATGAGGAGGCTGTACCCCAGGCCTGCGGGAAGTGCCACTGGGCGTCCTGGTGAGGCCTGCGGGGACAGAGCCCAGGGGTCCCACAGCCTGCTGGGACAGAAGCCCACCGATTGAGTGTGACAGCGGAAGCAAACGGCCCCCGGCTCCACCTTGGTCCTCTTCAAGACAGGGGAGGGGCCTGGCCCCAGCTCCTCAGGACCCCCGGCCTCAGCTTCCATGTCTGGGTAACTCACCCTCCCCCCACCACCAGGGCTGATGTCCCCCGTGGCTGCGGCCTAGGCTGATGTTAGCCCATGGCTGCAAGGGTCAGGGCTGAGACCCAGAAGGGCCTCAAATGACAAAGGAAATAAAATTCACTCCAAGGCTTGGATGAGAAGGACCCCAGGAAAAGGGGTGGGAGGGGCACTCAGGAGAGGGGGAGGGGCCGGCAAACCAGGGCCGCTCCCTGAGGGACAGAGCCAAGGGCAGGCAGGCAGATGCCCTCCCAACACAGCAGGGCTGCCGCAGCGGCCACCCCACTGACGGCCACGTACGTGCCCACAACCGCGAGCGCAGCCACAGGGAGGCGGGCAGCACCATGGGCCCCGTCCGCCCTGACGCCCTGCAGGGCAGAGCTCCGGAGGGCCCCTGGCTGGACAGTGGCCCAGGTGACGGCTGGCGCTGGGTGCTGCTCTGCAGTGTCCACACCACTGCCGCCTCTGCCTGCCCCCGCAGGCACCTCTGTGAGAAAATCTGCAGGCGGGGGCCCCACAGGGGAAGCCCTTTCTGCCCTTGGGGCCCAGGGGCAGCTCCGTTGCTTCTTCTGAGAGAACCCAGACACCCCTGCCCTGTTCGGAAAGGGGTCACGTCCACAGTCGGCAGCCTGAGTCAGAAGCCCGGCCCTGCCTGCCCGAGCCGCGCACCCGCGGCCAGGGTCGTCTTGGGGCTGACACTCGGGCCCTCGTCTTCAAGGCCGGGCTCACAAGGGGACCCCATCCCTGGGTGTCCGTGGAATTCAGCGAGAGAGCCGCGTGCTGGGCCGTCTCCAAGACTCGTCTCAGTGGTTGTGGGTCCCGAGCTCCCCAGGGAAGCCTGCTTCACTGGCCAGGGCAAGCCCCCCACACCACCACCGAGTCACCCTCTGACTTCTCCGGACACCCCTTCCTGTCTGAGAGGTGAGGCAGAGCCCCGGATGGCCAGGGCCGGGCAGGGCTGTCTGCCACATCTGAGACTCTCCGGGATCCGAGGGACACAAGCAAAGACCCTCTCCACGCCCAGCAGCCGTCTCCTGCACCCAGAGTCCCGCCGGACCCACCTCCTGGGGCTGCACCCCGGGGGAGAGGCGCTAGGTCCTGGCGAGGGGCCCCATCTCCACGCAGCTGAAATGCAGCCGCCACCATTAACTGGGACAAACACAGCCTCGTGCGTGCTTGGCCAAGGCGAGCATTCCCGGGAGCAGTAATTAGATGGTGGGGAGGGATCCTCAGGCCGCTTAGCTGCGGAGCACCGTTTCTATTGAAAATATACATTTGTAATTGTAAATGGCAAGATGACCCGTAATAGCGGCAACAGACCCATTTCCTAATCAGATAAACACTATAGCCGAGGGCCGCAGCGTCCGTATGGAGCTACGCACACCATTCCTGTACCACAGGCTGCCAATTTGTTTCCACGGCGAAAAGCGTGATTTAGTGTTTGTAGCATTACCATCTGTTGTCGTTATTACAGAAATTATATATAAACCAGTTAGTAAACACTTTGCCGCATTGTCTGTTGTTTTGATAATCACCCATAATAACATCTAGCATCAATATGGTCTTTAAACCCGATTTGGGAGTTAATGGAATAAGAGGAGGCAGTCTGTATGTGCGCCGGGGTAATGTCATTAGGAATGTTTGTGAAGAACAAATTAAATCAGTAGTAAATTGTGCTCTCAAGTCAGCCAGAAAACCAGTCTTGTTCAGGAGAAGGGATTTATATTTTAACCTCGTGCAGAAAATGCACTTACGCAGATTAAAATGAAATAGGGACTTTGCCGATGGATGGGAGAGGTAATTGCTGGGGCCTTAATGGTTTCCTGTTGGCTGTGTCATGCAGTGGGCACAGCTATTTTAAAAGTTAACCGGCACTCGGGGTCATACCTTCACTGATTCAGTCATTAAACCAGGCTAGACACGTCAGTAAATGGCTGATTATTCAAATGACAAGCCTGCTCCACGGTTCGCCCGTGTCAGCTTTTGAACATGGGGATTTTCAGGGATGATTCTCATAAAATCAAGATGAGTTGGATTCAAGTACAAGTCAATGGTAGCACTGGGCCGGGGCCTGGCCCATCCGGGACAGCGGAGGAAGCCCCACCTGGTTTCTCAGACAGGTGAGGACAGCAGGTGGCCGTGGCGACTACGCCTTGCAGCTTGCACAGCTCCAGGCCTCAGGGGAAGAGCTGACTTGTGGCTGAGTCCCTAGGGGACTCGTGCTTGGACGAACAAGTGCCGCGGATGAAGGATGCGGCCAGAGTGAGTGTCAGGGAATCTGTAGTCCTCAGCTGTCGTCAGCCCCTGGACGTGGCGCAGGGGCAGGTGGATCCCAGCTCCTCTCAGCCACTGCTCCTGCCTGCCCCTCCTCCTCCTCCTCCTTGGAGATCACCATCAAGACCTTCCTCTTGCACATTCTCTCGTGATCCCTGGAGGCCGGTTCTAGGCGTGCCCTCGTTTTGCCGGCAAACAGACTGAGATTTCCAGCAGTTTGCATGTGTGAGGGAGGCCACACAGCTGGCCAGAGGCCCAACAGGGGGAGGGAACTCGGGTCTCAGTGGGGCTGCGATCTTCCAGCAGCGCCGAGCTATGCAGCAAGGGGGGTGAACAATGCACGTCTACGGAGGCACTCAGAGGGCAAGGCGGACCCGCGCGGAGGGCCAGGTGGGGTGACAGGGGATGGTCCCCCGGCTCTGGAGTCACCCAGGTGTCCAGGGGGCTCATCTCACGGGGGGCTCATCTTGCCGGCGGCTGCAGAAGCCGGCCCGGGGGCAGGCCAGGAGGAGATGGGGGGACGGCCTCTAGCAAATGCTACTCCTGGCGCAGAGACAGGCGGACTGAAAAGCGGTACCCAAGGCCACGGAAAAGGCCAGGCCACCCTAAGGGCTTGCCTGATCTGGGCCTCTGGCCATGCGTGTCTCAGAAAGGTGCATAAGGCAATGTTTTCTGCGGAACACATGTGGACGCGTGCCATCCTTAAGATGATTTCCAATCAAGGCTACCTACTACGAACTCATTTTTGCTTGCATGTTTCTCAGTAAAAATATCAACACCACATCAAATCCGTAGCACAAAATAAACTTAGTGCTGTGGCTGAGCGCTTGGCTCAATGATTACACTGCCTGCATGGACTCTCAGAGCCCTGGGCTCAGCGTCCAGCTGTGCTTCGATCCAGCTTCCTGCTAATGCAAACCCTGGGAGGCAGCAGGCGAGGGCTCAAGTACTCCGGTCCCTGCCTTCCATGGGGGAAACCCGGATTGAGTTGTAGGCTCCCAGCTGCAGCTTGGCCCGCCTTGGCCTCTGTGGGCATTTGGAAAATGAACCAGACCAAAGATCTGTGTGTGTGTGTGCCATAAGAAAACCATAAGCGTAAACTTTGAATTATCTCTACAAAACTAATTTCCTGTTCTTTATAATTAAAAGAAAATTTAAAAGTAAACCTAGTTTTAATGGAAAAATTTTTAAAGGACCTAAGAAAATAGGACATCTGTTTTGAAAATAGGACATCTATTTTGAAAATATTAAGCAGGACTAGAGCACTGACGGTGTACAAATGTGGCAACAGGGGCTGGCGCCGTGGCGCAGTGGGTTAATCCTCCACCTGCGGTGCTGGCATCCCATATGGGCACCGGTTCTAGTCCCGGCTGCTCCTCTTCCAATCCAGCTCTCTGCTATGGTCTGGAAGAACAGTAGAAGATGGCCCGAGTCCTTAGGCCCCTGCACCTATGTGGGAGACCTAGAAGAAGCTTCTGGCTCCTGGTTTTGGATCAGCACAGCTCCAGCCTTGCGGCCATTTGGGGAGTGAACCAGTGGATGGAAGACCTTTCTCTCTGCCTCTCCCTCTCACTGTCTACTCTACCTCTCAAATAAATAAACAAAATCTTTTAAAAAAAATGTGGCAACAATCAGAAAGAAAAGGACCGAGGTTTGGGTTTGGAATTGGGATGACGATGGTTCAAATCCCCGAGTGCTTTGGAGTCGGTCTTAAGCTCTCCACGTGTACATTTTGCCGTGTGAGACCAAAGCACACTCCTGGGCAAAGCCAAGGTGAGCACGGGCACAGCCACGTTGCGCCTGCAGCGCCACAGATGCTCCAGACGAGGCTGGGCCCCACGGACCCCGGCCCTTTCTTCTGAGTACCACCCAGGAGAGGGCAGCCCACAGCTCGAGGGCCTGTGCTCCAGGCACAGCGGATCAACCACTGGCGGAATCAGAACACAGTGCGGGGGACCCCACCAGGCCCAACCACCCAGATAGCCCAGGGCAGTGCCTTGCAGCCAGATGTGGCCCCTGGATGTTCAAACCCACGCGTAAATTGTTCCAATCCTGGCTTTTCAGCTTTTATTTTTTAAGATTTATTTATTTATTTGTTAGAGAGAGAGAGAGAGAGGTCTTCTATCCACTGGTTCACTCCCCAGATGACTGCAACAGCCGGAGCTACGCAGATCCGAAGCCAGGAGCCAGGAGCTTCTTTTGGGTCTCCCATCTGGGTGCAGGGGCCCAAGGACTTGGGCCATCCTCTGCTGCTTTCCCAGGCCATAGCAGAGAGCTGGACTCGAACCAGCACCCATATGGGATGCCCGCACTGTATGTGGCAGCTTTACCTGCTACACCACAGCACAGGCCACGAGCCCTGTTCTTAACCCAACAAGTACAGCCAGCCTGCTGCATAGTTTGTAAGGGTGGGCACACTAAGAACAGGTTTTACATCTGTACATGGAGAAAAGAATTAAATGAAATTTAAATTCCTGTGTGTATCTGTGCCCTTAAATAAAGCCACACTCAGCCACTTACAAACGGTCCCTGGCACACTCATGTGATAAGAGCAGAGCTGGTTGTGCCGTCAGAGTCTGGAAGACCCCCGGGAGCGCAAACGGTCCCTACCAGGCCCTTGATGAGAAAGTCCGTGGCCCCCTGAGCACCCTGGCTTGGAACGACCGTTGGCGAGTGAGGACCAGCCCAGGAGGATAAAAGCAAGGGGGCTGGGTAGGGGGCACAAGAGGGGAGAAGAGAGAAGGACCCACACTGGTGGGCAGGCAGGCTGTGGGCCTGCAGGTGCCAGCACCGAGCACAAGGGCGGAGCGCGGAGGAGGGCTCAGCTTCACAAACAGATCTCCCTTCCTGGCCAGGACGAGGGCGTTCGTCCCCAAGGAGGAGCCCGGTACGCACGCGACAGCCACGGAGACTGCGGCACTGCAGAAATACTTCAGGTGTCTCAGTATTTTTCATAACTTCATGTAATTATTTTAATTAAAAATCTTTAAAATATTAATATGGGGGGGGGTGTTTCAAAGCAGAGGTAATTACAGCTGTTCCACTCACCACATGTACTTCGGCTCCGTCGGCGTTCCTCTAGGAACGCTGCTTTTCAGGGGGGTTATAATTCAAGCAAATAAATTGGCCACGGGCTGGAGCTTGGCAAGCAGGTTTGCAGGGTGGGAATTAGTTGTTTAATTGATTTGAATATTCCAGGCCTTGCATGGAGGGGGCCCTGCGCTGTCATTTCAGGGAGGGGGGGTTGGCTGGAACGACACTGCCCTTTCGTGGCTGCCTGGTCATTCCCCCCCCCATTAAAACCCCACCACCACCCAGCATCACTGTTCAAAGACGTACACCTACATGTGGCTCTGCACCCAAAGGGTCTAAGCGCCTTACTTAGCTCTTAAATGCGTGCCTAAGTCTCCCCTCTCAAATGAGCTTCATTAATCTGAGGAGAGGTTTTTGCCTGCTCCTGTGAGTGTGTTTTAAAATAAGCCGTTTCATTTCAGGGGTAGCTTCAATACATAGCCAGTAGCATCGCAGGCTTAGCTCCCTTGGCTCAAATCCGATCATTAAAGCAACTTCGCTATTAGGGGGGATATCTGGCTGGAAAGTGCATTTTATCCCCGAAGAATATGCTATATTAGTGAGAAAATTACTCTAAATGGGAACAAAGCTGACAACTACTGCTTGCAGACTAATGGCCCAGTGTATATATCGTACCCAAAAAGCATGTCATCACCCGCTGTTGAGCAGATCACCGGCACCGGATCCTGGTTGGCGCAAATGGGATATTACGGACGTCGGAGAGGCTTTAAGGATGTTGGCTCCTCCTCCCACTCCCTTTTACTTAACAACAAGGGACACAGTTTCAGCCCAACTGAACAACGTCCAGGTGAGCCCGAGGCTGCGTCTGTGCCGGCATGGCCGCCAGCAGGTGGAAACGCACCGATCCTTGCTTCTGGGCAGGATTATTCGGCAGCTACTTAGTGCAGAGTCACATCCTGCGAGTGGCAGGATCCGTCCTCACCCTCTGCAGAGCTGTCCAACCCAACCCGCTCGGGGGCGTGGCAGATGCGCCAGAGTCGCAGGGACAGCGCGGGGGTCAGAGGGATGACTGTCTTTTGCAAGAGAGAAAAAAATCGTGCTCTTGTGCCGCCCGGGAAAAGCTGCACCCGGAAGGAGGGCAGGAGGAAAGGACCCGGGAAGTCCTCAGATCCCAGCGTGGGTGCTGGCCTAAGGGGGAAGGTGTGGTCTCGTTTCCCGTCCTCAATGCTATCTTCTTGATGAGAACAGATTCAACTCTGGGGCCATTTTCTGTTCTTACTAAGAGGAATGTGGATCAATTTTAATCAAGAACGCTTGTTAATAGAGTGCATTTTCCCTCCGCCTCCAAACAGTGGCAGTCACGTCAGGGACCCAGAACCTTCCGAGAGGCCCCTCGCGGGCTGTGTCGCCCCGTGGAGGACCTGGGCAGGGCGGGGCCTGCACAGTAGCAGCCGTTAGAACTCAATTCCTCTTTGTGCGCTTCCCCACAGCTCCTAATTCACGTACTATTTCCTGCCCGTTTTTTTTATCAGAGCGTAATTCGTTTGCTGAGATCGCTCCTTTTGAAGGCGTTTGGTGATAGGATCTCGCTCACTGAAGATGAGAGACTAAGAACATAGAAATCTGGACTGGCAATGCCCACGCACCTTGGTTCTCTGCAGCACCCAGACACGTGCACGCTGAACTGTAAGCGGCCGGGAGCAAACAGCCGGCGTGTGGATAGGACGTTCTCGGGGTGCAGAGCGGGGGCGCCAGCTGCCACCCGAGGACCTGGGCAGCTCCTCCAATGGCCGGACAGCACCACCAGGAAAGCTGACTTCTGCCCCTCTCCCCCTCCACGTGCAGCTGCGGGAGTCAGGGCCAAGCGTTCTGCCCGTGTCTACTCCTGAGCCTACAGACAGATGCCAGGATCTTCACATCCCGTATCCGAGTTCCTGGGTTCAAGGCCCGGCACTTTTTTCTGCTGATGAGCGCCCTGCACCAGTACGTGGGTCCCTGCCACTCATGGGAGACCTGGATTGAGTTCCTGGCTTCTGGCCTTGGCCTGGCCCAGCCCTGGCTCTTGCAGGCATTTAAGGAGCGGATGAGATCCCTCCCTCCCTCTCTCTCTGTCTCTCTCCTCTCATTCGCTCACTCCCTCACTCTCAGATAAATAAAAGTAAATAACTACAAAGGCTTAAAGAATATCTAGCAAGGAAGAGGTCTACATGAGAAGTCAATTTCTATCCCAAAGCAACACGAGGGGACTTCAACACATTCACAGAAAAACAGAATCACAAGGTAAAGTTGAAAAAAAAAAAGTTTGAAGGCTATGCATAAGTTTTATACACATTTTCTACAAACTTCTTAAAATCTCTGCGTATGATGGGATGTTCAGGCTGAAGGGAGCTGGGGTCATTTCCCCCCTCCAATGTGCCCATTTTAGAGATGAGAAACACTAGGCAAAGAGTTGTTACACTGTGTTCAGGGAATGAAGACAAGAAAGACTGTACATGTTCAGAACACACACCATTTTTTCCTCCATATTTTTGGTCCAGGGTTGGTAGAATCTGTAGGATTCGACACAGAAACATTACATTTCTTCTTCCATGTGAGTGCCGATTTCATTATTAACGTGTGTCATCATTGCACAGCGTCTCTGAACCCTACAGCATTAGGGGTAGGGAGGCTGAGGACGGAGGAGGGGAGTCAAGTGCTCAAGGTCACAGGATTGGTGACAGGACCCTCCAGGATTCCAGCCGGGCTTCACCTGTCTCCAAAGCCAGCTCTCCGTCTTCAGCAACATTCCCAGGTGCCCTGTTGTCATCCTGACTGTGGTGCGGGCCCACCGGGTGCGCGTGTATGTGTTGGGGGTTGGGCAAGAATGCACCCTTCTTCTGCCTAACACGACTTGGCCACTCGGCAGCACAGAGATTGTGGAAAAATAATCTCTTGAGTTTCAAGAAAACTAAGTGCTATTACTCTCAGTAGTTGTTAAAAAAAATTGTGAAATTCCCAGGAAATCTGTAGTAAATATTTCACCAGTGATGGGGATATTGACTGCTCCAGAGACTAAAATTCTAACACCAGTGCCTGACCAATTTGTTCAAGTATTGAAATACAATGAAGTTATTTATAGCGAAACTACCAACGGTGCCGATTGACTCCTTTTGCTAGTAATTAAGAATATACTTCAACATGCATCATCCCCGCCATTCTTCATTCTTATCATTAATACCACCAAACCCTGATCTGGAATTTTTCTAAGCTGTTCTTTATTGAAAATCTGCACGTGCCAGCCCTGTCAATTCCACGGACACTGTTTTGACCTAATCCTCAAAGTCCTGGAAGGAGAGAGAGGTGCAACAGCCCACACTACAGGTGCAGAGACTGGGTTCACGTCGAATAACCTATCAGGTTCACGCAGCTGATGGTGGCAGTGGCAGGATTCTAATCCAGGTCTGTCCACACCACTCCAGTCCCCCGTCTCCTTGGAATACACAGAGGGCTGCCGTGAACTTGGGCCAATCCTGGCATCTCCTAGAAAAGAGATTTGTTTCTCTGTATAGATATTGTTTTGTCTTCACAGATTTCCACTGTGTCTCTGTCTCTCTTGCTCACTCCCCTCTGTTCTCACTTCTACTTTCTTAGCAGAGATTTGAACTTTCTGGCTTTTGGGACCCTTTGCGGAGCCCACGCACCTGCTGGTGATGTGAAATGGGGGGAAGCCAAAGGCAGTCCCTTACGAAGATCCCACTTCTCAGACCAGCAACAACCAAGACAACCCAAGCTCCCTGTCGTAAAGCCTGCCCGGGACCCAGTCTGAGCGTGACGGCAACGACAGCAGCTGTATAGACACAAGGGAGAGGGTCAGCCACGACAGTGATCATGAAATCCAAAGTGAAAAATGGAATATATGACTTCTGCCTACCAAATTAAAAGTCTCGTAGTAATAGCACCACATGCTGAAAAGGGAGTGACAAGTGTTCATAAGTTGCTTGTGGGAACATAAACTGGTCTGCCCTTTTAAGAAAACAATTCAGCAATACATGCAAGAGCCCTAAAATGACTGCCCCCTGGATGAAAAAGGAGGCTCAAAGTCAAACAATTTAACATTTGCAAAATACTTTGTGCAAAAAGTTGTTTAGTGAAATAATATTTATAGCAACATATAAACAGGAAACATGAAATAACTCAAAGCGACAATAATACAGAAATTGCTAAGCAATTTACCGTACCTAAACAGTAAAAATGCAATAGAATAAAATACTAGGCAACCTTGACAACTTGGCCCAACCCCAGCTAACACCGATCGGCTTAGTTAGTTCAACCTGCTCTATAATTTCATATAGATGGGATGGCGTTCTGCTCGTGTGTCTCTGCTGTCTGTGTCCGCCATCACCCTGTTGCGTGGATCAGTTCACGTGTTCTGTTTATTGCTGCAGACTGCGCCTGCATTGGAGCCAGCACAACTTGTCTATCCAGTCACCTTGAGTGGACACTGAAGGCCATTATGAAGAAAGCTTCCACCAGTGTTCTTTGTGCAGGTCACCTCACGGCCATGTTTCATTCCCTTTGCATAAACACTCAGGGCTGGATTTGGGTTCGTGTGGTAAATGTCTGTTTAGCCCTGGAAGCAGCTGCCACAAGGTTTCATAAAGTGATTGTCTCATTTTTCAGTCCTACCAGCTAAGTGTGAATTTGTAGTTCCTTCCACATTCTAGTGGACACTCACTGGTGCCCATCTTTTTAATTTCAGCCACCCAGAGCCTGAGCAAAGCACCTCATCGTGGTTTTGTGTTTCCCTCCGAACTATCGAGTGGAGCAGTTACTCACACCCTGGCCACTTATACATCTTCTTTTGTCAAATGTCTTTTCAAATATTCCAAAAATCAAGTTGTCTTCTTAAAATTGTTATAGGGATTCTATAGTTTTGATTATAATACCTTTCTGAACATAGGACACATACACATATCTAACAAAAAATGTATATGATGGGTATGGCTTTTGTATATAGGTGTGGCCTAAGAAATCCTGCTACTCTCCAATTACAAAGATTTTCTCCTGTTTTTTACTAGAAGCTTTGTAGATTTAACTTTTAAAAAATTATTTGAAAGGCAGAGTTACAGGGAGAGAATGGAGGAGAGAGGGAGGTCATTCCTCTTCTAGTTCACTTCCTAAATGGCTACAACCAGGAGCTTCATCCTGGTCTCCCACATGGTACAGGGGCCCAAGGCCTTGGGCCATCTCCTACTGCTTTCCCAGGCCACAGCAGAGAGCTGGATGGGAAGTGCAGCAGCCAGGACTCAAACTGGCACCCATATGGGATGCTGGCATTACAGCAGTTATGCCACAACACTGGCCCTTAGATTTAAGTTTTACATGTAGATCTGTGGTCTGTTTTGAGTTAATATTTGTGTATGGTATGAAGTCAATGTGAAAGTTCATTATTTTCCACACAATATCAAGTTGTTCCAACACCATTAGCTGAAAAGATGATCTCTGCAGTACTGAATCCTGTTGTTAAATACCAGTTGTCCATATGCACAGATATCTCGGACTCCGTTCCACTGATACATAGCTACGCTCATGGGGATATTATACTCTCTTGTTCACTGTGATTTTATGTACATTTTGAAATTAGATAATGCAAGTTCTCCAACTATCCAGGTGTTTGGTTTTGGTTTGTTGATTTCCATATTAAGGAAAAGAAAGGCCCATGAGAGTGGGGGATTTTGATCATGATTCCAATTCAGCAGATATATTTGGAGGGGAATTGGCATCTTAGCAATACTGAGTTTTCCAATCCATGAACATGGTATGGCTCATCATTCTTCTCAACTTTTCAGTAAATATAGCTTATACATTTTGCATAATTTTCCCTGAGTATTTAAATGTCCTAAAACTACTGTAAATTTTTTAAATTTAACTCACAATTTTTCACTGCCAGTGTGTAAAAAAATACAACTTATTTTTTAATATTGACCTCATTCCTGAAAACACACTATTATTTCTAGCAACTTTTTCTTGTTAATTCTTTCAGATCTGTTGCTTATGTAATGTTGCCTACTGATCAAGATGGCTTTGCTTCTTGCTTTACACTGTGGTACTTTCTATTTCTTATTGTACGAGCTAGCACCACTGTACACTGTTGAACAGCTGTGCACTTGATCACACAAGTGTCCTGGCTTTCGTCATTACAGATGTTGAATTTCAATTTTCTTAAAGATGTATTTATTTATTTGAAAGTCAGAGTTACACAGAGAGAAGGAGAGGCAGAGGGAGAAAGAGAGAGGTCTTCCATCTGCTGGTTCACTCCCCAATTGGCCACAATGGCCGGAGCTGTGTCCATCTGAAACCAGGAGCCAGGAGCTTCTTCCAGGTCTTCCACATGGGTGCAGGGGCCCAAGGACTTGGGCCATCTTCTACAGCTTTCCCGGGCCATAGCAGAGAGCTGGATCAGAAGTGGAGCAGCCAAGTCTTGAACTGGTGCCCATATGGGATGCTGGCACTGCAGGTGGCAGCTTTACCAGCTACACCACAACACCGGCCCTAAGTGTCTATTTTTCATAAATGTCTCCTAAAAAATTGAGGATGTTTCCTTCTACTGCTATTTAGCTGTGAGTTTTTGTTGGGTGTTGAATTTTCTCAAATACTTTTTCTTCATCTAGTCAGAGGTCACATGGCTTTTCTGCTTTATTCTGCCAAAGGTGATTGATCTTAATCAATTTTTATGTGAAGTTAACCTTACATTCTGGAGATTAAACCCACTTGGCCATAAGGGATGATCCTTTTTTACATATTGATGGATGCAATTTACCAATATTTTGTCAAGGATCTTTGCATCTATATTCATGAAAGTTACTGGATCATAGTTCTGTTTTTGTGGTAATGGATTTGGTTTTGTATGACAGTCATGCTGGCTGCATGAGACAAGTTTGAACAGTGGCTGCTCCTCTCCCCTCTAAGACAGCCGGGTGTGACCAAGGTCCAGCGCTGCACACCATCTTAGGCAAGTTGGATCGAATTCCAGGGTGCCACAAAGAGGATGGGAGGTGCCCACAAAATTACAAGAGGATTCAGAATGTATTTTTGGTGCAGGCCAAGAGAGTGGGGAGCAGAGACAGGCTAGCTGTCCCCAGACCTGCAAGGCCTTGTGTGAGGAAGAAACGCAATGTGTTTTCTACGGCCCTCGATGGTAGGGGCAGCAGACAGGGGTTGGTGTCACTACGCAGGGACTGTGTACAACCCCTGTCACCTCAAAACTCCAGTCTGAAAGGTGCAAGTTCTCCTGGCGGGCGGGGGTGTCGCACAGGAACTCAGGGGAGGGGAACTGAATCCCCTTCAGCTAAGTCCCTCGCACCACGCCCTGCCCTGTTCCATCGCACCTGCCCAGTGTCCCTTCATGAGAGTTTTTCTGTGTAGCTTTTATGTTGTTTGCCAAAGAAAGAAACATGACCAAAGTCCTTACGGCTGTGGATAGCAAATCAGGCCTGTGGCTTGATGAAGTTTTGGTGAATTGTTAAAAATAGAACTCAATCTGTTTTCTTTTGTTGTTGTTGTTACTTTTATTAATGTATTTAAAATTTATTTGAGAGGCAGAGACAGAGAGAGAGAAATATAGCACTCCCACCTGCTGGCCGACCTCCCAGATGCCCATGAACACCACGGGGCTGAGGCCAGGAGCCAGGAGCCAATCCAGGCCTCCCTCGTGGGCGACAGGAATCTAACTCCTTAAGCCATCCTGTCACCATCCCGTGCTGCAGTGGAATCAGGATCCAGAGGCGGCAACTGACCCAAGAACTCCACTAGGGGACCCAGGCGTGACTTAACTGCTAGGTTAAATGCCTGCCTCCAACCTGTCTTTCATGAAGTCTAACACGTTTAATTAAAGGCTTCTGCTGGAGCCGGCACTGTGGCAGAGCAGGTGAAGCCACTGCTTGCAATGCTGGCACCCACAGCAAGCAGAGTGCTGGTTAGAGTCCCCGGCTGCTCCGCTTCCAGTCCAGCTGTTGATGTGCTGAGGAAGCAGTAGATGATGTCCCAGCCACCCACGTGGGAGCTCTGGGTGGGAGTCCAGGCTCCTGGCTTTGGCCTGGCCCAGCCCTGGCTATTGCGGCCATGTAGGGAATGAACCAGTGACTTAGAGATCTCCCTCTCCCTTCCTCTTTGTCTTTCAAAAAAATAAATCAATCCTAAAAAAAAAAAAAAAAAAAAAAAAAGAAAGAAAGAAAGAAAGAAAGAAAAGAAAAAGTTTTCTCCTTTGTCCCAAGAGTACACCATTGCTACATCTTCAGTTTTAAAATATCTTTTCTTTTATGGAATGTCGATGATGGCAGATGATCTTATTTCAGATTATTTCAGATTTATTTACGCATTTGAAAGACTCACAGAGAGAGAGGCAGAGACAGAGAGGGACCCAAACACCTGGGTCGTCTCTTCCACTGCTTCTCCCAGGCCACAGCAGGAAGATGGATTGAAAGTGAAGCTGTGGGGACCGGAACTGGCGTCCATAGGAGATGCCAGCATCACAGGCGGCAGCTTTACCCGCTACGCCACAAGTCCAGTCCCAATTTTTATGTATTTAACAAAGCAAAAAAAAAAAAAAAAAAAAAGTGGCAACCTTATCTCAAAGTCTCTAATTTTTTAAGTAGTTTTTATCCTGTGAAACGCAAAGTCTGCAGCAGCCCACCCTGAGACCCCTACATTTACCCAGAGCAGGTGTGTCTGGACTGCTGCACGCCCGGGAAACACCCACCACTGGGAGGGGTGCCCACAGTCCTCACCGGATCCCCAAAGGTGAGCAGCCTCTGATTCAGTCTCAGGATACAGAATCAGCTTTCCAGAATGATGGTCAAGCCATCGGGCTGAGCTGACCTCGAGGCCCCTTCCCCTCCCTGCAACGTCATGCCTCAGTGTTTCCGAACCCCAGCACGTAAGAGTCTCTGGGCGGACACGGTAAGCGGGGCCCACTTCTGGGGACCCTGGACAGACAGGGAACCTCCACGTAGCCACCACAAATCAAGGACGAACAAGGGCTCCACACCAGGTCCTTCTGCCCCATCAATGACCACTCCCTACTCCCAAGCAAGACCTTGAGTTCCCTGAGGCTGCTCTGAAAGGTTCAGACAGCTGTGGGCTGGCACTGTGGTGTAGCAGGTTAAGCCTCCACCACATATGGGTGCCAGTTCGAGTCCAGGCTACTCCACTTCAGATCCAGCTCCCCGCTAATGGCCTTGGCAAGCAATGAAAGACGGCTCAAGTGCTTGGGCCCCTGTACACACGTGGGAGACCTGGAAGAAGCTCCTGGCTCCTAGCATTGGATTGAACCAGTCCCAGCCACTGCAGCCACTTGGGGAGTGAACCGGCGGATGGAAGACCTCTCTATCTCTTCCTCTGTCTGTAGCTCTGCCTCTCAAATAAATGAGTCTTAAAAAAAAAAAAAAAAAAAAAAAAAAAAAAAAAAGATTTGGACAACTGGGGGGAGCAGACACACTTGAAGCCTTCACAAGTCCCAACCATGCTTACTCCACACGCTGTTCAAAGATGACGTCAGCACGCAGAGATCTTAGCTGCCACCTCCTCATTTCTGCCCGGGTCCTCCTCTCTGGCACACACTCAGACTCCGTTTGCAAATACGGTTTCAGCCTCTGCGGTGGACACCAAGGCGGCCCGTGCCGGGGAAGCACTCTCATGATGCCAGTGCTGGAGGCATTCTGTCCAGTTCCCCTCCGAGCAGCCTGGACGTTGCACAATGCAGCTTTTGTTCAAGTGGCAATTAGCAGAAATTATACAACGGGGGCAGTGTCATTGTGCAAAGGATTCAGCCAAAGTAGACGCAGGCTGGTTTTCATTAGACCAGCCAAAAGCTGGAGAACCCTCTTTTAAAAAATTAAGCAAGCTCTCAGCCTATTTGCTCCAGTTCTAACAATGCTGAGAAGTGTGCGTCCTCTCGCTGACAGATAGTACCTGGAGCACGCTCTGGGGGGGATCTCTCTAAGTGTTGGGCCTTTGATTGACAAACGCATTCATGGGGAAATTGCTGGTGTGATTTTACTCATTATTAGGAAAATGAAGGAGCTGAATTGTGCTGTCTTGTAGCTCCTGGGCCAGTTATAATAGAATCTCTAGTTATTTTATTTTATTTTAAATCCGACAGAGGAGTATGAGGATCCATTTTGGTGCCCGTGAGGCGGGAGAGTCTGAGGAGGGTGGACAGAGTAATTAAAGGGTAGGAAGGGTGACTTACTCACAGCAAGGTGTAGCGTCTCTGACCTGGGCGGCGGCTAAGGCCCAGCTGGTCTGTCCGTTGGTCAACTTCACCTTGTCTATGGTCACTAAGGCCAAACCAATGCCTCCTTCCAGGCAGCGCCCCCTGGTGGAATGAGGGGACCCCTGGCCTTCTCGGCGCTCACGCCCTTCACGCTGCCTGCCTCTTCCTCCTGGAGGCTCCCATCTCTCATCATCCCCCCCAACGCACGGACACTGGCCTTCATCGTGGGAAAAGAAGGGCTAGAAGCCTCTTAACCACGGCCAAGGCTTTCAAGAATCAACAAGATTCTCCTGGCCGGCGCCGTGGCTCAACAGGCTAATCCTTCGCCTTGCGGCGCCGCCACACACCGGGTTCTAGTCCTGGTCAGGGCGCCGGATTCTGTCCCGGTTGCCCACCTTCCAGGCCAGCTCTCTGCTGTGGCCCGGGAAGGCAGTGGAGCATGGCCCAAGTGCTTGGGCCCTGCACCCCATGGGAGACCAGGAGAAGCACCTGGTTCCTGCCTTCGGATCAGCACAGCGCGCCGGCCGCGGCGGCCATTGGAGGGTGAACCAACGGCAAAAGGAAGACCTTTCTCTCTGTCTCTCTCTCTCACTGTCCACTCTGCCTGTCAAAAAAAAAAAAAAAAAAAAGAACAAGATTCTCCTTTTTGACAAGGGCCAGTCAGCTGGACAACACAGCAGACCAAGGTCCATGCTGTGTCTTGGGGTGAGCCCCAGCTCCAGGGGTCCCCAGACGTGGAAGCTGCTTCCTGTGGTCTCATGTGCTCATGTCCATGACACACTGCAACAAGTCCACAAGCGCAGGGCACCGGAGCCGGCTCTTCCCGCTCTGCCCTCATGGACTTCAGGCTTGGCCTTGCGTGCCCCGGGCCATCCCGCCTCTGGGCTCCTGGGGTTGCCAGTGATGTGGAGGTGACTGCAAAGTTCTTTCTGGCAGGCCCCGAGCACCTGGCACTCAGCGTCCAGAGACTAAGAGAAGGCACAGCCGTCATTCCAGAAAGAACTCCAGGTTCAAAGGATGCCCGAGGGCGGGAAATGCTGAGATCCAAAGACAAGACGACATCTAAGTGCAGCTTAAACACCACCATGGACAGGGGAGTCGTGCTGGGGTGAGACGACTTCTCCAAGTCACCTCTGCTGCTAGTTCAGAACTTGGAGCACCCACTACCATGGATGTAACCTTTCCACCACTGGCATGATGCTTTATCTTATTAATTAAAAATTTCAAACTTCAAAATTGAATGCACCCTTACCCTTAAAAGCATTTTATGGGGGCTGGCGCTGTGGTGTAGCAGGTAAAGCAGCCCCCTGCAGTGCCAGCATCCCATATGGGTGCCAATTCGAGTCCCGACTGCTCCACTTCTGATCCAGCTCTCTGCTATGGCCTGGGAAAGCAGCAGAGAATGGCCCAGGTCCTTGGGCCCCTGCACGCACGTGGGAGACCTGGAAGAAGCTCCTGGCTCCTGGCTTCGGATCAGCGCAGCTCTGGCCATTGCGGCCAACTGGGGAGTGAACCAGCGGATGGAAGATCTCTCCTTCTGCCTCTCCTTCTCTCTCTGTGTAACTCTGACTTTCAAATAAATAAATATACCTTTAAAAAAGAGAGAGAGAACAGACTGTTTCGTGGACTGGTGCTCTGAGATGATGTGGGAGCGGGCACCCAGGACCTGAGAGTTTCCCCCGCCTCCAGACCTGAGTTGAGGAGGTGTGAGTGGAGCGACTCTGTTCACAGTCACTCGGATTTTCTGACTGCCTGGCACTCACAGCTCCAAAGGAAGCCGACAGCAACAGAGAACGCAGCCTGATTCTCCTACTTGCAAGTGAGGTGCAACTGCTAACGTATAATTCCAAGGCAAAAGTGACCCCAGGTGAAATCTGGGAACGCAGGTGCCACTTGCCGATGTTGCAAGTCCCTGTTTCTGCCTCTCTCCCTCCCTGGCGGGGCCCCTGACCCTCGTCTCTGGGCTGGGAACTCACGCTGAGCAAGTCCTGCCTCCTACATCGTGGCTTCCTTGGAGCCTGGCCCGGGAAGCGTTAGAGGTAGGTCAGTCTGGCTTCCCCTGGCCACCCAGGCCGGCTCTCCTTTCCAATGAGGACAAAGAGGGAGATCAGATCACGTAGCCGGGGTCGGCGATCACCTCAGTTCAGTCCAGACTCAGGCCTTTCCACCCATGAAGTCTTTATGTGGCTCGAAAGCAGGTCTGGTGACCGCCTCCCAGGCAGAGGGGCCCACTGTGCGAAGGCCCTGCAGAGGTGGAAGGCAGTGCCCTCCGGGAGAGAGGCCGGGGGTCTGAGGGGAGACTGGAACTGGAGTCCCTTGTTTGTTCTTCGTGTTGCGGCTCTACCACAATGGAAGACTCGGCTTCATCTGCCCCAGCCAAGTCCTCAAGAATGAGGGAATCATGCCTCGAGCCTGCACAGGTTCAAAACACAAAGTCTGCTTGCCGATAGACACACATGCATTGGACAACACAGCCCGGGGCCAAGGTGCCCAGCCGAAGGGCCTCAGCAGCCTGCTCTGTTGCGGATGTGACTCGCCAGAAATATCATGGGTTTTTTTTTAAAGATTTATTTTATTTATTTGAAAGACAGAGTTACAGAGAGATGTCGAGACAGAGAGAGAGGTCTTCCATCTGCTGGTTCACTCCCCGGATGGGCCGCAGTGGCTTAGAGCTGTGCTGATCCAAAGCCAGGAGCTTCTTCCGAGTCTCCCACGTGGGTACAGTGGCCCAAGGACTCGGGCCATCTTGTACTGCCTTCCCAGGCCACAGCAGAGAGCTGGATCAGAAGAGGAGCAGCCAGGACTAGAACCAGCGCCCATATGGGATGCCAGCACTTCAGGCCAGGGCGTTAACCCGCTGTGCCACAGTGCCAGCCCCGAAATAGCATGTTTAATTGTAGCTTCCAACCTTCAACCACAGCATCCACTCCATTAAAATGTTCGCCAGTTCTGATTCATAAAATTCAACACATGTGTGAAATACAAGCAGGTTTTCACTTCCCGGAGCTGATAACCGAGGCTACAGCCCTTGACTTCACAGCTCTTCGCTTCTCAGGGCCTGCGGAGCGCACGCGTCAACATCAGGAAGACCACTGGATCTTGGAAGACACAGTCGGGGGCCTTCACAGCCGGAGTCGCGGGTCTGGCGTGAACTTTCCTGCTGCGAGCGGAGACCCAGGGAGCTGTGGGATTCCCTGAGGAAGGGTGACGGCGGCCTTCTCTCCTCTCCTCCTCAAAGCGCTCTTTGCTTCCCTCACCCCCTGTGGGGAGCAAGTCGGACTAGACTAAGTTACTGGAATTAAGACTTATTCTATACATCTGCTCTCCCACAATATGGCGCTGAGAAGGTAGTAAACAACTTCTACGCAGCTGCCTCTCACCAACTTGAGTGATGAGCTGCAGGAGCTGATCCTGCTCCTGATTGGAGGAGAGCAGCGTACTCGGCGTGTGGGTAGCAGAGTTGGGATTGGTGGAAGAGGACTATAAAGGAGGAGAGAGACAACATGCACCAGGAACATCTAGCTGAAGGAACACCTGTGCAGCCCCCGAGAGAGCCGGCCGGCGGTGTGCCGCTCCCCCGCGGAAGTGGGGAATGTGGCAGGGGGAACCGCCCTTCCACGGAGGTGGAAGGATCGGCAGCCAACCCAGGAAGGACCAGCAGCAAACCCGGGAAGGGCCGAGCAGACAAAAGAACAGCACAGGGTCCTGTGTCGTTCCTCCGCGAAGAGGGGGAGCGACAACCCCCCCCCCCCCAGTGCAGCTCCCCTTGCCCCGGAGGAGAGGGAAGGAGCTCCGGCCGGAGTCCTGTGGGCGGTGCTACGGCCAATGGCAGTGGGAACCAAGAGGCACGTCTGAAGGCACAGAACAGGGGCCTGGGCACAAAGCGGGCACTGGGCATGGGAAGCCTGCGCTGCCTCTCGGTGGGTCTTAGTGGTGGTCCTGCGGCCCTGGCCCCAGCCTCACCTCTGCAGGACCCACCTGCACGGCAGCCCCAGGAGGAGCAGCAGCCATCTGTGCCAAGAACTCTTGCCTGCGGTGCCGTCGTGGTAATGATTCAGACACGACTCTTCCCGAAACAGATTGCAAATGCTCCCTCCTTGGGAAGGAAGGTGACCATAAAACGGAATGTTTCCTTCAGGGCTCGGGGATTCTCTTTCTTACAGTCAATCATGTTTTTAAGCACTTAGGAAACAAATATAACCTTTTCTTAATCACGACTAAGTTCGCTTCCAGATGGAAAAGTTTCGTCGTCATGACTGCCAGTTGTGTCGCTGGGTCTTAGAGCTGTAAGGGACCGGGGGCCACCTCACTCAACGCCTTCAGAGCTTCAGATCAAAAGAAGCAGGGCCCGGAAGGGTGCCGCGGCCTAGGCATGGTCACCCAGCACCCCGGGGGCAGCGCTGAGGTCAAGGTCAGGCCTTCAGATCCAGGCCACTGCGCTTCATTCCTCGTGCTGCCAGAACACCACCGGGAGCGAGCACAACACCAGGTTTCCTCTGAATGCCAGCGCGTGACCCACAGTTGGCGACAGCCGGACCTGCACCAGAGGGAGAGGGTGTGTCGGCTTGCGGAAGTCCAGCCTAACAGATGACCTGTGTGTCAGGTTCAAACTCAGGGGAGGGGCGCGCAGAGAAACCCCCGTTCCCTCCACCCACCGCGACAGGCGTTCCACGAGATGCCAGCGTGACACCAAGACAACAGGTCGGGTACGCAGACACGCTTGCTGGCTTCAGCACGTAGCGTGTGCAACGTGTGAACCTACGCTACCCAAAACAGAAGAAAGCATTTGCTGTCCATCTGAAACTCAACTATAACTGGAGATTCACCCCCAAATCGAGAGCTTCGCAGAACACAGCAGCTGAATCTCGGCTCCATGTTGAAGGGTCTGAGGACGCAGCTTCACATTACAGGTGCTGTCGGCCAGCGCCACGGCTCACTAGGCTAATCCTCTGCCTTGCGGCGCCGGCACACCAGGTTCTAGTCCCGGTCGGGGCGCCGGATCCTGTCCCGGTTGCCCCTCTTCCAGGCCAGCTCTCTGCTGTGGCCCGGGAGTGCAGTGGAGGATGGCCCAAGTGCTTGGGCCCTGCACCCCATGGGAGACCAGGAGAAGCATCTGGCTCCTGGCTTCAGATCAGCGCAATGCGCCAGCCACGGCGGCCATTGGAGGGTGAACCAACGGCAAAAAGAAGACCTTTCTCTCTGTCTCTCTCTCTCACTGTCCACTCTGCCTGTCAAAAAAAAAAAAAAAATTACAGGTGCTGCTTTGTAGCCAAACTGCTTCTCACACAGGCAACTCGAAGACAAGATAAATACGCAGGATTCTTCAGAAGGGCACATTGTCAACCCCAGCCAATTTGGGGCTCGCTTAGTAAAACAGAAAAGAGCCCCCGTCTTGAGTCCCACTGGTCCTAGGGGCCGGGGCAGGACTCGGGCCACAAGAGTGTCAGGGACATGGTGTTGGCCATCAGGGCTTCCCTTCGTCTTCCCTGCCAGGGTGGAGACTGAATGAGACGGTCCACGGTGAGTGCCTAGCAGGGGTGAGCCCTCCAAACTGGTAGGTACCGTCACTGAGCTTGAACGTCAGTATGAACCCAAGTCCGTGTGATTCGCTTCACTTTCACCTGCCGAGTTCTTTCTGTGCTGGGACCCGGCGCGGGGCACCACATTGCGTCTCGTCACACATCACCTTAGTTCCTCTTGGCTGTGACGCTTCTCTGACTTTTCTCGGCTTCAAGACCTTGGCACTTCTAGGAAGTGCTGGTCAGGTGTCTTGTAGAATGGTCCTCAACGGGGGCCGACCTGAAGGTTTTCTCCTGACGCAAGCCTGGTGCTGCATGTTCTGGGGAGGAAGACCATGGGGGTAGAGTGCCAGTCTCACCACATGATCTCAAGGCACACCCACTGCTGGGACACCCACTGCCGTGTAGACCACAGCTGACATCTAAAGACACGCCTACTGCTGGACAACATTGCCGTGTAGACCATGGCTGACATCCAAAGACTTGTCTACTGCTGGGACGCCATTGCTGTGTAGACCATGGCTGACATCCAAAGACACACCTACTGCTGGGACACCATTGTCGTGTAGACCACAGCTGACATCCATAGACATGTCTACTGCTGGGACGCCATTGCTGTGTAGACCACGGCTGACATCCAAAGACACGCCTACTGCTGGGACACCATTGCTGTGTTCACCACGGCCAGCAGGCTGAGGTGGTGGTGGTCTCCCCACTGTTGAAACAGCTCTTCCTTCCACCTTTCTATGCCGTTCTCTTTAGAAGGAGGCCACTATGTGCAGCACACACACTTCTGATATGTGTCTATACACGTCTTTTCTCTACCATTTATTTACTTAGTCAGTAAGGAGTCATGGAGAGTTATTTTGTACTTGGGATTTTAATTCAATTCTATTTTATTTCTCAAATTGTTTCAGTTATGGCCTCTGGGAGGTCATTCGGTTTGTTCCTGTGTCCCTTTGACAGATTTCTGGAATTGGGTGTTTGGGGGTTTTTTTGTTTGTTTTTTAGCACTTCTGGCATTATTTTTTGTTAAATAATCTTGCTATGGAAATCTGAAGGATATGGGTAGGCTAATAGGATTTGTCAAGTGGATTTGTTAAACGAATGCTAAGAACTAAATGACAACAGGTACACAGCAAGAAATTCTGGAGCAAAGTTTGTAGAAGCCGTTGACAAGGCCTTTGAGACACCGAGCTTCAGCCAGGCTAACCACCCCCGCCCCCAGTCACCCCGTCACCCCAGCCCCCCGGGAACAATGGGGTCCTCCCTGCTCCACGCATCATAGGTGCACACAGTTTGGCCAATACAGAATTGGGTTCTGGCTCCTGTGTTTGGGAAACAGGCGATGCGGGGTAAGAACGCTAGTGGCCTCTCCTCGAGTTATGTGTGCCTGCAGCGTTAGTGGCCTCTCCTCGAGCTATGTGTGCCTGCAGCGTTAGTGGCCTCTCCTTGAGCTATGTGTGCCTGCAGCCCGTCCTCTGTCATTCACCCAGTCCCCACTCCAGTCTTGTTGGTTGATGTGGAACAGAGAAGTCACGTGCTTTGCAGGTCACTCAGGGGCAGACAGGCCTCCAAAGCCTGGCTCCCGATCAGAGCTGGGCGAACCATGGCCTGGGAGACAACCGCGGCCATTCACCCCAGCGTCGTCTCCAGCAGCTTCCGAGCTGCAGCACCGGGGCTGAACGGTGGGGACAGACAGCGGACGTCGACAGAGCGTAAGGATTTGCCGTCTGCTCTCCCCTGAGAACTTTGCTGCCCACTGCTCTGAATCGCCGCCAGGCACTGCCTCTGAGCAGCAAAGCATAAAGGAAAGCAAACTGGGGCGGGGTGGGGGTGGGGGGCCACGCCCAAACCTGCTCTTCCCCGCGGCCGGTCCTCACGCACGCACTCTACTTACAAAGGAGGAAACCGAGTCCCGGCCGAGGCCCCAGCTTTGAGTGGCAGGGCTAGGAATTGGGAGCCCAGAACAGCTACTAAGTGAACGCTCAGGCTGCCAGGACCCGGAACTGAGGCTGGGGTCGCGGGAGGCTTTGCAGCCCAAGATTGACACTTCTGCGCTATCTTGATGCATTCACGGTGCATCTACAACGCAGGCCAGTGAGACAAACCTCTGCCTTGTAGACTAATTGTTCCTAAAAGAAAGCCACCATTCACAAATGCTGATTTTGATTAAAATAATCAAGATGATTTCCTACTTCCAAAATACTGACAAAATCGCTTTTTTATCTATGTAGACAAAAAAAACTAAGCGAGGATTATTTAAATCAAGATTATGTACAACACGCATCCTAATTACTACACAATTACCTAGCTAAAAAGTGGATATTGGTGAATGCTGTTTTTGTTGGCAGTCAAATCCAAATTAATAGCATTCTAGGCTGATGTGGATCTCAGATAACATTAAATTAATGTGACTCGGAGCCAGTGTGTTTATAAGCAAAACCCAACTACAAAGAGAAAAGAAACATTTTCAGATGCAAAAATATGGCCCTGAACACACGCCAAGCATGGATTTTTAATTAAAGCACCGAGAGCTGTGTTGCTTTTTTTTTTTCCCTGACGATTGTGGGCATCTGCTGGAGGTGTCCGGGCTGGCCTGGGATGCTGAGGACAGCTGAGGGCCAGAAAACAATGGGCATGGATTTCCCCAGAGGTCAGCTAGTGCAGCCAGCCCTGATGGGAGTCTGAGCTCCTAGCTTCAGGAGACTCCCCTCCGGGCCAAGGTGAGGGAACTCGGGAAGGGAAGGAACCAAAGCACATCTCGAGTTTCTCTTTCCTGATTTTGAGCCCCGTCCCTGGGCTGCGGGCAGATTCGAGACACAGCAAGACTCCAGGGTAGCCAAGACCAGCTACGTCCCGAGGTGAGTAGGCCACTGGATCCCTGGTCCAGGAGAGCCCACTCCACATCTCATCAGGAGCTTGGCGCAGACTTCTTGGCCACTGCATGGCCTACACCCTGCCAAGGGCCTGCTTGGCCAGATTGCAAAGGTGGTCGGTCGAGTCCTGTCAGTGGCCAAGGTCATTTGAGACGATGCTGTAGCAGCTAGGGAGATGCCGTGGGCTCCGGGAAACAGCAAGCACGCTCGCCCCAGTTCATGATTCGTCCTCCTGGGGCTGGCGCTGTGGCACGGCAGGTTAAAGCCCCAGCCTGCAGTGCTGGCATCCCATATGGACACCAGTTAGAGTCCCAGCTGCTCCACTTCCAATCCAGCTCTCTGCTATGGCCTGGGAACACAACAGATGACCCAAGTGCTTGGGCTCCTGCACTCACGTGGGAGACCCAGAAGAGGCTCCTGGCTCCTGGCTTCAGATCAACCCAGCTCTGGCCATTGCGGCCATTTGGGGAGTGAACCAGCAGATGGAAGACCCCTCTCTCTCTCCCCCTCTCTCCCTCTCTCTCTCTCTCTCTCTCTCTGGTTCTACCACTCTCTGTAACTCTGTCTTTCAAATAAATAAAAGATAAATTTAAAAAAAATAATTCGTCCCCCTCAAGGTTCCTCCCCGTTGGGATTGTTCTGGATCCCAGCTTCCAAGCAAACAAGTCCTTCCTGTACACACGAAACTCCCATTGTTCCCTGTTCCACTGTGTAAACTCCCTCATCGCGGAATCCTGCTTTAAGGAAACTGCGCATTTTTATGATTAATTGATCACATCGCCATTGATAATAAATACTTGGAGTAAGCAGACACCGGGGCCTCTGCCTCGGCAGTGGACAGAGCATCCCCTGGTCTCCCCACATTAACACCTTCACTCTGAGTCTGCTTCCTTAATCCATGCCGTTCCCCACCCCCGCTGTGCTGGGCGCGGCAGAGGTGGGCCCAGGCTCTGCTGCCCCGTGAGCCCCCAGTCTATAACTCGGCCCTGTGGCTCTTCTTTGGCTGACGTGGTTGCCCAGGGCTGGACTTGAAGGAAACCCGATTTGCACCCTTGTTTCCACGTCTGAGAAATGGGGGTATGGCTCTCTCACAGCATGACGCCCTGGGACACGGGGCTCTTAGTCAATAGTAGCTCAGCGGGAAGCCTGCTCTTGGAGTTTCAGAGTGGGAAGTGCCTTTTGTGGGCCTTCTGGCCACACCTCCTTTTCTAGTCAAGAAATCCAGCCCCCAGGGCCCAAAGTGACCCCAAAATGCTGGTGGAACGGGACCCAGACCTCCTGCCTCCACCTGCTTCCAGCCACCTCCCCTCCATCTTGGATTGCAGCTCATTAATCCCAGCTGTCATCCTGTTCGTAGCCTGGCCTGCAGGCACCCTGATGCCTGATCCCGTCTAATCACAGCTCTCCTGCAGGCCACATGAGCCCCCGCGCCCCTGTGCAGGAGTCCAACCCATAGTCACCGAGCACCCCAGGGCTTGCATTCAGAAATAAACACTAGGAAAGAATAACAACAAAACCAGAACTGTTTCATCCAAGGAAGAAAACCACTCCCAGCCTGGCCGTGACTGCTGCATGCAGGCAGCAGGTGGGAGGCAGACACCAGACCTGGCTGGCTTTCTCCACTGGACGTCAGCCTGCTTTGGCCTCCTCCGTGACCCCCAGGGCTGTCCCAGCTTCCTCGCATGGCTCCCACACTTCCTTCTGGCCACCACGTCCCCAGCCCACACGGAGGCCACGGGTTCCAGTCTCCTGCTCCCATCTTCTGCCCTGACTCAGAGCAGCATCTCTGTCCGCCTTTGGTCTCTGGGCTCCTGCACACACTGATCTGGGGGCTCCTGCCCCCCATGCCCCGCTGGTGGTCTTTCCCCTGGGCTTGAAAAGCTCACACACCCTCCCACTCCACACCCTCTCCTAGGTGCAGCAGAGAATCCCCCAGTGCCCAGCCACACGTGGGGTACCCAAGACCAAGTCTTTCTTGGTTCCTAGCACCCTAGGGTCCCAAGTCACCCAGCAGTGAAGGAACCCAGCCCCCACCCGACGCCATGCACGCCCAGGCCGGGCCTGCAGGACCCTTCCTGGAGGACCAGGCCAAGCTCTGTGAGATCATCACTTGAGGCTTCCTGGCCCAGGGCGTGGAGATGGGCAGTGCAAGGGCATGGGTGCCGGGGTCCTAAGAGGGACTCCTTGGCACAGCACCTTTCTTCCTTGACCTCCCAGAGTCTCCAGACTGGGCTCTGGAGGTGGCAGACTCCTGTCTCCCCAGCTCTGTATCTGGTGGATGGCACCTGCTCCCCAGCCCGGAGACCCCGAGGCCAGTGGCACCTCTGAGTGCTGGCTCCTTCTCCAATGGCAGTGAGTTGTTTCCTTTCAACCCAAAAAGCAGAGCGAGCCAGCCACACCCACGTCCCAGGCCCCAGCTCAGCGGCCCCCTGCTCCAAACCCTCCTCGCGGCCCTGGGTCCTGACGCATCCCTGCCGGGCGGAGCCAGCTTCACCACAGGAGAGTGTGTGCGGGGACTCGCGCTGCTGCGCCATCTTGGACAAACCCTGCGCTCTGAAGCTCAGTTTCTGCATCTGTAGAATGGAGATGAGAGTCTCATACCACACGCACCCCAGGACTGTTGGGGAGGCTGTGGGCGCTCGCGCAGAAGAGCTCCGGAGATACAGCCGGTAGCAACCACTGTAGTGACGGGGGCGCTTGGGGTACGTGTGCCCGTGGCTTAGCCTCGACGGTGGATACCACGCACAGGAGCACCTGTGCACCTGGGAAGAAGGGCCGAGGGAGGCAACGAAGGACGCCACCGAGACTGGAGCCGTGAGACTGGCAGGACGGACGAGGGGCTGGACGAACACAGCTTAGCCAGGCAGCTCTTGGGCTCTGTGCCCGTGCACAGAGCATGGCACAAACTCGACACCGGCTGCTGCCAGCGCTCCTGGCTGAGGGCACACTGACTTGGGGGATTCCAAGCCAAGAGAAACGGCAGGGGTGCTCCCCTCTTTCTCGGAAAAGGAAAACAGGAAGTCGGCACTCTTCCCGAGAGGGCCTCAGGCAACACAGCTGGCTGAAGCCCGGGGAGATGTGGTGGCCCAGCCTCCAGAGTGTGAGATTTCACTCTGCCGAGTACAGCTTTCAAAAGCCCGAGTAGGGGCTGGCGCTGTGGCATAGCGGGTAAAGCCACCGTCTGCAACACCGGCATCCCATATGGGCACTGGTTCGCATCCTGGCTGCTCCACTTCCTCTCCAGCTCCCTGCTAATGTGCCTGGGAAAGCAGTGGAAGATGGTCCAAGTGCTTGGGCCCCTGCACCCACGTAGGAGACCCTAAAGAAGCTCTTGGCTCCTGATTTGGGCCTGGCCCAAGCCTGGATGCTGTGGCCATCTGGCGAGTGAACCAGTGGATGGAAGATTCTCTCTCTCTGTGACTCTTGCAGATAAATATATATATACATATTATAAATTATTATATATATAAAAATAGGTTAAATCCCCTCCTTCAACGGTTGGCTGGGAGAGTAACAGCCAGAAGCTTCGGTTTGGTCCGCCTCACCCTTTTGGTTCAATTCTGTTTGCAGACTTTCTGGCTGATTTGCCTGGGACCAGGCTTTTTCCCCTAAAAGATTATAAAAAAAAATCCAACGAATTTGTTTTTAATCATGTAGGCAGAAAACACATGGGCAAATAAACACAGCAGAGTGAATGGGGGAAGGTGCCTGCATGCATAAACACGACGGTTCTGTAAAAATTCATGAAAACGGAATTAAAAGTTGATTTTGATGCAGAAATATGAAATCCAGTCATCATTTTCCCATACTATACATTCTCCCTGAGCTTTTAGAAGCGGCCTCATATTCAGATCTGTGTGTGCGCGTGCGCGTGTGTGTGTGTGAGAGAGAGAGAGACCAGGCAAGAAGGCTGTACCAACACAGGTCCCCAGACATCCAGTCACCCTGTCCCAGCTCAGCAGCCGAACGCTGGCTTGGCCTTGGCGCATGCATGCTGGGGAGAGTTCGTGGTCCCCTTTGAACTGGGGATTTGGTTCCTTGCTTATGTGTGTGGTTGAGGGTTTGCTTGCTTCTCTGGTTTTGGCTCTCCGTCCTTTCCAATCATTCTTAAGAAAAAAAAAAAAAAGAGTTGCCGGGTTCCCTTCCTGCCGATCAGGACGAGATGTGCACAGGTGCCGGGGAACGCAGCCAAGGTACAGCACTTGGAGAACCGAGTGACAGAGACAAAGGACGGCCAGTCCCAGTCTTGAAAAATCTGCGCCCAGTCCAAACTTTTCAACACGACAGTCCTGATTGAGGACCGGAGTCAGTGTGCCCAAACACACAGCCACCAGACGACGACTTAAAAATGAGAGCCATTCCGCAGGTTTGCGTCAGGCCTGCCTCTCGCAACCACCTTCCACCACCAACTTTAAGAACAAACTTAACTTTTCTAAACAAAATAATTTCATCATTTTGTGTGGCATTAACACCCCGCTACTTCGATATGTTATCTATATTTTTCTTGTTGACATCCAACCAATTCAGAGCTAGAAATCCATCCTACAGTTTTCCTGTGGGTCGTAAATCATAAAAAGGTTATATTTTATGAAAGCTGAAGCTGAGAAGTAAACAGCATATTTATATCCAAAGAGTTTCATCCATTAAGCAGCAATGACAGGGCCCTGTGGGCCAGAATCTAGTTTTCTTACTTAAAAAGCTTAGTTCTTTTGTAGACTCCTGCAGGGACCTATAACAGTTGGAATTGGGTTTTTTATGCCTTTGAGGCCTCCGAATGAATGTTACACTTTTCCATTATTTTCTTTTTTCTTTTGAGAAAACTAGGCTACCTGCTTATTGCCTAAAACCTACACCCCATGATTGCACTGTTGTGAAATCTGTCTTCTGCTCTTTCCTCCCACCTCTCACAGCCTGGTTGGGATCGAGGGTCGGGCAAGGTCACCCCGTGCTGACGGGGGTGCAGGGGGTGCTCCCCCGGGACGGTCTGGGCTGACACCTGCCCAGGAGGTGCCCAAAAGCCTTGACTTTCTCTGCCTTACAAAAAAATAAAATAAAGCTTAAATCTTAATACGTCCCTCGCTCAAGTCTGAGAGTGCCCGGAAGTCCCCCGACTATTTCATGAGCTGGTGCCAGGCGGAAATCAAAAAGGTGTGAGCTGGGATCTTGCAGTTCACATTACTGCCCGCTATTAAGATGTTACCACGGCGGCCCTTGGGCTATTAAAAGCCATGTGCCTGCCATGGCTGCCGGTGGTGTCATTTGTGGCCACGAATGTGCATCTAGGTCTATGCAGATGCGGGTCTCGATTTCGCAAGTTAAGACTGGCTTCAGAGTCGGCAGAATGATCACCGGAAAGTAGCCGAGTAATCACTAACAATTAAGAAAATGAAATGCCGGAGGCTCGGTGCTCTTCTCACCCACTTCGCACATATATTTGTTCTTTTGATGTCCTGTGTGAATAGGCGTGCTTTATCTGACTGCTGATGGGCTAAACAATGCGTCCGAGTTGTAGTATAGAGCTCAATTTGCAGGGACTATCAGCTGAAAGGCCTGGACAATTTATCAAACACTGCAGATGAAAGAGAGAGAGGGGGAAAGAAATTTTAAAACTGACCACTTCTAAAATGAAGAAAATAGGGCAGTAAAGGGTATTGTAATATACTTTAATCTTCCTTAATGTAGAAAAATATGAAATGCCATTAAGTCTTCCTTTGAAATGGATGTGGCCGCATGGCTTGAGCACCCAAATCTAGTTAATGAATCCATTGTGCAGGCAAATAAACAGGAAAGAAGCGGTGAAGGAGAGATCTGTGCATTATATGCCTAATTCAGAAGATGAAAGGCAGAAAAATTAAAGTTAAATTCACACAAATATTAGAGCTAAGGAGAATGGCTGCAGCTGTAATAAAGGGGAGGCTGCCTCTCGCGTGGGCTGGTGTTCGGAGGAAGGTGTTGAGGCTCTCGGCGCAAGAGCAACAAGATCAAAGTGCTTTGAGGGGCCTAATAATTAACATTTTAAAAGGTTTTCTTAATAAAAAAAAAGACCCGACAATAATAGCGATTTAATCATTTTATTTGAAAAATTAAATTGATTGCCAGCGTTCATTTGTATGGCGCTGGCGTTTACGGAATTTGGATGAACTTATCCAATCGGATCTCCACTTGAATCACTTTAAACGGAGCCAACACACAAAGACAAGGCTGGATTCAGCCGCGACTGGCAGGGCAGTCATTTGGGGGAGATTAGCGCTCCCGCACAAAGACCCGCGGCGACCCAGCCTCTGGGAACGTTACTGACAGAACGCCAAACGTGGGGGACTGGGCGGGCCGCGGGAGAGCGGGTATGGGGCCTCACTGGGACGTCGCTGGTGCCCACACACACGACCCCAGGGGTCGACGGCCTCAGGGACACAGCGTCTTCTCCACGAAATAAAGGATATTTGGATCTTGTTCATGGTGCAGAGGCTTCGAGTTCATATGAAGTCACACAGCTTGCACAGGCGTCGTGCGTGCTCCTTGGAAACATCATACATTAGGTTTGTCTCGCGATCAGAGCCACGGAGCCCCGTCCACGGCGTCGGTCAATGCGAGCTTTGTACTGGAGCACCTGTTCTGGCAAAGAACCGGACACCATCCAAAGCCCGAGGGGAGGGGAAAGGCCGAGGCCACCGCAGAACTCCCTGGAGGTCTGGATCCCCGTGACCACCGGCTGTTACAAGAGCGGTTGTTCGCCCCAGGTGGGGAGGCGAGCGTCAGAAAGGCTAACCGTCTTGGCCACCTGCACGGCCTCTTCTTCAAGCGCCTGCTCGGCTCACCCTGTCTGGGCTAGCCTGAGACACACATGTCTGGGCTAGCCTGAGACACACATGGAACCCACCAGGTGGCTCTAGCCCATTCATTCTCAGATTTGCCCTGAGGGACATCCTGGCCACATCTGTTACTTAAAGGAAGGGGGTGAGAGAAGGGAGGAGGAGCCTGAAGACAGTGTCTCCCCCACCCCTGCGTCGAAATAGCCCACTCATCACACCAAAAGGCCTGTCACCCAAGGTCACTTGGACTTTCCCACTCAGCCTAAGAGGCTTTCCAGAATGTTCCTGCCAGTGATATTTACTCCTCTGCCCGGGAGCTGTGTGAGTTCTCATAATTTCTTCACCAAGCTTTATAGATGCTCAACACAGGGTGACCACAACTCTCCCAGAGGGGAGAAGACGGCCATGTACAGGCCTCTGAGGGAGCACAAGGGTCCACCCCCACGGCCACAGCGGGGCTTTCCAGCCAGTGCACGGGCTGTGCCTCCAACAAGAGCCCGCAGTCCCCACCAGCACATCTGGTTGGCGTGGCCAGCACAGCCCCACAGCAGTCTTGTCCAGAGAGCCAGGGGCGGAGCAGGCCTCCCAAGCTTCTTTCTAGAATATTGGGCTCTTCTGAGTACTCAGAGGGGCTTCGCATACCTTATTCAAATTAATTATTTGTTGTATGTAATCTTTTTTGACAGGCAGAGCTAGACAGTGAGAGAGAGAGAGAGAGAGAGAAAGGTCTTCCTTTTTCCATTGGTTCACCCCCCAGATGGCCACTACGGCTGGCACGTTGCAGCCAGCGCACTGCGCTGATCCGAAGCCAGGAGCCAGGTGCTTCCTCCTGGTCTCCCATGGGGTGCAGGGCCCAAGCACCTGGGCCATCCTCCACTGCACTCCCGGGCCACAGCAGAGAGCTGGCCTGGAAGAGGGGCAACCGGGACAGAATCTGGCACCTTGACCGGGACTAGAACCTGGGGTGCCGGCGCCGCAGGCGGAGGATTAGCCTAGTGAGCCATGGCACCGGCCTGTTGTATGTGATCTTAACAGAGCCGCTTTCCCTTCTGCCTTAACTGACATTGCAGTTCATTTCTGGACACACCTCAGAGAGCAATCGCCTTTATCACAGTGCGATTAAGGAGCTTCCTCAAGTTTTTAAGCTATTCGTTTAAACGTTCATTTGCAAACAGGATTTATTCGCCGCTACGAAAACAGTCATCTCAACAGACCAGGGTGCTCAGGTTGTTACAGTCCGCCCGTGTAACTCATAAACCCAATTCAGAGCAGTCTTGTGCTTCCCATTGATTGGTCTTGAAGTATTGTGCATTTGAACTTGTAAAATAAATTTACGCTGCTAAAGTGTCCTTTTTATCTGTGACATGTGATGGGACTCCACATAAAAATGACCAAAAGGCTCCTAGCCAAGTTTGTGAGCCAGGGCCCTGCAGCCTGGCCAGGGAGGGAGCCCGGTGCTCTGCCCCACTCGAGTCAAAAGGGCAAACCCTTCGCCCTCCCCTCTGCAGACCTGCCGGAAGGGCTTGGCCAGCCGACTGCACCTCAGCCCACCCTGAGCTCCCATGCACACCACACGGCCTCAGTGCCTCTGGGAAGGGGCCCTCTCTCCCAGGCTTCCAGACGTCACCCACGGACATGGAAGAGCAGAAGTCATATACCCCAGGGCTCCTCGAAAAACATTACAGCAAATGTGCATTATGAAAAAAGCTACACGTGCATTTCATAAATGTTTGGCACGAAAATAAGCTCATCTTTTAAGTCCACTTTTCCGCAGCAGCCAGATGGGAAGGCAATGCGCCACAATGCTACAGTGCTGTCCTCCGGGTGGTGGGGTTGTCTGCATCCGGGTAATGATTTTCTTGTTCCGCAGTTCTCTCCAATGGCAATTACACATTGGAGTGCGGGATGCACGCCTTCCCTGGCTACTCACATTATGACACTTTTTTTAATCAGAAAGACAAGTGGGATTCTGTGTGTTTCTGTATGTTTCATGTCATAAACACCCGGGCAGCTGTCCTGACCAGCCCCTCTCACCTCCCCAAGGACTGGGAAGCGCTGGGCAGCTCCTGCCAGACACCACAACCCAGAACCCTGAGCAAGGCAGTGGCACACGGGCTCCATACCCGTGGCCCCACCCTACTCAGGGCGTTCGAGGGATGCGAAGGATTGAAGTAACATGTACGAACGCAAGTGCACTACGCTTACCAGGCCTTGCACCTGTCGGCACTTCTCACCTGCACCCAGCACCCCTTCCGTGACTGCACCAGGCTGTTCCTGGTTAGGACTGCGACCTGTAGCAAATAGAAGCACTGGACGCGTGCATATGCAATGACGAGTAATTTTTATTATAAGGATGTTCCAAATTTCACATGACTGTTTTTAGCATTTTTCCACTATGTGTAGTCATTTTAGTGTGGCTTCTTACTTGAGACACAAATCCAAGTGGGTACCTGATTTATTATCTGGCGAGCCCATTCCCAACCCGAGCCAACTGACCCACCTGTTGCGGGTATCTTGGGCTCCTCTAGTTAGATTTGGTTGGTTCTTGTTGTAAAGTGGCTTTGGGTTGTGTCCATTTTGTTTTTAATTGGCTTGGCCACCAAGTCTCCAACTCTGGGCAATGTTCAGTCTCCTCCTGAGCACAGGGTAAGTAGCACCCACTGCTTCCCTACCTAGCACAGCTACCATGGGCTGGCAAAGGAATCTAGAAAGTAGAGCCCTGAGCAGGCAGGCCTCGGAACCAAGCCAAAACGAAGAGAACAATGAGTTTCTTGGGAACACCTGCTCCCCTCATCTGGAGGAATGCTGGGACTCCACAGCTTCCATTTAAAATTGTGCTGTCCGCATACGCACGTACACAGACCATGAATCAAACTCTCAACACACAGCTCCAAAAACCGAAAGAGCAGCTACCCACTGGAAAAAGGACCGGACGTGCATTGCAATGGTGCTCAGGCCACCGCTCGCTAACAGGGGGTCTCAGGGCGGGTCCTCAGCCTCGCAGGCATCGGTCTCCTTGTTCCACGGGGAGCACAGAGCCTCCTTGCAGAGTCAACGTGAGGATGGAGTGGAACAAGTCACCCCATAAAACACTCGTTGCTGGCACCGTTCCCTGCATTACTGACAGCTGTTCTCAATCAATTCCGAAGAGAAAATACACGTAAGTAAGCAGAACCCAAAGGAAACATTCTAGTGGACTAGAAAGAAAAGATGCCCGCATGACATCGGCGACGTGGCATCACGGGTGTGACCTGAGCTAAGGTTTCTAAGGACTTTAATAACGTTGTTTAAATATAACAAGGTAATAAATAGGTGAGAGAGGATGGTTAAAAAATAAAAATAAACATAAGAATGGTTTAATAAGCTGGAATTTGTAAACAAGTAAGGAAAGGAATGAAATCTAGAATTCTTCATGTTGGACATTCTAAGGATCATATTAAATGGCATCTAATGATATAGAATATTTAGGGGCTGGCACCGTGGCACAGTAGGTTAATCCTCCACCAGTGGTGACGACATCCCATATGGGCACCATTTCTAGTCCTGGCTGCTCCACTTCAGTCCAGCTCTCTGCTGTGGCCTGGGAAAGCAGTAGAAGATGAGCCAAGTCCTTGGACCCCTGCACCGAAGCGGGAGACCCGGAAGAAGCTCCTGGCTTAGGACCGGCGCAGCTCTGGCCGTTGCAGCCATTTGGAGAGTGAACCAACAGAAGGAAGACCTTTCTCTCTGTCTCTCTCTCTCATTGTCTGTAACTCTAACTCTCAAATAAAATAAATAAAAAAGACTATTTAGTGATAGGAAGAGTATTTATAATATATGGAATAAAAAATTTCAAAATATTACATCCAGTGTGATCATAAAATTGGACCCATAGATGGGCGTGCAGCACAATGAGGGAAGGGGTGCCTCTGGCAGTAACAGGAGTTATCTCTGAGTAGGGCGTGGCCACGGGGAGGGCTTATTGTTTCTTTGCGTTTGTTTCCATTTTCCATGTGTTCTGTACTGATTGTGTGGAACCTTCATGATACAAAATGAAAGCCATTGGTTACAAAGTATTCAATCAAGAACTACTGTGGAGTGCACACGTCCAGGAAGAGGTGATGGGCTCGGTGCATGTGTGCCACCACCTCTTTCTCCTCCTCCTCCCTCATCCCCTCCTCCTCCTATCTCACCTACTCTCCCTCTCCCTCCCTCTCCAGTCCCCCACCCGCCCGAGCCTGGAAGACTAAGGGGCCACCCCTAGTCCTGCCTTCAGTGAGCGCCCTGCAGTCCTGCGCACCAGGCAGCATGACCACGGATTCTCCACGCTCGCTGGGCAGCGCGAGGGCACGTTCTCTATCAGAATCGCTCCTTCTCCGGCCCCTTGCATACAACTCCCTTCTGTGCCAAGAGCTCAAGGCTGCCCTCACAAAATGTGAGCCCATCTCTGTTCTAGAAACATCCAGAGAGTTCAAGTCAGACTCTCCCAGGCCATTTCCTCTAAAATTATACCAACATGATACTTGAAGCATCGAAACCCAGACAGTCACAGAGCCCCAGTCTAAGGGTTGACGGACGCTAAATCACAGAACCCTAAGGTGTCATCAGAACACTATCACAGGGACGCACACAGGGCACGGTGAGTGCCAGGGAAGAGGAGAAGGCGGCCAGGAGCCTGGGAAGACGTCACAAGGTGCAAATCCAAGAGCAACTGAGTTTACAAATGGAGAACATTCCAGATGGAGAGGCAGGCTACTGAGAGCCACCCAACTGCAGGCCATGGCACAGGTCTTCAGGTGACGGGTGGAGGGAGGTGACATGGGCCAGCCCACCAGAGCCCTGTCGCCCCAGGGGACTTCTATTTTGTCCCAGGGATCCTAAGACATGGACTGACGTGGTGAGAGTGCTGGTAGCGGCTTCCCCAGGAAACCCCGGTCTCACTGTCCCTGTGCAGGCCTCCATGCTGCACAGGGAGAAACCTGACCTGTCCCCAAAGGCCCGCCTCCGGGGGGTCACTGCAGAGGGGTTTGTCCCAGGACCAGGTTTCCGTGCCTGCAGAGCCGCCCCATTGCTGTCCTTGCTCAGCGGAAGCTGGGCTCCTCCTTCCCTGCAACTCAGAAACCAGACAGCACCCACTGCCTCCAAGCCCTGCAAAAGCACAGAGCGCAGGGAGTGATAGTGCGGGAAGGGACACGATCCCTCCCTAACACCGACCCATGGGGTCCTCACCGCCTTCCCCCAGTCCTGCACCGGCGCTGGTCTCTTTAAATCCAACTGCAATCTTGGAAGGCTCACATGGCCTGAAACAAAAGCCTCACGGATCCCTGGAAGATGACTCTGGTGAAAGCAGGGCTCATTTCAGAAAATCAAAGCAAAGAAAAATATTGAATACAATTCAGAGGCATAATGCATTATTATGGGCTTTTATGGATTTTATGTATAATTTCATGTAAAGTTAAGAGGCCGAAGCGTCTCTCCCATTCGGCTGCATTATCAGCCGGCACCGAATCGTGTTCCCCATCTTATTGTGTTCACAGTTGACACACGATTAGAGGAATGTGCAGCTGTCTTACCCGCCTATTCACTCCCTCATTACTATTTTATACATATATGATTAACAGTTATTGCAGCTGCCTAATTCACATTTATTGCAAATGCAACCCCACAAATGAATGCTCAAAGCAAAGAGATGTGGTTTTAGAGTAATTTAAATTTTACAGTTCCATTTACCCTGCTTTTTAATTTACTGTATAATGACCCTATTAGAATAAAGCACATCTGGAAGTTCTTTGGGGAACATTTAATTTTCTGTGGCTTCAGTACTAACAGAACTTGTACCATAAAGCCCACAGATGCCTAGAAGACTGTACAAATTTCCACATTTTATGCCAAGATGCTGCTTAATTGTAGAGACAAGACAATTACAGCAACGCACAGAGAGAGGCTTCTGGGTGCTAAAAAAGTGAAGACGCCGGCCCAGGACCTCGCTCTTTGCACGGTTTCCATATCAGAGACCTGAAATGAGCTCGCTTCCTTCTGGATTTCCTTTGCAGGAAAGAGGCCGCCTGGGACCGCGTGCTCTCCTGGGTTGCCTCTCGCTTTTCCACGCGGCTTTCTGCAGAACCCTGTTTGTACCCCACCACGTGCGAGGGAAGGCAAGGCGTTTGCAAAGCTCCAGAACCTGACGAGAGGCAGGTGCACCATCCTGGCCTCGTCCTCATGGGCCAGGAGGCTACAGATGCTGCCAGCGCCGACGCGTCACACGCACAGAGCATCCTGGGGATCCGAAATTGATTTGAATATTACATACAGATCACTGCAGCGGAACTCGTGTATGAGAAATAATGTGAATCCATTGCCATTGATTAGCTAATTTATGTTCTACAACTAATCGAAGCACAAATCTCATTAGCCACAGGTCAGTAAGGCTCAGAGAGAAAAAGACAATCATTTTGGTAGCCTAGTTGGCTGTAAAGACACAATTAGAAGCCAGTGGTTTTCCAGGCTTCTCTGCCTGTCTTCCCGTGTCTCAAGCCGACAGGGAAGGGAAAGAGAAGCGAATCTTCATAGTCCATGATCCAAGAGGCTGCTTTTGTTTCACAGAATAGAAACAAACACAACTCTGTCGCTTCTAGATGCACACAGAGCCCGTGAGCTATTGAGGGCGACCAAGTGCCCCGAGCACCATGTTAGCTGGTTGCTTTTCCATATTTCAAGCATTAGAAAACTGTGAGCTTTCACAGGGTCGGGGGCAACCCAGGCTTTCCATACCCTGATGCTGCACACATCTTCAAAATCTGTCTGTCGATAAAGCCCGGGGAAGCCGTGTGTGAGCAATCAGGCTTTGCTGTTAAAATGCACCTGCCCTTCACCAGCACTGGTCCGCGTTCCTCAAGGCCTGCTCTGGTCTACTGGGGAAGGGATTTCGAACCAATCTGCACAGGGAAGGCGGTCAGGAAACGACGGAAAGAGGGAGCGGCTTCCTGTTTAACTCCACGGAAGGCGCAGAGCCCCTGATGTCGATCAAATTAAGGTTCTGCAACAAGCTCTGCCCACCAAGCCCTGTTGGTGACTTCCTTAGGGTGGTCTTGACAGTACCACACAAGCGTAAAAGCCGAGACTCCCCCTCCCTCCTCTGCTACCCGTGGACTCTGCCACCTCTGCCACAGGGCACAGAAGACCAACTGGCCGCCTTGGCTAACTGGCCAGGAGCAGACCCCAAAGTGGGAAAATAAACAAATAAGAAAACACGCTGAACTGTTTGCATCGACCCATTATCTCCAGGTCACTGCAGTGTCATCCTGAGTCCATCAGAGGCGTGGCCATCAGCCAGCCAGTGTGCACCTTGGGGCGCTAATCCACGTTCTCTTGGAACAAGGGGCCGCCCAATTTCCTCCAGGTCCATCCTAGTGAGGGACAGGACCTCTCCGACATGATCAGAAGAAAAAGGTGCGGCAGGCGGCGTGGCCATCCCTGCTCCCCCAGGGGGCCTGCTCCTAAGGCCACAGGGCTCCCAGGCTGGCTGTCTTGTCTTGCCTCGCTGAGTGTGCTTTAGAACTGCGATGGTTTTCAGAGGCCAGCGCTCTCCCATCATCATTGTGCCTCAGAGCCAGCGTCCCCACATCTCAGACAGAACACAGACTGCCGAGGCCCAAGCTCACAGACCCGCCACTTCCACAGCAGCTCCGTTATTTTCTGTTGGAGGGTTGAACAACCACACGCACAGGGGCAGGCCTCTGCCCAGCAGCTAAGACGCCCCTTGGAATACCCACACCCCAGATCAGAGTGCCTGGTTCAAATCCCGGCTCTGCTCCAATTCCAGCTTCCTGCCGATACACAACCTGGACACGGCAGGTGACGGCTCAAGGAATCAAGGCCCCACCTCCCACATAGAAGACCCATTGAGTAAACCTGAGCATGCAACCCTCTACCAGCAATGCTGCCCTGTGGCTACAACCTCAGAGAAAGGGCCTGGCCCAACCCTGGCTGTTGTGGAGGGATGACCAGAAGAGGGGATATCTGTACATGCTCGTGTGTGTGTGTGTATGTGTGTGTATGTGCGTGTGTATATATATGTGTGTCTACTTTTCAAACAAATATTCAAAACCAGCACTTACTGCACAACACTAATATCAGACATTAATAGGAAGAGATATCTCAAGAGAGCTCAGCTGGAAAAACTGGCTCCTCCAGTGTCTGCACACACTTGGGGAGCACCAGTTGTCACAGTCCTGCTGTTGCCCAGAATGTCGCCCAGTGCGTCAAGCCTTGGAAGGGGGCAGCCTTGGAAGGGGGCAGCCTTGGAAGGGGGCAGCCTTGGAAGGGGCCGGCAATCGCCCGCCAGCTCAGCCCTCCTGGGCTCCTCACCTCCCCCCCCCCCCACCAGCATGAGCTCAGCTCCTGGGGCTACACCGCGCCTTCCCTCCCCACCTCTGAAGAGCCAGCCGGCGACTGGAGCCGCAGCCTGTCCAGTCCCGGCACCTCCAAGACACTCAATCTTTATTTTTCAATTACGCCACATTCTGACACCCACGATGGACAAAACTTACAATGTGCATGGTGAAGCCGCCACCCAACTTGAGAAACAAAACTTCTCCCCCATGGGTGACAGCACTTTGCTGCATCCTAACCCATCTGTTGTTTCTTCCAAATGGGACCGTCAGAAGCCTGAGCAGTGCGTAGGACTCCATTCCCTAACCAGTAGCTCCCAGAGCCGCTGGATTCTGAGCTGACACAAAGGGAATTTTGCTGCCCACGATCTTCTGTGAGTGCCTCTTTCCACTCGGTGCCATGCTTCAATAACCACGCATATGTCTGTGGGTAGCTGTCGGTCCTCTGTCTTTCCCTGTGTACTAATGTGCCATGGATGTGGGGCCGGTGCTGTGCTGTGTGGTGCTGCCTGCGGTACTGGCATCCCATATGGTGCTTGTTTGAGTTCCGGCTGCTCCACCTCCAATCCAGCTCCCTACTAATGCGCCTGGGAAAGCAGCTGAAGGTGGTCCAAATCCTTGGGCCCCTGCACCCACATGGGAGACCCAGAAGAAGCTCCTGACTCCTGGCCATTGTGGCCACTTAGGGAGTGAACCAGTGGGTGGAAGATCTCTGTCTCTCCCTCACTCTCTATAACTCTTTCAAATAAATAAATAAATCTGAAAAGAAAAGAAAAGAAAAGAAAAGAAAAGAAGAGAAGAGAAGAGAAGAGAAGAGAAGAGAAGAGAAAAGAAAAGAAAAGAAAAGAAAAGAAAAGAAAAGAAAAGAAAAGAAGAGAAACTGCCCTGCTGTGGAGGCACGGAGGTGGCTTCTCTATTTCCTTAAAAATGTTTGAGCTTTACCTTTCACATTTAATCCACTTTGGATCAATCTCTCTATGGCATGAGGTAGGGATCCCATTTCATTTCTCCTGTATGGTTCATCAAGGTCTCCAGCACTTTCAGGCCTGCTCTGCCTCTGGGCTTTCTATCTGGTTCCATTGCACCTTTGTCTGGTGTTGAGCCAGCGTGAGACCAGCACAATCCTTGCAGCTGTAGATCCTATTCTAACCTTTACCTGGTAGAACAGACCCCTCCCACACACCGTGCACAGGGTATTTGGCTATTTTCAGTTTGTTTTCCAGGAAGAAGAGGAGGAAGAAATGGAAAAGAAAGAAAAATGGTGGCTGTTTCCTGCATGCTGGCCACTATGCTAAGGAACTGACACATATTGTCTCATTTAAACCACAATAACCCTCCAAAGTGGAGGGGTTTTTTTTTAACTTCTACTTTTTTTTTTTTTTTTGAGTTAGACAGTGAGGGAGAGAGAGACAGAGAAAAAGGTCTTCCTTCCGTTGGTTCACCCCCCAAATGGTCGCTACTGCCAGCGCGATGCACCAATCCGAAGCCCTGAGCCAGGTGCTTCCTCCTGGTTTCCCATGCAGGTGCAGGGCCCAAGCACCTGGGCCATCCTCCACTGCCTTCCAGGGCCGCAGCAGAGAGCTGGACTGGAAGAGGAGCAACCGGGACTAGAACCTGGCACCCATATGGGATGCCAATGCCGCAGGTGGAGGATTAAACAAGTGAGCCACGGCGCCGGCCCTAACTCCTATTTTCTAAGAAAACTGGGGCTCAGAACGGTTTGATGGCTTATGAAATCCCCATGCCGAATCGGGCACCATGATAAGGGCCCTGGTTTGCGCTCCTGGACTGCAGCCAGCTCTCTGATGGTTTCATCCCGAGGTCTCTGGTCCCAGCCTCGTGTCCAAGTCCTCATTCCGTGTGGGACCACGTGCTCGCAGCCCTCTCTGCCTGCCTCTCCCGCCTGCAGCTGGGTGCTGATGCCGGGCCTGCACGAGAGCTTCACCCCGCTAACGTGGGCCCGCTGCACCCTGCCCGGCACGCGACATTCTCCCCAGAACGTGCTGTCGGCCTGGCTGGCGAGCCTTTGTTGTTGGGCATTTCTCTCTAATTGAGAAGCGTTTTCTGTTCAACCTGCATCCCTGGGGGGAGGGGAGGTAAAGTGGAAGCTATTCCAGACAAGATCCAACTTCCTGCCCGGAGCCTTTGCCAGGCAACCCGAGAAAGCAGCTGCCAGGGAAGCGGCTCGGGGCTTTTCACGCGAGAACAGCCCCGCTCTCTGCACACGTAATGACCCGACCGGCCCGAGCATGCACTGGCTTCAATTATGTGGTTGAGGTTAAATATATTTTACGGACAATAGCAATGATAGACGGGTTCTTCGTACAAAAGGTTTCAGCTCATTTGAGATTTAACTATTTTTAAATTTAATAATTAAAAAAAAAGCCACAATTGCAAAGGTCAGATCTCATCCCACGGCCTGTTGGGAGCTGCCAAAGCCGAGGCAGCAGCTTGGCGCTGGCCAAGGATGACTCAGGACCAGGAGCGACGGCTGCCTGGGGGAGGCTGCCCCCGCCACGGTGGGCTCCTGCAGCGCTGCCCTCGCTGCCCGGCTGGTTCTAAGGGCGATGGCCAACTTGTCTTTCCGGGTCTGTGACTGTCTCCCCCATGGTCTGGGTCGATTGCTCTTTGCCAACCACCTCATCTGCACCTGTGGAGTTACTCTGACGCAGTGTTGTGAGTTCCAACAGAATGTTCCAGAACAGTCATCAGAAATCCGAAAGCTATTTCTGGAACATTTGGAGTCCCGGGACATTCCTTAAAAAAAAAAAATTAAAAAGCTATCAGAAGCTCAGCGGAGCACGCGGCACGGCCGCACCAGGGCAGGTGAGCAGGCAGGCGCTCGCACCCCCGGGCTCCGAACCCCTGGGGAAAACCAGCCTGGGAGACCACCGGCCTGCAGGCACGTCCACGGCCCAGACCTAGCAAGGCCCCCCTGCTCCTTGTCTAGAGGTTGCCAAGCCTCGCTACCCGGTGGGAGCCTGCAGAGAAGAAGGGAGCCCCCTCCCGAAGCCCCGGGACTCGCTGGCCCTCGCTTCCATCCCTTGCCCACGTAGCAGCTGGCAGGACACACCCAATCCAGCTCTCACCTGCTGGGCTGGGCCAACCCTAAGACAGGGGCATTCTGAGCTAGGCCAGGGGAGGAACCCAAATTCTCGGACAGCTCTCTGAAGCTCTGCGAGACACCCTCCCCAGTGCAGAATGTCCGCGAACGCGTCCCACCGCCGAGGTTCTTTCTGGAATGACTGCCGCAACCTCCGCCTCTAGTCTCTCCCTGGTTCAGGGAGTTCCCTCGCCACTCTGCGGCCGGGGTAACACTTCTAAGATGCCCACCTGCTCTGGTCACCTCCCCCGCAGCGCCCTGTGCCACTGGGGCAGCTCCGGTTTCTCGGCCACTCCTGCCCTCTGGGCTGCGACCACCCTCGAGGGCCTCCAAGGCTCACCTTGGAACAGACATCCCGCTACTCCATAGGCCCTGCCAGCTGCACCCGTCAGAGCACAGGCAGGGGGCGCTGTGCCTGCCACACTCAACAGCACCATGATCTCGGCTAGGCACGCCCTCAGCTATCCACACGCATCTATCCTCACCGGCCCCGGCTGGGCTCATCTCAGCACGGAGAAGCTAAGGCCTTACCCACTGCCCGTCACTGGAGACCAGCTCGGGAAGCCCGGATGCTGTGGGTTGCTCCCTACCCACCCACTGTCCCACAACCTTCTGGGCCATGTCGTATCCCCTGAAGGATCTCCCCCAAAAGCAACGCTCTGTCCTCAGCTCTCGGCTAACATCCAGCACATCGTAGGTAGGTGTTCAATTACTCTTTGCCCCAAAAAAAAAAAAGGCACACTGGGAAACGAATTTGTTGCGCGATTGCCGCCAAGGAGTTGCTGAGCTGTGACCCACGCTGGCGTTCCGGAGAAGGCCATGTGCACAAGGGACCGGAGCTTCCGGGGTAACAGAAAGTGCATGTTCGCCTTTAATTCCGTCTTCCCACGCATGTCTGAAGCCCCCAGGCTGTCGGCACGCCTATGACGGCGCAGGAGTAGCCGGACGCCGTCCTGCGCGACGTTCGGTCCCCTCCTGCCACCCCGCACGCCGCTCAGCCTTCAGCGCCGTCAGCCGCACAACCAGGACCCAAATTTGAGTAGCCTACTAAGCATACTATTAGAAAGATAAATCTGTTGCCCAATTCGATGTGTTTTGAGGCGCACGGATGTAAATTAGGCTTATCCAGATGTTCAGCAGGTCCGTGCCAAACCATTTAAAACATAAAACAGAACAAGTTACTCCAGCCCGTTGTTCGGCTTCTCCAGCACCAGTGCTCGGCAGATGGCTGGCAAATGAAGGCTGCAGGAGAATTAAGGGCCGTCTGCATCTTTCAAATTGACATGGAGAGCAGTTGGGTTCTGCTAGAAACTAAGAATGACCACAAAATGTAATTATGATCGTAATGAGAATGGGTTAAGCTTAAACTATTTCTCATTTTCATTGCAGTCACTGCCACAAGATGGAGTGGAGATTAATGCCAGGCCATTTCCTGTGCTTGCTGTACTCTCTGTCATTAGAATAAAACATCATCATTGAGCATCTCATGTATACTGAGAAGGACGGCCGGGCGGGAGAGGCCAGGACACGGCCAGACCTCTGTGCTCGGCCGGCCTCGCCTCCGGTCGGTGGCCACCGCGGGAATCGGGCAGACGCACTCCAGGCTTGAGCGGAGCTGGCAGGAAAAGAACGTAGACGGCGGGTTGGGTCCCCGGACATGAGAGGGCCACCCCTGTGACAAGCCACATCCACCTAGAAACCGGCCAGGAGAGGGCCACGGGGACAGAGGTGGGAAGGTCCAGAGACAGGAGGCTGGTGGTGGCGGCCGCAGAGAAGAAGACACTGGGACCCACAAACCTGAAGGGGCTGGCGTCTCTGAGGGGGCAGACGGGGGACCCAGGGGTCGCACAAGCAGAGAGGGCCGCCCTCCCTCCGTCCCAGTCCTGCCAGCCGGGCTACGACAGGGCTCCCGTGCCTGCCTTCACGCGGACCACAGCTCTGCAGCATGGTCGTCACCCACGGGAGCAGAGCAGGCACGCACGGAGGTTCGCTGGGTGAACAGCGCGGCCCCTGTCGTTGGAGCGGCTGTCGGCTGCTGGAGAACCCACGCGTGTGACGGCTGAGCGGCTCAGATAGACCAGGGCCCACCGTGACCTCCACACCCGCGTCTGACCCCAGCCGGACATGCTGAGTAACTTCCGGCATCCTTGAGACCGTGGGTGGGGGAGGGGCTCAGTGTGTCTTGCACACAGCCAAGAGGAGGGAAACCGGGAGGTGCTGCGTGGGGTTCGCGTTTCCCTCGTGGTTAGCGAGGAGCAGCGTCACGTGAACTGCGCGGCTGTTTACAGACCTCCTCTGGGGAAAGATCTGTTCGAGTGCTTTGCCCATTTTTTAATTATCTTGCTTTGGTGTTGTTGAGTTTTAAGAGTTCTTTCTATATTCTGGACACCAGATACTTATCAAACATATCATTTACAAATATTTTCTCCCATTCTGTGTGTTGTATTTTCACTTTTCAAGTCATGTCCTTAAAAGAAAAAAAAAGATTATTTGAAGGGCAAAGTGACCGAGAGGAAGATCCATCCATTGCAACAGCTGGGGCTGGGCCAGGCCAACGCCAGGAGCCAAGAGCTCCACCCAGGCTTCGCACACGGGTGGATGAACCCAAGTACTTGAACCAACATCTGCTCCCTGCCAGGTGCATTATCAGGAAGAAGAGGGAGTAGCTGGGCCTGGAACCAGCACTGATGGGGGTGCAGGCATCCAGGCAGCAGTTACCCTGCTGTGCCACAGTGCCTGTCCCTCAAACAGTGTCTTTCAGAACACTACGTTTCTGATTGGGGTAGGATCCAAGTTATTTTTTTGCTTTGGTTTCTTGTGCTTTTTGGTTTTATATCTAAGAAGCCATTGCTTAATCCAAAGTCACAAAGATTTATAGCTATGTTTTCTTCTACCGGTTGTATGGTTTTAGCTCTCACATTTAGGCTTTTATCTATTTCAAGTTAATTTTGTCTATAGAGTGAGGTAGGCGTCCAATCTCATTCTCCTGCTCGTGGATATCCATTTGGCCCAGCACCGTTCCTCGAAAAGACCATTCTTTCCCCCATTGAATGGCCTGGGCGCGCTTGTCAGAAGCCAATTGATCATGATGTATGAGTTTATTTCTGAACTTTCAATGATATTCCATTGATCTGCACGTCTGCTCTCACGTCAGCGCCTCACTGTCTTGATTACTGCTGCTTTGCTGGAGTTTCTGAAGTTGGGAAATATGGGTTCTCCGACTTTGCTCTTTTCCAAGATGGTTTTGGGTTTCTTGTCCAGGATTGTTCTTGTTCGAGATCTCTTACAGTGCCACATGAAGCTTAGGGCCAGCTTATCCATTTCTGTAAAAACGTCAGCGGATTCTTGCAGGAATCGTGTTGAATCTGTACAACTTGTAGAGCTTTCCTAGGAATCGCATGAAATCTTCCAACCCATGAACATGAGATGCCAGGCCAGTTGCTTTCCGCAGATTTTGTAGGCTGCAGTATATAATCTTACAACTCTGTTGGTAAATGCATTCTTAATGCGCTACACTTGTGATGCTACTGTAGGTGGGATTTTGTCTGATGGAACAAGAGTTCCCATCTGCTGGTTCAGTCCCCCAGATTCCTGCAGTGATGCCTGAACTGACCTGAAGCAGGTAGATGGGACCTCAATCCAGATCGCTTACACAGGTGGCAGGACCCACACCACCTGAGCTAACTGCTGCCTCCCCCAGTCTGCAGCAGCAGGAAGCAGGAAACAGCAGCCAGATCTGGGAGTCAGACCCAGGACTCCAGTGCTGGATACAAACTATCCCATGGCTTAAACTCGGGGCCAAACACCTGCCCCAATCTGCTTTAAAAAAAAAAAAAAAAAAAGATTTATTTATTTGAAAGGCAGAGATAGAGAGCAGCAGAGGCAAAGGCATAGAGAGAGGCCTTCTACCTGCTGGTTCACTTCCCAGATGGCCACAATGGCCAGAGCTGTACTGATCTGAAGCCAGGAGCCAGGAGCTTCCTCCTGGTCTCCCACATGGGTGCAGGGGCCCAAGGACTTGGGTAAGATTCTTCCAGAGCAAACGATACTTACGAGATTGCAGTGGGAACAGACACCCGGCCCGCTGCGGAGGGGCCTTCCTAGAGGCCCCGCTATTGAAGAAGTGCACTCCCGGCCCGCGGAGCGAGCATGGGCACACGGGAGGTGAGAGCAGTGACCCAGCCCCTTGCCAGCTGAGACTGGAGGGCCTGTGAGTCCCTCCCCACCTTGAAGGGGGGCTGTTCCTTCAACCTGAGTCCCAGAAAAGAGCTGACGCCAACCCCTGATGGACACGAGGCAGGAAGCCAAAAAGAAACCCTGGTGGATGGGGCGTAGCCAGTAAAGCCCTGGTCTGCAGTGCCGGCATCCCATATGGGCACTGGTTCCAGTCCCAGCTGCTCCACTTCCCATCCAGCTCTCTGCTATGGCCTGGGAAAGCAGTAGAAGTTGGCCCAAGTCCTTGGGCCCCTGCACCCATGTAGGAGACCTGGAAGAAGCTCCTGGCTCCTGGCCCCTGGCTTCAGATCAGCACAGCTCCAGCTGTTGCGGTCATCTGGGGAGTGAACCAGCAGATGGAAGACCTCTGTCTCTGTCTCTACCTCTCTCTGTAACTCTGTCTTTCAAATAAATAATAAATCTGAAAGAAAGGAAGAAAATAAGGAAGGAAGGAGGGAAAGAAGGAAGGAAGGGAACTGTGGTGGTCGGAAGCCACTGAGACTTGGGGGCCATCTGTTATGACATCAAGATGTAGCCTACACTGATGTAATTGCCAACATCAAATACTAAAATGAAATGGAAGTTATACAAGCAAATGTCCACTGCTGTAGGAGTGATATGTGAACTGTACAGATAAAAGATAAAAGGCTACAGTAGGCAAAACTGCCAGGTGGTCCCCAATCCCCCCCCCCGCTGTGCCCCGCCCATAGCACCACCTCCCCTGGAGTAGGAACAAGACCGTGAACATGACAGAAATCTCTCCCATGACAGGCGACTGACTAGCTGACAGTGAGTCCATCAAAAGGGAGACAGAGACGAGTGTAAGACCCCACTTGGGGTGCGTGGGTTCGAGTCCCGGCTCCACTCTCAGTTCCTGCTAATGTGCAGCCTCTGGAGGCAGCAGGTGATGGCTCAATTAGTTGGGCCCCGCCTCACACAGGGGAGACTCATTTCAGGTTCCCAGCTCCTGAGCTCACCGCAAGCCTAGGGCTGCTGTGGGCATTTGGGGAGTGAACCATGAATGCCAGCTCTCTTTTGTGTCTGTCTCTCTCTGCCCCTCAAATTAAAAATATATATATATATTAATAAGGAAATCATCTTTGGTGAGTCAGGTGGGCTCTTGGAAGGCTAAGGGACTCCCACTGACCTCCAAGGAGACAGGAGTAGCCAGGACATGACCGTGACCTGCCAGCCGCGAGGGGTGGCCCGTAACTCTGCCTTTCAAATAAATAATCCTTTTTAAAAATTCTGACAACTTTTTTGTGCAGCCGTAGTAAACTAACACAAGGTCTGCGATCTGCTTTGAAATAACCCAGCAGAAAGCCAGGGCAGAGCAAACGTGGGCCCCTCACGTGTGCCTGAACCTGAGGGAGCACAGGGGACGGTGCACTGCTGCACCCCGCCACTCCCTGGAGCTCCGCAATGGTTCCCGGTAAGGAACGGATTTCCTCCGGGGGATGGGGGGGAGGGGGACACCTCTGCCCATCATCCCCCGCAACCAGCACGGTGCTGGCACGCCACGGGCGCTCTAAAAGAAGTTGTGACATGCTGGGAGCTGAGCCAGCACGTCTTTTTTCTTTAACTCACAGCCTGTGCTGCGAATACCATTTTACAGGTGTGAGAACCGAGGCCCGGCAGCCGGCAGCGCAAACTCTGGCCTTCGATGCCCGAGTCGCGCGCTAGCCTCGCTTTGGGGTGTAATATCTGCCATCCGGTTTGCTTTGGGATTTAAAGAGCCGCCACTTCCTCCTGGTTTATCAGGAGAATTTACGTCCACGGCCGCAGCCGCATGGAGACATCCGTTAGGAAATCCAGGCAGGCAGGTTAAATGTTAATTTCCTTTCTACTGTACCATTTTCTAACCTCCTTCCATGAATCAAAGTGAGTAAAAGGTTCTTCACTTACTGACATAAAACAAATTGAACAAATTACATTACTTAACTGGGGAAGAACTGGGCACACCACTGCTCTGGGCCGGCCACAGCTGAGCCCTCTCCCCTAACGTTCACCTGCCGCTGAGTTTGGGCGTTCTCGCTGTGATACTGCACCGAGCTCATTAGCATACCCGACTGCATCCCATCCTCGGTGGCCCCGATCCCGGGCACTGAGACCCGGCAGGCAGGGCCTTTTGGGCAGCACAGCCCTGGCCGAGGCCGCACTCCCGCGCACGACAGCTCCACGTGAGCAAGCGCCTTCCCAGGTCTCAAACAGCATGGCTGCCGTGTGCATGTTTTTCACGAAGGACGCTGACCACCAAGAGCAGGAATCCCAGCTGTCATCACTCAGGGCCGTTTTGGCTCCTGTTGGAAGCACCTGTGGGGCAGCCTGCGGAGGCCCCGTCTTGCCCAGACACGCAGGGGCTGGTCTTTTCTGGGGAGGGCATAAAGGGAGCCCAGTGGGCTGCCAGCTGCCTGCTTGGGGTAAGGTGAAAAGCCCAGGGCCTCCAAGGTGAGGCAGGAGACCGGCCAAGGCTCTGAGCTTGAGAGCAAGCAGCCCTTCCCGCTCGGCTCTGGGACTGGACCCCTCCGTGCCCTCTCTGGACCTGCATGTTCCCATCTGCAAGATGAACACACTACTGAGCCATACTTTCTGGGGTTAAATTAGAGGATCCTTAAGAAGTCAGAGTAAACGGAAAATTCAGTCACACAGGCACCAACCGTCTGTGGGGACCAGCCAGGCCCCGCGCTCCGTGCACTCAGCTCAGCTGCATAGCAACACCGCCGGTAGCTTGTGCGTGATTAACCCCATTCCACAGATGGGGGAACTGAGGCCTGCGGGAGCCGGAAGTGGTAGAGCCCGGCCAGGAGCCCAGGTCTGCGCAGCTCCAGGGCGCGTGGATTTTTCTCTGTGTGACACGAGGTGTCGGGAGCCTCCTGTCACCCGAGGAATGGAATTCTGCAGGGGAGTCGGAAAGCTAACAAATGACACTCGCAGCCCCCGGCACTAACTTGCTCCCTTGGCCTCTCACGACTGTGCTGGCCTGAGCAACAGTCGGAGGAGAGGGACTTAAAAGCCACTTTAAATTTCAGACCAATTCAATTCTGGAATATCACGGGCAAGGTGAGGATTCTGGACGGAGTTTCTAAATGACTCCTGGTCGTCTTTGTCCATTTCAGGGGAAAATGAATGTTGCCGCTAACATTTGACATCAATCGCCCGATCACATGTTGTCACATCATTACTCAGCCCTGGGACAAAGGCAGAGGACGGAAACTTGGGCTGAAGTGGTGCCGTCGGGCGAGGAACCAATTGAGGGACTCTGGCAGGGATGGAACGGGGAACAAAATGAAATCTGGCTAAAGACGCGCTGCGTGACTGGTGCTGGCATGGAGGAAGTGGGGAGGGTTTATGGTTCAAGGCGAGCCTACTGCGTCTCCTACAATTCCTAAGACTTCAAGTGCATATGGTTACAGCGCGCCTTCGGCGAACCTCGGCAGCCCTGAAGGTAGTCGGCCACCAGGGCAGAAATGGGGACATGCCCATGGCTGGAGTGAGCCAGCAGGCCGCCAGCAAGCTTAGAGCCCAGCCTTCTGCGCTCTCTGGTCACGTGCACTGAGGGGCTGTCTCTCCACTGCCCTCAGAAAGGGGAGGAAGCCCCCTACCCGAGCCAAGGCCAGCCCTCCAGTGCCAGGTGCCCGGAGCAGGCCAGCAGAGCAGAAGGATGACCGCTGTGCCCCGGGGGGCCTTTGCGACCTGCTTGTGCAGGAAGCGCAGGTCAGAGGCCCCGGGTCCTGCGGAGGGGACCGTGGAGTGCAGGGCCCAGGGCAGCTTCTTCACCCACCATTCTGCCACCCAGCATTTCAGTAGTGGGTGTACAGGCGCCCCTCTGTCCCCCGTGACCCAGTTTCGAAACGATCCTGTCGAGAGGGCGCGGCAGCTCGGGCCAGGACAGAGCAGGTGGATCAAGGCTGCCAGACCCCGGGAAGAGCCGCACAGACGCCCCGCGCCGGCTCTGCGCCCCCCTGCAGCTGCAGTGTGGAGGTGACCGAGGTGGGCGGGCCCGGTCCCCTCTGTGGTCACCAAGGACAGGCTTGTCGGGCCCTGGCTCTGGTGAGCCTTCTTCAGCGGCTGCGCAAGGCACGCGTGGGCTGCTGAGTGCAATGGGGGCAGCGTCCGCGAGGGCGGGGCCGAGGCGCGCATCCAGGCCTCTTCACATTCATCTCACCGACGTCTCCCTCTGCGGGCCCCTTCTCCTCAGGTCGCACTCGCCTGGATGCACACCTGACAAACGACACGGGGCCCCCGGCCCCCGGCCCGCAGCCGGAGGAGAGGGAAGCTGCAGACTGCCGAGGTGGCTGCGGAAGTGGCGGGGCCTGGGGGACAACGCAGGTGTGAGAAGGCCAGAGAGGGGCGGGGCCTGGGGACGCAGCAGGAGACCAGAGGGGCGGGGCCTGGGGACACAGCAGGTGTGAGACCAGAGAGAGGGGCGGGGCCTGGGGACACAGCAGGTGTGAGACCAGAGAGGGGCGGGGCCTGAGGGACGCAGCAGGTGTAAGACCAGAGAGAGGGGCGGGGCCTGGGGCAGACGCAGCAGGTGTGACAAGGCCAGAGAGAGGGGCGGGGCCTGGGACGAGCGCAGCAGGTGTGAGACCAGAGAGGGGCGGGGCCTGAGGGACGCAGCAGGTGTGAGACCAGAGAGAGGGGCGGGGCCTGGGACGGACGCCGCAGGTGTGACAAGGCCAGAGAAAGGACCAAGTCTGGAAAAAGGGGGCCCCACTGCCAGAAGGGGGCAGAGGTCGGGGAGCTGAGGGCGCTCCGGGTCGGACCCGGGCCGGCCGACGGCGCGGGGTGCGGTTGCGCCGAGCCTACACCAAGAGGCGGTGGCCGGCGGCGGTGTGCCAAGCCTGCGGGGGAGACACACAGCAAACAGTCCTCGGGAACCACTTCTAAATGCGCATAAAGGACAAGAATGTAAATGACCCCCGAGATGAATGGAAACACGACAGGTTCTTGTCAAAATACGCGCGGCCTCGTCCTCCTTGAATTGGCTGGGCTGCGGCGCTCGGCGTGGGCTGCTTATTTACCTAAAAGCCCTAAATTTAAATATGTGGGCTGTGTTTGCCCGTAATTAGCATGATGTATCTATTCAGAACAACCGCAACATCCCTCCCTCGTAATGGAAGGTGATTAATTACCAATTACAGCAAGTATCCAATTCCGCGGCTCCCCGGCGCTCGGGGCCGCGGAGCGGCCGGCGTCCTAATTGCACACATTAAAAGTTCCAGGCAATTATTGCTGGAAGATCGGTAATATTAAAAATATTGGTCGCAGCTATTATTACATTTGCTCTAAATGCGACCAAGACGTACATCTCTGAGGCGCAGCCGTGGACCCGGTTCGGAACGACCGGCTTTTACTTCCCTGAGTCTACACAACAGGTCTGCCCGCGGCGCCGGCTCCCTGGTCTGCACAGCTGTCATTAAGCGAAACAAGCTTTCAAACCACCACTGGCCGCTGCCTTCCGCAGTCGGCAGGTAATTATCTCATTTACAGATAACAACGCTCATCTCATTTTTCAGAGCACAAAGAGAAAACTAGCTCCAAACGACACTTCTTCGTACTCATTAAATGCACAAGAGAAAGACCGAATTAGGAGTTTCCAGTGCAAACGTCACCCTGAACTCTGACAGCCGCCATGGGCAGCAGGGACGCTGGCGGGGGGTGCTGCCCGGCGCAGAAGCGCAGGCAGCTGGAAGGCTTCCCTACGTCGCTCCATTCCAGCCCCTCACACCCAGCAGCCAGGCTTCCGATTGGTGCAGCCGAGCGCGGGGTCCCACGCACGCCCCGCTCCAGGCTGCGGCCGGGACGTGGACACGCAAGGCGCACCCAAGGACCAACGCAGCGAGGCCAGAGAGAGGGTTCAACGTCAGGCGGGGCTCCCCGATGAGCTTCCGTAGAGGTCAACACAAAGAAAGGTGGAGACAGAGAATCCTGGACTTGTAGTCTGGCTGCTTCAGCAGGGTTTTGAAGGATGAATAGGAGTCTGCTAGCCACGTGGAGAAGGTTCGGAGAGGCCTAGTAAGAGCTCATGCCCGCGCGGAGGGCCTGGGAGCCTCGTGGCGGTGTTCAGCAGATCTGGGGCTGTTTCGGCGAGTGTCAGCGCCCTAGTGGGTAACTGTGGCACACGCCAGCGGCGGGGCTGCCCCGTGGAGAGCTGCACACGGCTGTGCACACGGGCTGTCTCGGACACGCGAAGTGACGCGCGCAGAGGCTGACTGCCCCGAGGAAACCGCTCTTCTGCGCACGGCCCAGGGCGTCCACAGTCCCGGTCACGACCGCGCGGGGCCGGCGCTGTGGCCCGGCTGCTCCGCTCCCGACCCAGCTCCCTGCTAACGCGCCTACACGCTGGGTGCAGCTCCGACTCCGGCCCCGGCCACTGCGGCCAGCAGAGGGAAGACCCCTCTCGGGAGACACCCCCTCGTGGGAGCCCAGAGCGCCCCACTTCCAGCGCGCCCTGCTCGCGGCTCTCCCCACCCCGCACACCGGGCCAAGGGCCTCCGGAGGCGCCGTGCGGGACAGCAGGGACAGGGCCTGGAAATAAGGCGGCGCCCCAGACGAGGGCGCCTCCCACCAGGTCCCGGGACTGCCACCGCAATGGCGACGCACAGGAGCCGTCCGGAGTGAGGAGGCGGGGCTGGGCGTCTGCGCATGCGGGGCATGAGGAGGCGGGGCTTGGCGTCTGCGCATGCGGGGCATGAGGAGGCGGGGCTGGGCGTCTACATGTGGGCCATGAGGAGACGGGGCTTGGCGTCTGCGCATGTGGGCCATGAGGAGGCGTGGCTGGGCGTCTGCGCATGTGGACCATGAGGAGGCGGGGCTTGGCGTCTGCGCATGTGGGCCATGAGGAGGCAGGGCTGGGCGTCTACGTGTGGGGCATGAGGAGGCGGGGCTTGGCGTCTGCGCATGTGGGCCATGAGGAGGCTGGGCTGGGCGTCTGCATGTGGGGCATGAGGAGGCGGGGCTGGGCGTCTGCATGTGGGGCCTTAGGAGGCGGGGCTTGGCGTCTGCGCATGTGGGCCATGAGGAGGCGGGGCTGGGCGTCTGCATGTGGGATTGTGGAGGCGGGGCTGGGCGTCTGCGCAGGTGCGGCTGAGGAGGCGGGGCTGGGCGTCATGCACGAATGTGGGACGTGAGGAGGCGGGGCTGGCGTCACGCGCATGTGTGAGGCGGGGCTGGCCGTCGGGCGCACGTGGGGCGTGAAGAGGCGGGACTGGGCGTCTGCGCAGGTGCGGCTGAGGAGGCGGGGCCTGGCACCGCGCACTCTTAGGGTGCACCTGCGCTGCGCGCAGCTCTCCCGCGAGCAGACTGTCCGGCAGGCGGGCCCGCTGCGAGGGAAAGCAGGGCTATAAAGCCCAGTGATTGATGGGCCCCATCACCGCTTTTAGGGTCCGTTGCACAAACTATTTTGACAGTTTTGGCTCATAAATTAACGGCAAGCCCGAAATGACACAATGAAGAAGACGTTGCGGCCGCTTCAGTGTAACTCAGGAACTCGGGGTGCGGGGCGCCTCCCTGGGAGATAGATGTCGGCGCCCGAGGCCCGGGCGCTCCGTCATAAAACCTCTCAGAGAGCAGAGCCGCGCACTCGTTAAAGAAACCTGCTCCATTTTTCTGGGGGAAAAACGGACGTAAGGTTTCCCAACGGCAGATGGCGAGCCCCGTAACGGAGCCTGGACAGGGCGAGTCCACAGAGCCTGGACAGGGCGAGTCCACAGAGCCTGGACAGCGCAGTCCACGGAGCCTGGACAGCGCCAGTCCGCGGAGCCTGGACAGTGCAGTCCACGGAGCCTGGACAGCGCGAGTCCGCGGAGCCTGGACAGGGAAAGGCCACGGAGCCTGGACAGGGCGAGTCCGCGGAGCCTGTGTCGCTCCCCCTCTTCGTGGAGGAACGACACTAAGCCCTGCCTAGGCTTCATATCCGAGTCACGGCACCATTATGTCGCTCCCCGTCTTCGTGGAGGAACGACACAGGACCCTGCGCTGTTCTTTCGTCTGCTCGGCCCTCCCCGGGTTTGCTGCTGGTCCTTCCCGGGTTGGCTACCGACCCTTCCACCTCCGTGGAAGGGCAGTTCCCCCTGCCACTTTCCCCACTTCCGCGGGGGAGCGGCACACCGCCGGCCGGCTCTCTCGGGGGCTGCACAGGTGTTCCTTCAGGTGTTCCCTCAGGTGTTCCCCTTAGATGTTCCTGGTGCATGTTGTCTCTCTCCTCCTTTATAGTCCTCTTCCACCAATCCCAACTCTGCTACCCACACGCCGAGTACGCTGCTCTCCTCCAATCAGGAGCAGGATCAGCTCCTGCAGGTCAGCACTCAAGTTGGCAAGAGGCAGCTGCGTAGAAGCCGCCTCTCCCTTCTCAGCGCCATATTGTGGGAGAGCAGATGCATAGAATAAGTCTTAATTCCAGTAACTCAGTCTAGTCCGAGTTGCTCCCCACAGCCTGGACAGTGCAGTCCGCGGAGCCTGGGCAGGGCGAGTCCACGGAGGCGGACGAGGAGGGAGGAGCCATGGGGAGAACCGGAGGGGACCCCGACTGAGCAGCGAGCGAGAGCGCGCACTGGTGCGAGACTCGCCGGAAACCCGTGCTCCAGGGCTCCCGTGAGCTCGCCCGGGACTCGGCACGCTGTGCGCAGACTCGGGGGCTGCAGTGCGCGCAGCTCTAAAGACAGACTCGCGCGTGAGCGGGAGGCTCAGATCCTGAAAGAACTACACGCCCACACACTCTCATACACCCACTCACACACACTCATATACACACTCATGCTCACCCACTCACACACTCACACTCGCACGCACACACTCATATACACACTCGTACACACACCCACTCACGCACGCACACACACTCTCACGATCACACTCATACACTCACACTCACAGAAGACTGTGCGCACATCCGGAAGTGATCCGGGAGGCACAGGCGACGGTCTGAGCGCTCGCCCTCCCCAGAGCGGCAGTGAAAGGCAGAAGCGACTGCGGACGGACGGGCGCCTCCTCTCGCAGCTGAGATGCGTGTCTCCTCCTGTCCTTGGGGAAGTAATTCGGGGTGGGGGGATGAAGCGGACGGAGTTACCCAGGCGCAAACGGCAGGCTTTCAGCCGAGCCGGCTTCACCCGGATTTCACCTGACAGACTTGCAAACTACTGGAGACTTCGCGGAGCGCCGTGCAGCCGACAGCTGTCCAGCCAGAGGCTGCGGCCAGGCGGGCAGCAAGCCCTCCGCAGATTCTTTTTTTAACAGATTGGAAATTCAAAGGCCTTCAAAATGCCCTTCAGAGACGCAGCTGGGGGACTGGGCTGTGTTACGGGGACAGTTTCCTTACAGGTGCAGGGAACTGGGACTGGACGGGCAGCTCGGAGGCGCTCGGATTGCGCCCACACTGGGGCCGACAGGAAGGGCTGAGAAGTGCGGGACGGGCCCGTGGTTGGTTTTGTCCCCTCGATGCCATCAGCCTGGCCGATGTCTTCCACCAAGGCTGAAGCCAAGACGTGGGAGACCAGGCAGCCAGTGCAGGGGGCGGGGGGGAACGTGCACTCAGGACAGCAGAGGGGAGACCTTGTCAAGGAGGGACGACGCAGAGTCAGCTCCTGGGGACCCACACTCGGGGTGGGGGACTCCCCAGGTCCAGAGTTGTGCATTTTCAGGGAAGAAGACAGGCCGTGGGCTTGCTAGACAGAGCACATAAAAAACCAAGGCAATCAGATCTTAATTCAATGAGTAATTTTTTTTTTTTTTTTGCTATAAGTATTGCCCCACGCGGTATTTGGAATATGCTTTTCAAAACCATTATTGAGTATCTTAAATTCAGATTTAACTGCATGTTATCTGGCAACACCATGAGGGGACATTTCCTGGGGGACACGGCTCTGTCCGCTCCTCCCAGACCCAGAACCGTGCCCTGCCCAGAGCAGCCGCCAGGACGCGGGAACACCCGTGAGCTGCCATGCAGAACACAGCGTGGGACTTGGAGACAAAGCAGCAGCTGGGCGGCCACAGAGCCCTCAACGCTGGAGGGCGTGGGGGGCAGGCAGAAAGCTACTGCCAGCCTCTGAGAAGTCTAGAAAGGACGCAGCCAGGTGCCCGCCTCCTCTTCCCCAGCATCGCTCGGCTGGGCCTCGTGGCCTCCCGCGGTTCCCGGGTGAGGAAGCCCAGGCTGAGAGAGGGCCTTGCTCGTGCTGAGAGCAGGGTTTTCCCGCATGCTGGCTCCGGGAGTGCTGCTCCGTCCCAGAGCCGATAGGAGCAGCAGCCCCTCTGCCAGTCACTGGCAGCCGCACGCCACGCTCTCCTCCAGGCCCTGTTCTGTGCCCCTTCTTTTCCAACGTAGGAGCCGCAGCCCGGAGCCCTGGGTCGCACAGCCAGAACTCACCCCACCACCTGACGTGTGAGCTCCCTGCTCCTTCCACCGAACCTCACCAACGCAGAGACCTGCCCAGGCCTCGTGTTCCAAGCACAATGTGAAACACAAGCTGCCAGGGCCTCTGGACGGGCCTCGCTCGGCGCAGGCGCAGGCGCAGGCAGGGGCCGGGCATGGTGCGCGTGGGCAGGCTCCCCTCTGAAACCACAACGCAGGCTTGCTGTGGCTTCAGAGACACCTGTCATGAGCCAAAATGAGCCTCTGATGGCAGCAGCCTCGGATAACTGTCCGTCCTCATCACGCTTCGTGCCCACAGTGTCTGCAGCCATTTCTGCGTGGACGGCTGGGGGTCAGCTGGCCAAGGGACGGTGTCGTTAGAGGGGCACCTCCTCCCCACAGCAGCACCCACGGGGGCACTCACACACTCCTGACTGCTGCAGCCGGGGGCACACCCGGGCCACGGGGCGGCGGGGGCGGGGGCAAAGCCTACTGCCCCTCGGGCCACGATGAACCGAGTGGCAGGACACTCAAAGCAAGCAGAGAGCACTTCCCCCTCCTCTGGCCTCCGCACCTCTCACAGAGCTTCTGAGAGCGCCATGTGAGGACACAGCATCCCCAGGCTCACACACCCACGCCCGTGGCAGCCGTGAGCAAATGGTGGCATCCCCAGGCTCACAACCCACGCCCGTGGCAGCCGTGACGCGAATGGTGGCATCTCCAGGCTCACACACCCACGCCCGTGGCAGCCGTGACGCGAATGGTGGCATCCCCAGGCTCACACACCCACGCCCGTGGCAGCCGTGAGCAAATGGTGGCCACTCTGCATTGTGGATTTGGGTTTGCCGCGCCCTGGTTATGGCAAGACACCAACTGCTTCCGCAACAGCGGTGTGTTAGTTCATCCATTTCACAGATAACGAGAAGCATTTCAGGAAGCACAATCTCTTTGAAAAATGGACCAAGCGCTTACCTCACAGCAGACCAGAGATGCTTGCAAACACACCTGTGACGTGAAAACAATCAAGAAGAGAAAATGGCGTCACCTGGAGACTCGGTGACCACGAGTGAGACGACGAGGCTGCTGGCAGCAGTGTCTCTTCTCCCTGGAAGTTTGGCCCAGAACCGCACGGGGCGGGCGACGTGGCACGGCAGGTTGGGCCCCATGCCCTATCACAGTGCCCAAAGTCCTGGCTCCTCCACTTCCGAGCCAGCTTTCTGCTAACGCATCCCAGGAAACAGCAGATGACGGGTCAAGGGCGTGGGCCCTGCCACCCCCGTGAGAAACCCAGATGGAGGTGCTGGCTCCTGGCTTCTGCAGGGCGGTTGTGGCCATTTGGAGAGTGAACCAGCAGAGGGAGGATCTGTCTCTCTCTCTCTCTCTCTCCCTCCCTCCCTCCATCTCTGTTGTTCTGCCTTTTGAGTAGATGAAAATAACTTTTAAAAGTTTTAATGCTTTCAAAACTAGCGTGATAAAAGCATAGCACAGGAAACACATAAACCATAGCGCATCGTGGGCGGTCATCATGGACAATCGCTCTCAAGCATCGTGGCCGTGCATAGCCGCAGCGCTGTCTTTCTCTATGACCGGCAGCGAGGCAGTCTGTTCACACCAGCATCACCACTGACCAGTGAGTAACGCCTCACCTATGACATTGTGATGGCTCCAACACCATTGTTCAGCTCCCGTGTAACCTCAGGGAGCCATTGTCTCACGTGCAGTGTGCCAGACGTCCTCGGCACACACAGGGCACGGCTGTGTTTGGAGTCGCCCTTCCAGGAGATCCGCTTTGCGGAGAGAGCCCACGTGCAGGGCACTGCGCACAGACCCAGCCAGGAGGCTGCAGGAGTGGACACAAGCCTCCCCCCCTTCCTCCCCCTCCTCCCCCTTGTTCCTCAGCGGTAACAGCACTCATAGGACCCGGGATGAGGACCTGGTGGGGGCATCCCTCAGCCAGCCCACTGCCCCCTCTCAGGACCCGGGGGTGGCAGGCCTGGGGGCATGGTTCCTCACCCCCCCACGCCCTCCGTCTGGTTTCCCTAAGTGACGGCTGATGCAACGGGCACCTTGGCACAGTCCCAACCCAACAGTGACCTGCGACTCCGAGCCCAGATTCAGGCTGCAACCCCAACTCAGCCTTCCGCGGAGTCGGGAATCCACTGAGCCTTTGGCTTCCAGAGGGAAATGACGCGGGTGCCACTGTGCCGGCTTCCACAGCAGGGGCCCACGTGAGCTCCTCGGAGAGCGCAGGAGCGATTCATACCTGCCTTTTACAGATGAGAAAGGGGGGAGGGGCACGGAGCGGGACTGCCCAGGAGCCCTAAGGACTCTGTGGGGGGGGGGGTGCCTCTTGGCTGACACCTTGGAGGAAGGGGTGCTGCTCCCCCCACACCCCCAGGGCCCTCTGGGAAGGGCGGCACCTCGGCAAGGTCTGCCGACGTTTGATCAAATATTGCCAGAGAGAGGAGCCCACTTTCAGAGAACGGGGTGGATGAGGAAGCAGGCGTGGCAGTGGCTTCTGTGGCCTCCCCTGTCCCCGTTCTGCCCGCCAGGGCTCATGAACCCCAGCTGAGCCAGGAACCCTCTCGGGGCCCTGCAGCTCCCAGCCTCGCCGCTGCTACCCCCTTGAGGAACCCAAAGCTGTGTGCACCTGGCCCTCAGCCCCTCCTCCACCCCTGTATTTATTTGAAGGAGGGAAAGACTGGGAGATTTCTCCCTCTGTTGGTTCACTCCTCAGATGCTCACAATGGCTGGGGCTGGGCCAGAGAAAACTAGGAGCCCAATCTGGGTCCTCCCACTCCCAGAAGTGGCAGGGACCCAGCTACTTGGGCCATCGCCTCCCTGGGTGTGTATCAGCTGGGTCAGATCCAGGACCCGGAGCAGGCACCCCGGGCAGAGTCCAGACTTCTCACCAAAAGCCTGCCACGTCCATTTTTGTTGCTGAGCCTGTTAGTAAGACCCTGAGGCCATCCTAGGCTCTAGCCGCCCCCCACCTCCCCGTCGCCATGGCTGGAAGCCAGGGGACCCCATGGCCCAGTCACCAGGGTCAGCTCCACCCCCCTGCTAATGGGATTCACTGCTCCTGCTTCCCTGCCCGCCCCCAGCAAAGGTTGAACAGGAGCTGTTCCTGAACACGTCACGCTCGCTCGCTCGCTCGCTCTCTCTCTCGCTCTCTTGATCTCTCAGGCTCTCCTTCTCCCTCTTTTCCTTCTTTGCCCCTTCCCTGCGGTCTGTCGGGTTTCCCCACCAATAAACCCTTTTCCTTCCTCGTGTCCTGTGGCGGCCTTACAGAGCCTGCACTTGGAGCCTGATGCCCCGAAGCCCGCCCTAGCCTGGAAAGGGGTGAGGAGCCGCCAAGCTCGCCCATCAGCTCGGGGGTGGCTTCTACGCAGGAATGAAGCAAACCGGGTGTGCTGGCAGGGTGGGGCCGGGAGCCACAAATCCTTTTTTTTTTTTTTTTTTTTGTAATTAACCCAACCCAGAGTGGCCCAATGCAGGTTTGAGCATTGAAAATGGACACACCACTTGGCCCTCCCCTAGCAAAAGGCCCCTGGCCTGGGAGCCACACGGTCAAGCCCGGCAAACCCAGTCCTCCCTCCCTCCCTCCCCAGCAGCCAGCGACTCCCCAGCACATAATTGCGAAAGGAAAGGGCCGCCTGTTTGCTGCCTCGTCCGGAATGATTAAAGGTAGAAGTTTTGCAGACATTAGTGACAGAAAGAGTCTAGTTAAAGCTGCTTTAAAAAGGCGAGGCGGATAAAGAGAAGGTACTCAAAGCACTATTAAAAGCATCATGCTTGTTAAAACCAGTAAAAAGGCAGCGAATCGGCCGAGAGGCAGCTTCCTCTCCAATTACAGCGAGGGGCACACACCTTGACGGTGTCTTTGAATTGTGGCCGCCAGCCCCTGCCCCCTCCGCCGGGCCATTCATCGGTACATTAGGGAGGAGGGGGAGGTGACGCCGCCCCCCCACGTCCTCTCCTCGCTCCTTACCAGAGGCCCATTTAGAGCTGAATGACTAATGCTCAGAGACAGGCGCTAAATGACACCTCCACCTCCTCGCACAGCCACTTGGTTTTGTCATTTTTTTTTTTTTTTTTTTTGTATCCTGGAGAAATAATTGATAAACCGAACGCCCTCCACCTTCCAGGAGGGTGCCTGCCCGGCCACCTGGTTAAAATTCCTCCTCCTCCTCCCCCCTCCTCACATCCATTTGGCTTGGTGCTGTCTAAACAATACTTCATCAAATGCAGCCTGCAGCAAATAAGAAAGCTGGGTAGAGTAAATAAAAAGTCAAAAAAAAAATCACCGGCTGGAGGGTAAGTACTTTTATTCCTGTGCTTCCATTGCCTGGGGAATTATTATTCCGTTGCCCGGCCTGGGAGGGAGAGAGGCTGAGGAGGGCTGTGTTATTCACAGAACGGATTGCTTGTCTGCCTTTTCACTCCTCCGGCTCTGGAGAGCCCACTGATTACAGCCAAGTGTGGCCATCCATTCCGTCTTATTGACAAAGGTCCTTAATTACCACGGCAGCAGTAATACCTGCTATTAAATTCTGCTAAACAGAGGCCGCAAATTAGCTGTGGATCCCGGGCACCTTTTGTGTGTAATTACGGGGGCTGGGGGTGGGGGGGAGTGGGATTGACGGGAGGGAGGCCGGGAGGGAGGCCAGATAACTGACCCCAGCCGGAGCTGCGGGAAACCTTTGTTTATCACCTGCGGTGGGGGCCAAAATGTGAAATTAAAAGCTCTCCATCAGCCCAAGGCCTCTGGAAGGCCCAGGGGAAGGAAGAGGAAGCAAAAAAAAAAAAGCAACAGGCCAAAGCAAAGTGTGCTTGCCGGCGTTCATAAGCATGAGTGCAACTCACACCGGCGGTTGATTAACCGAAAGCTCTGCTAATTCTGCAGGTAAGTAATGCAAAGTCCAAAATGGCGACGTCGGGGCCACGTTCGGAGGTAGATCCTATATTTCACGGAGGCCTTTCACCCGCATTTAAGAGCCTGTTTAATGCAATTGCAAACCATAAACACCTGTCACTTAGAGGCTGAACCCCTCACATCGCTCCTCCCGGACACCCTGGATTAACGAGAACTGCTCCGCCGCTCCAGATACCGCAGCTCTCACCTGCAGCCGGCCCCATTTATAAACTCAGTCCTGCCGCCTACTTGGTGTTTCACTGAAGGCAGTTACTTCGGGGGAAATTTCATTTAAATACATTCAACTTTCCATTAAGGTAGAGGTGGGTGAGCTGCCCTGAGCTACAGGGAACAGCACCGGTCAGAACGCAATAACTTAACACAAAACGCTTAACATCAAGATAATTAAATTTCATTAAGGTTTTAATCACTCTGAATGGAGGCTATTAAAATTCATGGGGTTCCAGGCGCACTACAGACAGTGGGCCCTGGGTCTGAACCAACGTGCGAAGCTGTCTTCCAGCCTTGTCCCAGGAAACAAGTACGGGGCAGTGGGGCTGGACTGGAGCCAGTTGCTGGGAGCCCCCTCAAAGGCGGGAGGCCCACGCCTAGCCTGGTGCCTATCTAGCTGTCTCCATACACCTGGTTGATGCCCAAAGCGAAATCTGCATCTGCTACTGTTGAAACAAGAGAGACTTTAGATGGATGTCATTTGGCCCCATGCCTGCCTTGTGCCACAGCAGAACTCGGGATGCAGGGGAATCCACGCCTCCTGGCTCAGGTCTGGGCTCAAACGCTGCACCCTCCAGGGAAAGCTCTCCTGACTGCAGGGGAATTTGAATGCCGTCACTCACCCGGCGGTGGGCAGCGGTGCCGCGGCCGTCACCATCTTCCCACGCGGCAGTCGTCTGCGAGAGGTCCTGCCACACGGAGTTCCATGGAGGGAGGAACCGTGCCTTTGCCATTTCTGGGTTTCTGTTCCCTGGTGTACCATGCATGTTTGGGAAGGGAGAAGCTTGGCTGGATGGGCAGACAGATTACTGAGGGAAGGAGAGATGGAAGATGGGATAAATTGTTGAATAGAGGGGTCAGCACTGTGGCACAGCGGGATAAAGACCCGACCTGCAGCACCAGCTTCCCATAGGGGATACCAGTTCAAGTCCCAGCTGCTCCACTTATGATCCAGCTCCCTCCTAATATGCCTGGGAAAGCAGAAGATGGTCCAAGTCCTTGGGCCCATGAACACATGTGGGAGACCGAGAGGCAGCTACTGGCTCCTGGCTTCAGACTGGCTCAGCTCTGGTCATTGGGACCATTTGGGGAGTGAACCAGCGGATGAAAGACCTCTCTTTCTCTCTCTACCTTTCTGTCTTTTGAATAAATAATTAAAAAAATAATTTAATCAAGAGATAGATGGATGGACAAATGGACAGCTATAGTTACACAGTTGTACACAAATGACCTAAGATCACAATGTAGCAAAGCCCAGGTCTCAAAGACTCCATATTTCTCTCTACTGAACGCACCTGGTTAGCTCGACCCCTTCTTTAGACTGCTCTTGCACCGCCCACGTGTTCACACCGGTTCTAGGAGCCTTTCTGGAGGTTCCCTTAGATTATCTTTTGCATCACAACGATGGACCCTCTGACCCCTGCATACACTCTGACTCACCCACCAGCTCCTCTAATAGGACAGGGCACCTGTGGAATACTGGGGGGGGGTCCAGTCTCTGCCACCCGACAGTTTCCGTCCAGGGAACTAGCCGAAGCTTCCTGGCAGAGAGGCAGGAGAGCAGCCAATGAACCGGCCGATGGCAGCGTAACATCGGCTTCTTCACCCACATGGCTGGAGGGGCCACAGGACCCTCAGATCCAACTCGACACCAAGGACACCGAACTGGAAACATCCGGTCTGAATGGTTCTTTCACCCATTGCTGTCACCAATCTCCCTTTGCAGGCAAGATGGCTCCTCGGACGTGCAGCCCAGGCGGCAATTCGAGAATTTTTATTAAGCTCGGAAATGAGCCGTGGAGGACAGGCTCTGGGAGCCCCGACGGAGCTCTGAAAGGCAGGGAGGAGTTTGCTGGGTGCGTCAGCCCCCGTTACCAGGGAAATGGAGCCAGTGGGATGCAGAGCGACACAGACAGGCGTTTATGATGGGATAGGCTGAGAAGGCCCACAGCCATCCCCAAGTTTGAGAGCCAGGATGGCCGATGGTACCATTCAGTCTGAATCCAAAGGCCTGGGACCCAGGAGAGCCACCGTTGTGTGTCCCTGCGTGAAGACGGGAGAAGACCAACATCCCAGCTAAAACAAGCGGAAGGAGCAAATTCTGCCTTTGCCACCCATGTTATCCCAAGGACCTCCACGGATTGGATGATGGGAGCCCACATGGGAGGGGCCGTCTGTGTCCAGAGTTCACCAATTCAAATGTCTCTCATCTAGAAATGCCCTCACCGGCATACCCAGAAATGATGCGTAGCCAAATGCCCAGGCACCCCATGCCGGGTCAAGTAGACCCAGAACCTTAACCATGACAGCAAAGGGACTCCAGGTCCCACCCCAGCTAAGTGCACGTCAAGCAGGAAACCTTAGCGAGAGTCTGTACACACGGGAGACAGAGTCGCAGAGTCATCACAGGCTAAAGCTCGCCACAGGCACACCAGGCGTGCAGGCACAGCTGGCCTGAGGCCTCGTGTGGTCCCATATGTCAAGGGTTAATTGCATGGCCTGGGTGGGGAGGGTGCCCCAGGCCCAGGGAAGAGCTATAGATCAAGGTTTAGACCATGAATGGGCACGGTGGGGGACGGAAGGGATGGGCACCAGGGCCCACCCAGGGGCCAGCACAGGAAATTAGACTTGACTCCTCAGGGAACCCCCAGAGGGCTTGAAGCAGGTCTGTGGGGACAGCTCTCTGTGCCTGACTTCTTGTTAAAATGCTGCTGTCAGGAAAATGGAGGAAATCAGGGGAGAATGACCAATACGGGTTATCCTGGCTAGGAGTAGCCAGTCATCTTGGCTCGAGGTGATTTCCAAAAACTCTTCTTCCAAAGCCGGGTGTAGAAGGGCCACACCCAATAGGGCACATGGCGCTGGCACTTAGAGGACAGAAAAGCAACAGGTTACGCCAAACCCTGTGGTCTGCTTGCGGAAGGAGTCCCAGTGGGCTGCGCATGAGGCCCCACCGAGCTCATCGCATGCCGCAGTGAAGCTCAGCATCAAATGCCACTGGCCTCTGCTTGGGCCAACTCCAGTCTAAATGGATGTCTGGCACAAAACCCCAACCTACAGAGCCCAGCACTTAGAAACACCTGGTCTCCTAGAGGGAAAACCAAAGACCCATTCCCTCGAAAGGGGAGAGGTCAATTCTAGGTCGTGTTAGAACCCATCAGAAGGCACTGACTACGTTATTAATAGGGCAAGAAGGCTTTGAAAGGAAATTAAACAGTATTGACAAAAGGATTTTCCTAATTACCCCATTAGGAATCATCCTGGTTTCTTTCTCTTCGTGATCTATGACTCCCAGAAGACACCTTGTACAGACTCGCAGTGTTGGGTGCTTGCACTTTGCAATGAGGCCAAAAGGATGATCCAGGACGGCCTCAGGCCCTAGTGCAGAACTGTGCACATCCGGGGTCCTGGGATGGAGACAGCCCCTTCGCCTAACAGGCAGACCCCATTTTGTGCAATACTTGGCCAATTCAAATGGTTAAGGAACATTTTAGCCTCAGCACTGCAGAAGTCCCTTCACAAGGGAAATATTTGCATAGCATATAATCACTCCCAATTCCCATCTTCCTTTTTTTTGGATATATCTTTCTTTAAAAAGATTATATATTTGAAAGGCAGAGTCAGAGAGAGAAGGAGAAGGAGAGGGAAAAGGAGAGGGAGAGGGAGAGGGAGAGGGAGAAGGAGAAGGAAAGGGAGAGGGGGAGAGAGAGAGAGAGATTTTCCATCTGCTGGTTCACTCCCCAAATGGCTGCAATGGCTGAGGCTGGGTCAGGCTGAAGCCAGGACCCTGGAACTCCCTCTGGGTCTCCCACATGGGTGCAGGGGCCCAAGTACTTGAACCATCTTCTGCTGCTTTCCCAGGCGCATTAGCAGGGAGCTGGATCGGAAGTGGAGCAGCTGGGACTGGCACTGCAGATGGTGGCCTGACCTACTGCAGCACAATGCTGGCCCCAGGATAGCTACTTAACAATGCTGAATCACACGTCTTCCACCAACAAGACCTGGTTTCTGAGGAATTCCCTCCCATTCATTATCCATAGACATAGACATAGAATGAACCCCCCAAAATATAAACACAGAAGCTGTAAAGAAAGAAAGGAAAAGCTTTAGGTGTGGAATTCAAAAAGGCACTTGAAGCCACCATGGCAAACACAGAAGTGGACAGGTCAGCGCCCAAGTGGCACCGGCAGCAGGTGTAGGCTCCACGGTGCGGGCTGAGGCCAGAACACCCAGGGAACCGATCCAAAGATGCACGACCAAACTGCAAAGCCATGGATTCACAAAGCTACTGGTTTCAGCGTTCAACTCCATGGCATACATAACCCAAACCACTAACATAGAATAGCAGTGCAGGGGCCGGTGTTGGGTGGCAGCTGGTTAAGCCACGGCCTGCAATGCCAGCATCCCATACTGGAGTGCCAGGTCAAGCCCCAGCTGCTCTGCTTCCAATCCTGCTCCCTGCTGATGCACTGGGAAGGCAACAGAAGATGGCCCCAGTATCCGGGCCCTGCCATCCACGTGGGAGAGCCAGATGCAGTTCTAAGCTCCTGACTTTAGCCTACCCAGCCCTGGCTATTGGGGCCTTATGAGGAGTGAACTAGCAGATAGAAGATTTCTCTCCCTCTCTTGTTCTGCTTTTCAAATAATAAATCTAAAAAAAAGAAAAAATAAAAGAAAAAGCATCATAACATAGTATCACACACACACAGAAAAGGATGTGATCATTTGTCTAGGAAAAGAGACAGTGCAGGCGCAGTAGGTTAATCCTCTGCCTGCTGCACCAGCATCCTACATGGGCGCTGGTTCGAGTCCTGGCTGCTCCTCTTCTGATCCAGTTCTCTGCTATGGCCTGGGAGAGCAGTAGAAGATGGCCCAAGTCCTTCCGCCCCTGCACCCACATGGGAGACCTGGAGGAAGCTCCTGGATCCTGATCAACTCAGCTCCGGCCATTGTGGCCATCTGGGGAGTGAACCAGTGGATGGAAGCCCCTTCTCTCTGACTCTCTGTCTGTAACTCGACCTCTCAAATAAATAAATAAAATCTTAAAAAAAAAAGAAAAGAAAAGAAAAGAAAAGACAGTGTGTGTACATGAGAGCCCATGTACTTGCTTATATTTCCAAAGAGGAATAACAGAAGGGGGCTGGTGTTGTGGTACAGCAAGTTAAGCCACTGCCTACAGACCCAGCATCCCATATGGGCGCCATTTCAAGACCCGGTGGCTCCACTTCCAATCCAGTTCCCTGCTTATGTGCCTTAGAAAGCAATGGAGGACGGCCCCTGCACCCACATGGGAAACCTGGAAGAAGCTCCTGGCTGCGGCCTGGCCCAGCCCCAGCTGATGCAACCATTTGTGGAGTGATCCAGCAGATAGAAGATCTCTAACTCTGCCTTTCAATTAAATAAATAAACACATTTAATAAAAAAAAAAAAAAGAACGGAGGAACCAGCACTATGGCACAGTAGATTAATCCTCCGCCTGTGGCTCTGGCATCCCATATGGGCACTGGTTCTAGTCCCAGTTGCTCTTCTTCCTATCCAGCTCTCTGCTATGGCCTAGGAAAGCAGTAGAAGATGGCCCAAGTGCTTGGGCCCTGCACCCACGTGGGAGATCTGGAAGAAGCTCCTGGATCCTGGCTTCAGATCGGATCAGCTCAGTTCCGGCCATTTTGGGAGTGAACCAGTGGATGGAAGACTTCTCTCTGTGTGTCTCCCTCTCACTGTCTCACTGTAATTCTACCTCTCAAATAAATAAAATCTAAAAAAAAACCTCTGCCAAAACCCTAAAAGAAAGAATGGAAGAACTAAAAAACAATGAAACGTATCGTAGGTGGGAGAAAGAAGCAGCGCAGAGGGGTCAAAGGTGAACCGGGCGTAGTGATGAGCCCCGTGATTTACTGGAGGGGAGGAACTTCGTCTTGTTTTCCAGTTCAGAATCACACTTTTTCATGGTTAAAGAAATCATTTAAAACATAAAGACATTTACCATTTGTCTGGCATAAAAAATAATTGCGAACAGAAAAATATCTTAAAAATTGAAAACACTTTGAAACAAACCAACCTAACCGCTCATCACGTCAGCGGCGCACACAGAACCATTTAAAGCCCGTTGTTCCGCCCACTCTGAAACACGGTGTTGGGACTGCACAGCCCAGAGAGGGAACCGAAGGACCTCAGAACGCAACTACATTCAGTAGCTTGTTTACCATATACATTTTGTCATTTGGAAGCCACCAGCAATACTGTCTAGAATGAAATGTTAGTCTAATAGAATCGAGATGTCTATCATAAGAGATATGTAGAATACAGATATATAGATATAGATGATATATAGAATATACAGATATATATAGATAAAGATGATATATAGATATAGATATATAGAATCAAATCTCTAAGAACACTGTGATCCTAAGTTTGAATAAGAAAATCCGTGTGACTTCGTAACTTTCTCTCTTTAAAAGGTGCCCATCTGGGCCGGCGCCGTGGCTCACTAGGCTAATCCTCCGCCTTGCGGTGCCGGCACACTGGGTTCTAGTTCCAGTCGGGGCTCCGGATTCTGTCCCGGTTGCTTCTCTTCCAGTCCAGCTCTCTTCTGTGGCCCGGGAGGGCAGTAGAGGATGGCCCAAGTGCTTGGGCCCTGCACCCCATGGGAGACCAGGAGAAGCACCTGGCTCCTGGCTTCAGATCGGCGCGGTGCGCCAGCCGCAGCGGTCATTGCGGGGTGAACCAACGGAAGGAAGACCTTTCTCTCTGTCTCTCTCTCACTGTCCACTCTGCCTGTCAAAAAAACAAAACAAAAAAAAAAAGGTGCCCATCTGACCCATCTGAGCCCCATTTACTAAGAGGCCCAGGAACTGACAGTCCACCAGCAATGGGCACACCACGGGCCCAGCCCTAACTACCATTCCTGAAGGCAGCCTGTCTCGCTGGATGGCGGCTGAGGCTGGAGGTGGAGAGGAAACGGGACATCTTACTGCACCAGCGATAAAAGGACGAGGGGCTGGGAGCCATCCTGAAGATCCCTGAAGACCAGCTGGCTGACTCACCACGCTGAGAACTGGCTAATAAAGTGGACAAATTATAAAATCACCGCTTTGCAACTCATACTGAAATAATGGCTCCAGACAAGTGCCGGTGAATGACAAAGCGTTAAGGGACACGCCCGCGTCCACAGCAGCACTGAGCAGTGTCCGGAAGGCAGAACCACCACACGCCCATCAACAGAGCAATGAATCAGCAACACGGGTGCATCCACGCAGAGAATATTACCCAGCTCAAAAGACAGGGAAACCTTGTCAAATATGACAACGGGGATCCGCCTCAAACACGGGCTGGATACGCCCTGCGCAAAGCCAGCCAGTCACAAAAGGACGAATACTCCGCGCCTGCGTTCACAGGAGGCACTGGGTTGTCAAAGGGCGGAGGGCAGGTGCGGGGCCTGGAGGGTGGGGGAGGGAGGCGGGGAAGGCCAAGTACTTAAATGGGTTCAGAGGTTATCTCGGCCATGTGCGCTGCTATAACAAAATACCAGAGACAAGATCATTCGTAAGGGACAGAAACTTGTCCTCTCGCTTTCCTGGAGGCTGAGCCGCCCGTGGCTCCAGCCGGTTCAGCTGTGTGCAGAGGGCTGCTCCCTGCTGCCCCCAACAGGGTGGAAGGCGGATGGACAAGCAGGCTCTGCGTCATGAAGCCTCTCTGATCAGGGCCGGCTCCTTCATGGCCCGGTCATGGCTAATCACAGAGCACACTCTCACCACAGCAGGGGCCATGAACGGGCTGGGGGCACGCACTGTGGCGCACCGGTGACCCCGCCTCTTGGACACCCCCATCCCATATTGGAGTGCTGGTTTGAGCCCCGGCTACTCTGCTCCTGATCCAGCTTCCTGTTTCTGCCGGGGCATCCTGGGAGACAACAGGCGATGCCCCAGGGACTTGGGTCCCTGCTACCCTGGTGGGAGTTTTGGTCTGACCCAGCCCTGGCTATTGTGAGCGTTTGCAGAGTGAACCAGCGGATGGAAGAGAAAGATAAACAAATATTTTTTTTAATGAGTGGATATTGAGAAGCCCAGAAAAGAAAACCCAATCCTAAAGGCAAATACTTAGTGGGTCGGCACCATGGCTCACTTGGTTAATCCTCTGCCTGCAGCGCGGGCATCCCATATGGGCGCCGGGTTCTAGTTCTGGTTGCTCCTCTTCCAGTCCAGCTCTCTGCTGTGGCCTGGGAGGGCAGTGGAGGAGGAGCCAAGACCTTGGGCCCCAGCACCCGCATGGGAGACCAGGAAGAAGCACCTGGTTCCTGGCTTCGGATTGGCACAGCATGCCAGCTGTAGCGGCTATTTGGGGGGTAACCAACGGAAGGAAGACCTTTCTCTCTGTCTCTCTCTGTCTGTAACTCTACCTGTCAAATAAATTTAAAAAAAAATAAATAAAAATAAATAAAGGCAAATGCTTAGCAACAGAGAAGGAAGCCCAGGTGGTGAGACTGGACAAGATTCTCCGCCTGGCGTCTCCTAAGCCTGTGCTACACAGGAACCGGGCTTTGCAGGAGCAAATGAAGAGGCGTGGCATGTGGGTGCACTGTGAACACACACAGGGAAGGCTGCGTAATGTATCCACTGTTGTACAGGTTCTCGCTGAGCACACAGAGGTGGGGAAGCCTGAGCCGTCCCCGGAGCCCAACCAGACACTTCAACTCATTCTCAAAAGGAGACGCGATAACTGTTATAAACAAAGAACACACGATAAGTCTGGATGCACAACTGCTCAAGATGTCGTGGGCAAATTCTTGTGCTGTGAGGAAGAATAATTGGGACCAGGAAGAGCAATTACCAAGTTCAAGGCTCTGGGTTCTGTTCACCCTGATCCTGTCCCGGATCCTCATTTATTTCCTGCTGCCTTCAAAGTTTTATTAAGCTGTTCAGAAAAGTTTCAGCCGTGCTTTATAGCCGTGTGAACTGCCCATGCATCCATTTCACAACTTGATTCATTCTGATTAAATTGTTCAACTGTTAATGAGTTTTAGATTGCAATATGGAGAGGCAAACAATTCAGAACATTAAGGCTGTAAAATATCTTAATATTTCACAGGTTCGCGCTGGACACATAAAACAAAGGCTCGTTTCTGGGAGGAGAGGCTGTAATAATTACACTCTGTGGAAACAAATGTGCACGGCCGCCCTCACCTTCTCCAGGCTTCTGCGTGGAGAGAGCAGGCACAGCTTGGAATCTCACAAACGGCCCCAAAGACCCCGGAACTTCCAAGCCAATGTCAACAGACGAGATAACCACTTTGACATATTATTCCAAAGCGCTTCTGAGGCTAGACAAAAAATTGATTCTTGCCCATCCTGCATCGCAGTCTAATGAGTTCGGCACTGGGGAGGTGCCGAGCGACTTGGGCACTGAAGGCCTCTGAGATGGACGGGAATCACGAGTCTGGTGTCCAGCGAGCCCACCCCTCCCCCTCCCCCCACCTCCCCCTGGAGGTTCCCGCTCACCATCTGTTTCCCATGATGCTTTCTGTGTTTGATTTGACAACAAGCGAGTCCAGATTCACTGGCCTTAAGCTTTCCTCTGGACACCGTCCCCATCTCACCAACTCTGGGAGGAGACCGGCACAGCAGGTCACAGCCACCAAAACACCCGAGAGGTCTCATGTGGGTCCCTTGACCTCTGGGGGAAAATTCAATCACTGTACTTTTTTTTTTTTTTTTAAGATTTATTTGTTTGAAAGAGTTATAGAGAGACAGAGGCACAGACAGAGAGAGAGAGAGAGAAAGAGGGGGAGAGAGAGAGTCTTCCATCCACTGGTTCACTCCCCAAATGGCCGCAACAGCCATTTAATGCACACACTCAGCACCTCTGCACACTCAGCACCCCGGCCTGCTGCATTTATGGAGGGTTGGGTAACTGGCACAGTTGTGAAGGGCATTCACGGAACTTTCTGGAAACGCAAGGGTTCTGGGAGGCTTGTGCTGAGCTGCCGTTGTCTCGCACGTGAGGTCGCAGCTGATGGAGAGGCTGGGAGGACACAGGTCAATGAGCCAGTTGGCATTTTGCTGCGAGAGTTTGGCAGGGGGGTCCAGAGAACTCGGGCCACGAGGTGGGTTGGGGGCCTGTGGCTATCCCGGAGCTGCCCCTCAGCCAGCAGCGCTCTGCCTCTCCACAGCCACTGAGCGCTAATCCCAGTGCGGCGTGGGCTGACTCGGGGTGCTTCCAGTCCTTACCGGTTCTTAAAGAAAACGGACTGATACGAATTTAGTTGAAAAATTCCTGTCAATTAGGACTCTTACACTTGGGACGCAGAGGGGAATCGCCAGGCAGGGGACATGCAGAGGCAGGGGAAGTCAGGCACACAGAATCTACAGTGCCCGGGGGTCTCGCTGCTGCACACGCCCTTGCCTTCTCACCCTCCCAGTGTGCTCTTGGCTCCACGAGGCAGCATGGAGTAGCGGAGCAAGCCCTGCCTTTGTAGCTGTGAGGTCCGAGTTCTAGTCCTGCCACTTCTGACGACTGGGGCCTAAGGAAAGAAGTCCACTTGTAATCTGCGTGTGCAACATGCTCTGGCCGCGCGCACCCACCAGCTGGGACCGGGCTTGTGCAGCGCTGGGTCCGCGGGCTGCGAGCCCACCTGTCGGCTGCGAGCCCACCTGTCGGCTGTTTCCATCCTCGCCCGCTGGGGCCGAGCCATTGGATTGCTCTGGTCTCCGGTTTCTCTTCTGCCAAATGCTTGACTGGCTTTGCCAGTGTCAACTACGCGTTTCTCTTCTGTTCCTGAATTTGAGGAACTGGGCAGATGGAGAGGTGGTTTGAAGGCCCAGTCATGGGGCCGGCACTGTGGTATGTGGGGCTCCATGGGATGGCAGCCATGGAGCCCCCACGTCAAGGTCGGTCTGAGAGCTGTTGCTGTGTCTCTATCACAAGGTGGATGTTGCTAGTTTCGGTTAGGGCAATGCTTTCCCACGGTCGGGACTTTCCAGAGTTGAGAATGTTGTAAACAACAAGATGGCGCCGAGGACCGCGCGGTGAGCCTGTCTGCTGCGTGACACCTCATCTGATTGGCCCGAGGACGCGTGCACACTGCGTGAACAGACAGCGGATTGGAGTGTTCCGTGCATGGACTTGAGCCCGCTTGCAATTGGCCGGATTTTGTATGTAAGCTGTGTGCTGAGGAAGGAGGGGGCTTTTCTGTCCGCTCTCCTCCCTTCATTCTTTCTCTGTCACTGTTATTTTCTCATTAAAAGTCTACTGAAGACCGATAAGCTGCGAACAGTATCGTTCCTTTGCAGGCAAGGGTATAGTGCGTTAAAGCCCCTGCCTGCAGTGCCAGCATCCTGCATGGGCGCCGGGCCCTTTGAGTCCCGGCTGCTCCACTTCTGATCCAGCTCACGGCTAGTGCACCTGAAAAAGCAGCAGAGAATGGTCCAGGTCCTTGGGCCCCTGCACTCACACGGGAGACCTGGAAGAAGCTCCTGGCTTCCGATGGGCCCAGCTCTGGATGGTGCGGCCTGCTGCACCCCCTTGATCTGTAGCTCCGACTTCCACAGACCCACGTTTGCCTGCCATGGGAGCTGGCTTTTTGTCTCTTCAACTGAGCCACCTGGGGGAAGCTACTTCAGAAGGAAGGCAGGTTTCCTCGGCCTTGGGCTTTTGGAGCTTCCCAGCCCAAGCTCAGGTGGCCCCTGTGCCTGGCCGTTGGTGGAGGCTGCCGTCGGCAGAGCGTGGGTGAGGGAACCATCACACAGGGAACCAGGAAGCCCACTCCTCCTGTGGTCCAGGCCACCTTCTTTATTATCTGTTTGTTTCCTTAAGATTTTACTTATTTGAAAGGCAGAGTCAGAGAGAGAGAGAGCAAGAGAGGGGTGGGGGGAATCTTCCATCCATTGGTTCAATGGTTAGATCTGGGCCGAGTAGAAACCAAGAGCCTAGAACTCCATGTGCATGAGTGGCCGGGGTCCAAGCACTTGGGCCTTCCCAGGTACATCAACAGGGAACCGGATTGGAAGTAGAGCAGCCAGGACTCTCACCAGTGCCCGTCTGGGACGCCGGTATTGCAAGCAGCAGCCTAACCTGCTGTGCCACAATACTGGCCCCCTGTATCTTTCATCGTAAGGCCATCATGTGCCCACCACGAGCTCCGTCCAGCCCCACTTCTCAAAGCCCCACCTGCAACACCATGACTGGATCAGTCCTCCACGTTAACCCGTCACCAATGTACATTATCCATCAAGAGCTAACATAGGACTCCGGGGTTTAACTGTCGCCTTGAGTTTGGCCAAACCTGTTCAAGCCCATACTCCATGGCACGCCACGTGGAGCCACAGAACTCTCCCCCTGGAACCCACCCGAGACAGCAGCCAGGGTGTCCTCGGGGGGGGGGGGGGTTGCAGGAATTGAGCTTTATCAGGAAGCCTCAGTTTAGGAAAAATATTAGCAACAGCAGCGACCCAACTCGGGCTGCACTCACGCACAGCTGCAGGTGCTCATTTTACAGTACGTAAACACTAATCTGGAAGAAGTGAAATGTGTCGAAGCTGCCTCCCCTCCTGTAGTGGTTGTGTGCTCCTGGAAGGCTCTCTCCCCCCCTTATTTTGGTAAAGCACACGATATCTCAACAGTAACATCAACACCATATTGTCTACTAGTTACTATGGCAACTACCATGCACACAATCTGCTCAGACCTAAATTAGAACTGCCGTGGCCGGCTTTAACCTGCCTCTCTCACACGTTACTTCTTCGCGGGAATTGTGTCTGTTAAATCGTAGGTGGGCTGCAGTACGACCCCTGCCCCCCCGGGAGCTGGCTTTTGCCTTTGCCTGACTTTGTTTCCCTTATTAACTTCTGGGAACTGCACTGGAATGGATACTTCCACGGTGATTATCCTCGTATATTCCATGAGCGGGAAGGAGACGCGAGTTTTCCATCTAAAAGAGCATACGCCTCCGCCCAGCGCTGGGCTCCAGCCTCTTAAACTCAACGGTTCTTCTCTACCTCTTCACTCAACACAATGCAAAAGGCATAGCCTGGAAGGGCTGTGCCAGAGAGAGGCGCCGAGACCACTAAAGGAAAAGGCACAATAGTTAATCATCTCTTCTCCGGCATCTCTCCCTCAGCCCTGCAAAACAAACAAGTCGAGAAGTTCTTCAATTTTTGTGACTATAAGCAATGGGCTGGATTAATGTTCCTAAACGCTAGCGCTGGATAAATGAACTCATTGTTGAGAAAGTCCTGGATGAGCCAGTAGCCACATCTTATTAATTCCATTATGCAGCCCTGTTCGTGTCTGCTCTAGGGTAGAGTGGGAAGAGGAACATTGCCATGACGAAGCCCATTAAATATACCTGATTTTGTAAAATATTGCATTTCAAACAGAAGATTTACTGTGCTTTTCCCAAAGAATTCAAAGTCCTCAGTGGCCCAACCAAGATAGGCAACAAGGTTCTCAAAAGTCACATTGGCGCACAGGGGCTTCGGCCACTCGGGGATTTTTTCCCATTAAACAGCCGCCTGGAACTAGGCCAGGATGGACTCATCAGCGAGCGTCATCAGGGTCACGGCCGACACGCGGACGGACAGAGGAAAGGCTCAGGATGCGCATCTGCCGGACTGCCGGACGCTCCAAGGGCCCTGGCGTTTGGGGAGTCTCTTCAACCTTTTCGTCACTGCCCCCACGGCATATCCAGTGCCACTAATTCATGTGCAGCATGTCATCCAACTGGATTCCGCTTTGTAAATCTTGTGTCTTCCTCCGCTCCCTCCCTGGGACACCGTTGCTAAATCCCTGTGGTGCCAGCCGCTCACAGCAGCGTGGCAACAGTGCACCTGCAGACCTCCTCTTAGCCGGCCGAATCCTCCAGCCTCGGCCGTGTCCCGCTTGGTCCTTCCCTCACATCATCTTGGGCTAATCCGTGAGACGTTTTAGACAGCCAGGCCAGTCTCCAATTGCTGAGGACTTTGCCATGAGCACCGTGTCTATTAATAAGATTTTCATTTGGCAAGGTGCCAGGGCGTCCATGTTTCCTGTTGTATATAAATACTAAGATTTAATAGCTTCAGGTTTTGTTTAATGTTAACGTCAACTATTAACAGGCGGAGAAAAAGAAAGGTCCTCAGATGCCTGGGTCGACAGTGAAATACCCCACTGACTGCTATTTGCAAGGGCAATGTTGTGGAAAAAAACATCCATCTTGGAAACAGTTTCATTAGCCCCATCTAGCTGACCTCGCCACATAATGTCGTCAAATGTGACGGGCATCAGATTATTGGGAATATAGCGATCAATAAATATGCAACACCGGCGCTCAGAATGCTTCTGGCACCGGAGCCACACAAATGCCATCTAACAAGGCTTGGAGTTGCTGTCATCTGTCACACCAGCCAGGAAATAGACAAGCTTACGGGGAAGGCTCTCCGTGGCGGTGAAATAGATGGCTGAAGACGGAATTAGGGAGCGTGCAGTCGAGGTTCTGATGCATGAAAGGCTGCAAATGAAAAACGCCGGCCAGCTCTCGGGAGCAACAGCCTGCTCTAGAGGATCGATGCCGACTCCTGCCGCACGGCCAAAAGCGGTTCTGGGGCCCCGCCCGTGTCCTCCGAGGCTGCCGAGGGAGTTACGCCTGCTCCGAGACCCTGACAGAAGCTTGGAGCATCCCCAGGGCCTTTCCCGTAGAGCTCACGCTCCCCCCAGGTTCCTGGATGTGTCAACTGCTCAAGGTGTCCGTCCAGGTGCTAGCCGCCCAGCACCAAACCCCTGCCTGCCTCGCCCGGTCCCTTTAGCCTTTGGGCCCGCCAAGCACCACCTGGTGGAGCTGCTGGAGGCAGCCGGGCGCCAGCAGGTGCTCATCAGGCAAGAGTCACACTTCCGGGAACCACGCCTGGACCCCTCTGGGTGCGACCCCCCCTTCCCATCCACCCACGCCGCACGCGCCATGGCCCGAGGCTGCAGGCCCTTCCTGCTCTCCCGAGAGTTTTTCCAAACAGGCACCCCTGCATGGGGGACCCCTCACCATAAGCCCCTTGTTCCCCTCCGGAAAGGGCTTGAACCCAGCCACGTGCGCCTTTAAGGAACTGAAAGGGCAGCAAGTGCAGTTTTACAGCAAGCGGCATGGCAGTGAGCCCCGTCAGCGGCCGGACTCAGCCAGACACGTGCCTCCCACCCAATTAACGCCTGCGACCACCGATGACCGGCACCCTTCCACCCCTCTCTGTTTTAAGAAATGGCATTCATGTCTATGGAAAAGAGAACAAGCCAGAAGCATAAAGGTATTTTGAAGTACACCGTGCGGAGGCCCCCGGCCAGTAATTTGCAGCCCGGGTCCGCGGCATCCCTTTCAGCACGGCTATTTCTCTCGCAGGGAGAATGCGGCCGCACTCACGATAAAGGCTCTGTTGGACCTCTTCATCAATAGCAAACCTTTAAGCACAGCACATCTCATAAATAGGAGTTCCACTAACACAGACTTCAAAAGGATAGAACTTGATAATTCAAAAATAGAGCTATATTAAGTGTTCCAGCAGTCCCTCCATAAAAGCCGTTGTATATTCCAAACGCCAGAGCCCTGCGAGCAACATGACAGGTCTATTAGAATAATGGCAGGGGAAAGCATAATTACAGCTAATCATTGGCTGCAAAGGACCTAGTTGTTTTTGTAGAGCAAAATGCCGCCTGAGCAGGCGCCGCGAGGGCAGGTAACCACCGAAATCGCCGCGGCGCAAGGCCGCACTATCTGTTTCTATTTATTAAGAACTCTTTGTATACCTTAATGTTTTCCTGCTGAAATCACCTTAATTCGAGCCCCACATTTTCCTTGGATAAGAATATTACGTAATTGCTACTTACCGGCTGCTACTTTCTATACATGTGTTGGTCAAACACTTAGGGTGTCCATCTTTTCCTGCCAGACAGAGGCTCCCGGCCAGGCCCTGGGCAGCCATAGTGTGGGGACGCCACGTGCCGAGGAGGAGGAGGGGGGCTTCTCGAAGCTTCGGGTCTTCATCCAAGGACTGATGACTCCAGCTGTCGAATGACTGGATGCCCTGTCGAGGGCTTGGCCAAGGTGAGGGTGTCTGGAGGCTGCATCTACCACCTGGGCCAGCTCATGTGCCCCCAGCAGCTTTTGTTTTTCCTCCTCCTTAATCACACGGATCCCCTGCCCTTGTCAAGCCCTTGAAGGTCGCGTAGATGCAGCAGGAATAAGAGATGGCATCTGAGCCTTGTCTACAAGCCCAGGAAGGAGTCAGGGCAGGGCCACTAGCCCCACTCTGCAGATGGGCACACTGAGGAAGGAGAAGAACTTCACAGAGAGTGCAGAGTTCTGGAGGTGGGACTCGAGTGCTTCTTCCCCTCCCATCATCCCGTCCTGACAAAATGCATGCTGTGCACCTGCGCCCCATCTCACTCACTCCCTGGGAAGTGCTCATGGCGATCAAAGTCACGGTGGGGGGGGTAGGTGGGCAGCGCTGTGGCAAAGCAGATTAGTCACTGCCTGCAGTGCTGGCTTCCCACATGGGCACGGGTTCAAGCCCCAGCTGCTCCACTTCTGATCCAGCTCCCTGCTCATGCACCTGGGAAAGCAGGGGAAGACGGCCCAAGCGTTTGGTTCCTGCACCCACGTGGGAGACCTGGAAGAAGCTCCTGGCTCCTGGCTTTGGCCTGACCCAGCAATGACCATTGTGGCCATCTGGGGAGTGAACCAGAAGATGGAAGACCTCTGCCTCTCTGTAACTCTGACTTTCAATACATAAATAAATCTTTAAAAAAAAAAAAAAAAAAACACACAGTCCACACAAGGAAGAGGCTTTGTGCGCAAGCTCAGGGCCACATCCCCAGCCCCCAGACTCCTGAGAGCAGCTCAGATCCAGCCTGGAAGGCAGCTGCTCTGTGCCCAGACACACGATCAAGTCAGACTCTCGCAGCCTCACACCATTCACTTACAGATGTCACTGATTGACAAGCAGGGGCCAGGAACGGGACAAGGAAGGGGAATGACAGAAATCCAACATTTAGCGCAGAGAAGAACAAAATGTACATCCAGTGGTATGAGCTAGTGACAGGAGGCAGGGCTGATGCTGAACACGTCGGACAGACGCCGGGCAGCCGAGGAAGTGTCCAGGAGAGGGCTCGGAACTCCAGCTCCTCCACTTGCTAGCCATCGGCATCTGGGTCATAACCTCACTGGGCCTCAGTGTCCTCACCTGGAAAATGGGAGTAATGTCGGCGCCGCGGCTCAATAAGCTAATCCTCCACCTGCGGCGCCAGCACACTGGGTTCTAGTCCCAGTCGGGGCGCCAGATACTGTCCCGGTTGCCCCTCTTCCAGGCCAGCTCTCTGCTGTGGCCCGGGAAGGCAGTGGAGCATGGCCCAAGTGCTTGGGCCCTGCACCCCATGGGAGACCAGGAGAAGCACCTGGCTCCTGCCTTCGGATCAGCGCAGTGCACCAACCGCAGCGCGCCAGCTGCGGCGGCCATTGGAGGGTGAACCAACGGCAAAGGAGGACCTTTCTCTCTGTCTCTCTCACTGTCCACTCTGCCTGTCAAAAAAAAAAAAAAAAAAGGAAGAAAGAAAGAAAGAAAATGGGAGTAATAATATTGCCTGACTCAAAGACCTGTTGTAAAACTAAGGGATGGCCAGGCGATGCGCCCAGCAGAGTGTGCCCCGTGCAGGACCTGCTAAGTGGCCCCTTACCTGGGGCACCACAGAAGCCTGTGCTCCTAGGGAAGCCACCTGGAGGCGGCAGGAGCCCCGCTGGCCCTTGGCGGGTGGGGAGGAACAGTTCTCTGAATAGCCAGCCCCCAGGCCTGCTATGGGGGTCTCGGAAGCCAAGCAGTCTCCTGCCACGAGCCCGTTTTCAACAACTCCGTTCTTGGAGACGCTGTCGGAGCTCAGGTTGCTGGGAAAGCCTGCTTCTCACATAGACCCCTGGCCATATCGGGCATCAGGACTTAAAGACCTTTTGGATTTCAACAGCATATCCGTGTTGGTCATGAAGTTGTACTACGCGATTCCACTCCCCCGCCTCAAGTTCAAAATCCACGTGGTTCTGAGATAGTGACACCAAGACACCATCAAGGCGGAGTTAGAGGTCCCTGCCTGTGGAGTAGCGTAGGCTACTGAGGGTGCCTCGGGGTATCAAGCGCTGATCGTGGTCCTCTCTGGCAGGTTAAGGCCATCGGCACGCCCAGCAGGGACACCACGGAGGAGAGGAAGGGAGAAGATGGTGGTGGCGGTGCTGTGACAGGCACTGAGGAAGGGAGGCAGCAAGCAGCTCAGCTCAGGCAAGTTTGAGCCAGAGAGAAGGCCAGGCAGGGTACGCCAAGCCCCGCCCCGGGATCACGAACGCTGGTGCTCAGGCTCCCTGTCCTCTGAGGCCCTGCACAGGAAGCGACACACATCCCCGCCGCTGCTTCAGAGTCGGGGTCCCGCCCACCAACGGTGCCCTCTGGGATAAGCTCAGGGCTCCGGACTCGCCATCTCCGGAAAGCCAGACAGAAGCAGGAAGCCGTGACCACCTCGGAAGCTCATGCTGCTCCAGGCTGACCACGCGTCGCACGGGTCCCTACCACGCACCCCGTGGAGACTGCCGGGCCCAGCGCCACGTGTGCAGGATGACGTCCAGAGTCAGCCCCTGAAGGAGGTCTCAGGGACACGTGGCCACAGCAGCCGATGCTGCCGGGAAAGTTTCAATGTCCATTACATTAGCTAGCCTTAAAACTGAACACGAATCCATTTTAATCAATATGTTGTAATAAATAGATATTAAGGCACCATGGCACTAATGTACAGGTAGACTAATTAAAACGCCAGCATTTGCAGCACTCCCATACCTCAATTTTCTCTACAAAATCCTTATTGAACCACTACTTTTAAAAAAATAATTGCATTTGCAATTAGAAACACTGAAGTTACATTATCGATTTTCTGCTAAAAACCTTTTTAGTAAACAAGCACAAACCACATTCATTAAATGTAAGTGCTTGGAGCTATGGTGTGAAACTCAATTCCGCCATTATCATGAATTACACTGATTATTGCTGTAATTATTTTCTCTTGGATACAACTGCATTTCTGTCCCTGCTAGTTCGGTGGGACATATAACCATGTTCATTTTATAGCTAATAATACTCAACCGTAGTCCCAGCAATTACTATCACTTATACAAATCATTAAGTTAAGCTCCGGGTGCCTGGTAAGATTCAAAAAAATTAAGTAAAACATCCTTTTTTACCCTTGAAATAACTAATAGCATAGAGAACAAGGAGAATTACAGATGTTAACTGACTGACGTGGCAAGCTTTAAGCACCTGCACTTGACTCGCGGGACATGTGTGCCGTCCTAGCCACACGCTCGGAAGAAATCCACCGACAGCACTATTTTTTTTTTTTCCAGAAAGTAATGGTCTGGGACCGAGCCCATGTCTGCGGCGGCCTCCATGACGGCGATCACACACCCACGGTGAGAGACGCCCCTTGTGTTTGCATCAGAGCAGAGCCCGGCCTGGCGGGGTGACAGTGACGGGTGTGCCTCCAGGAGTCTTGCCAGCCAAACGAATTTGGAGAGAAACCTCCCCTTGACTTTTTCTTCCAGGGGGCCCACTGGGGTTTTGACGGCTCCTAAAGCGGTTCCTCTAGGGCAAACAGATCTTTTCTCCTGGGACCGGGGGGGGGGGGGGGGGCATTGCTCCCACCACACCGGGTCTGGGCTGGAAACACGGCTCAGCAACAGTCCTGGAAGCCGACGTGGGCTCTGGGGCTTCCAACCGCAGGAGGAGAGCGGCGGGGGAGAAGCAATGTTCACACTCACCCCGCAGGGTGTGCAGGATCCTGTCCCCGCGCTGGGCGCGGGGCCCCCACTCGCCAGCCAGAAAGGCCCAGTGGCGTTTGCTGGGGCCACGCTGCAAAGCCCGGCTGTGGAAGACCTGGCTAACTCAAACGGAGCAGTTCTTCCCCCACTGAGGCTGAGGGCTCTTGGGAGAGGGAGCTTCCTGGGCTCCGCCACTGCATCCTGGCCTGATGTTCTCTGTGCTTCTAAATATAGATAACACACACACACACACACACACACACACACACACACAATATTTGTTTCGGAAGCAGGAAGAGAAAGAGTTAGCTCCCATCTGCTGGTTCAGTCCCCAAATGCTGGAAATGTCCGGAGGTCTGGTGCCAGGAACTGGGCCCTCTGCCCAGGTCTCCCATGTGGGTGGCAGGGACCCAGGAGCTTGAACCATCCCTGCTGCCTCCCCGGGTCTGCTCCTGCCTGAGGCTGATGCGGGAGCCTGAGATGGAACCCAAGAATGCCAACGTGGGCCGCAGGCCTTCCACGCACCAGGCCAAATGCCTGCCCCCTGCTTTGTCTTTTCACTGGCCTGCTCACTGGGCACTGGAGGGCCCAGCTGTGGGCGGGGTCCCAGGGAGAGGCAGAATCGGGGCAGAGACCCCCGGTGGGAGATCCTCGACCCCAACAGCAGAACGCGAGCCTTCTTAGGGGTCAGGGAGTGTTGATCTCACGGCATAGACCTCACCTTGTTTTTATAAGAAGGAACAGGGGAGAAAGTAACTCATAGAAATGCATAAACAAATGTTAACCATGAAGAGAGAACAGGGTAAGGGGAGCTGGCACAAGCAGAAGCCAGGGACGAGGCCGGTAAGCCTAGCTCGGCACCTGAGGGCCCCACAAACTGCCGGAAGCCAACCCCAGTGTGGCTCGGCGCTTCCTAGTGGAAAGCGTAAGACTATTTCCAAAAAACATTATATGTAAATTTTAAAATAAGGAAAAAAGTCTTTTCGTTTAAAAGGAAAATGCAAGCAAAATTTGATATATTAAGAGTCAGAAGCCAAGAATTAAAGACACCTTTTTTGGAAAGCCGGATACTACTTTTATCACAGACTTTGTTTTGTTTGTTGGTGTAATATAAATGTTTTAAGACCACCAGCTGATTAAAAAATAAAAAAGCAGACTCTGAACGCACACCGCATGGTGTTGGAGTTACTTCCCGCTGCACACCTGACTTTGTTGGCCAGGGACAGAATTAGAACCTCTCTGTAGTCTCGTTCAGATGGACTTTGTGTTAAATGAAAAATTCATTATGTTGCATAATAAAAGAATAGACTACAGGGAAATCCAGAGCCATAGCAACACAGAAGGAAATGCGAAGAGTATTAGTGCCAAGCAAATACCTTCAACATCCACGTGAAATGCCACCCTGTGAGACAGTTTGCCTGGCCCCTCCCCACCCACGGGCACCCCACACCACCTCCTGCAGTCCCCAGAGCTGTCATCATGGTCTCAGCACCAGGCACAGCTCTCTCATATCCGTTATCTGTTTTCCCCTGGACTCCTCTGTTTTCTACTTTCAGACAAAACAAAAACAAAAACAAAAAAACTCTCTTCAGCTATTTCTACTGCCTGATGTGTCTTTAACAATAACTTTACCATTTTAAACCTTAATGTCTTTCACATGGAAAAATTAATAATGATTTGTGTGGAAAAGGCTACAGACAATAAAGTTGTATTATTTAAAAAAAAAAAAAAAGACCATCAGCTGAAACTCGAATTCTCCTTTTAACCATGAAGAGAAGACGCAGGGGAGGAACGCTGTGGCAGGGAAGGTGAACCCTCCACCCGCAGCGCCAACATCCCTTATGGGCACCGGTTCAAATCCCAGCTGTTCCACTTCAGATCCAGCTCCCTGCTAATGCACCTGGGAAAGCAGCAGAGGACGGCCCAAGGCCTTGGGCCCCTGCACCCATGTGGGAGACCTGGAAGAAGCTCCCAGCTCCCAGCTTCCGCCTGAGTCCCAGCCATTATAGCCGTTTGGAGAAGTGAACCAGTGGATGGAATGGAAAAAAATCTCTTGCCCCCTCACTCTTTCTCTCAGCCTTTCAAATAAATAAATAAATCTTAAAAAAAAAAAATTACTCCCTCCTGTCAGTGTGAGCTTGTAGAGATATAACAGGAGACAGGCACTCTTCCAACAAAAAACGAGAAAGAAGGAAAAGAAGAAGTAGCATTGGCAGGGCATCCTGGAAGCACAGCCGCTGGGGACAGCCGTGCTGGGCCACATTTAACTGACTGTACATTGACTGGTTTATGCCATCGTTTTGGAGTCATTAGAATTTTTTTTTTCGAAGCAGCTATATTAATTTCCTGACCGTTTGGAGCCAGTGAAAGTATTCATTGGCATCGTGCATTCGCTGTGAAGCCACACTTCGCGTTTCCAAGAAGGCAAGGTAACGGATCTTTTCTCCTTTAAGGCTCTTTCTTGCTGCTTCTGTTATCTGGGAAATTACCTGTAATAATTGCATGGAGTTTGGGGACAACCTGAAGCCAGGATTCCTGGCCCCCTCGTGGTGTCTATTTTAAATGAACCCGCATCTTCGTTTTTGACGGAAGCGATGGATGGCGATGATGCACAGATCTCAAAGGCACCCCTGAAACCAAGAGACGGCCACCCTGAGACAGGCAAGGGCAGGGGCTCTGACCACGGACACCCAGAGTCCGGGGCATCCGAGGGGCCTGCGGGCCAGCCAGCTCCTGTGGCTCGTCCGGCTCTGGGTGCGTCCTACGGCATCACATTCAAGAATTCAATAGGCAGCCCGGAAAATGCAAAAAGGGGCAAATTAAATTCCTGGAGATCCCAGGAAACTCTTGTTCATAAGGAGGCTCTTCCGCAGGAGCAGGGACACATGTAACATAACCTTCAAAGCAAAAGCGACTTGTTGCATTAGTTCTGCTCAGCTGACCATGAATGCTGATTGCAGGAAGAATTAACCGTGCCCAGGACCTAGGGGCACGAGCACACAAAAGTGACCGGGGACCTCGAACAATGAGGAGGCCAAAAGGCACGCCCGCACTCCCATTCGACTCCACGCGGTCTGCAACGGAACCCTAACTCACAATGAAGTCAGTATCTGCCTCTCGCCCCCAGAGGCGAGGAGGAGGAGGAAGGGGCGGTGGCAGTGAGCCTGGCGCTTGGGGACAGACTAAGGCACGCTTCTCCTCCCTCCCTTTCCTTTTCTTCTCCGACCCTGCTGAGAGCAGCCTGCACACGCACGGTTGCCCGAGGACCGCCACCTCCACGGCAGGTGGCCCGGCCTGGGTAAGGACGGGCGGGGACGTGAGCTGCAGCCCCGGTTCCGAGCTGTGTGCCCTCTTCACCTGCGTCTCTGTACCTCTCTGGACGTCAGTTTCCTCATCTGTAAAAGGGGCAAAGATGCCCGAATCACGGAAGTCTGACGGTAAATGGGAAAGTATCTGATAAATCCTGAACAAAGGCTGTGCTCCGAGTACTCCCACTGGCCAAGAAGCAGCTGGAATTCTTCCCAATCACCGTCCCTGCCCCTTCCCAAAAGTTGCCTCCGCCCACCCCCAGCTAGAGCGGATTGGCCAAACAGGAACACCTGACCCAGGCTCAACCAATCAGATTCATCTTCCCAAGGTGGCCTTGCACGCGAGGCAGTCGGCGCCGGGCTGGGGGCTGCCCAGCGTCCTGCTCTGAAGTGGGGGCGAAGCAGCCGTCTGCTAAGATCTGCTCATCTGCACCAGCTCCCGAGAGCCGATTCTTAACATTTCGGGAATTTTGCAAATTCGTACAACTGCCATTAAAAATCAACCTACATGTTTAATTACATTAAAAACGTAACTACTCCACCCCCTCCTAATTATTGTAGTACACTTTATTGTTATCTCTGCTTGTGGATCCTTTGTACCCACGGTCTGGGTGAGAACGCCGTGTAAGGGTGAGCTGCTGGCCTCGGAGCTGGTGGCCTTGAACCAGCCACGGTGGCAGCAGTGACACCACGGAGATCAGCAAACACTGCAAATCAGGGCCCTGCCTTCCCCAAGCGGGAGTGGCAGACATGCTCTAGGCATCTGGTTGGGGCTACAGTGTAGCGGGTAAAGCCACCGCCTGCAGTGCCGGCATCCCCTATGGGCGCTGCTTCCAGTCCTGGCTGCTCCCCTTCCAGTCCAGCTCTCTGCTGTGGCTTGGGAAAGCAGTGGAAGATGGCCCAAGTGCTTGGGCCCCTGCATCTGCATGGGAGACCTGGCAGAAGCTCCAGGCTCCTGACTTCAGATTGGCGCAGCTCCGGCCATTGAGGCCGTTTGGGGAGTGAGCCAGCAGATAGAAGACCTCCCTCTCTCTCTCTTTCCCTCTCTGTAACTCTGCCTTTCAAAAAATAAATCTAAAAAAAAAAAAAAAAACCCTGTTGGGAAGAGCTTCCAGGCAGTGACTCTGCAGAGAACAGACAGGAGAGGTGGAGAGCGCGCTCTGACGCCTGTCCCCGCGCTCCCGCGGTCGGGCTGCACCCGGCCCTTGGTTCCCCCAGAGCCCCTGCATCCTCGCAGAGAATGCCTTTGTGAGGCGGAAACAAGCTCCAGTTGGTTTCCGTGTCGCAGTCTCTGCCAATGAACGAGACATAAAATCAATGAGAACACCGTGCTCTCTCTTTGGGGTCACTTTAATCTGTTCCCAGCCAAGCCCAGTGCTAAAGCCCTCATCACTAGTCCGCCACTGTTGAGGTCTTTTTGTTTTTCATCCCTCTGTAAGGCACTGTGTATCCTGGAGCTGGTCCTGTCCTTTCTCAGCACCCAGAGCAACTGAGCTGGGGTCTCGCCGGCTGGACCCCGCAGGGGCCTTGGATGTGCCGCAGCCTTTGGTGCGGCTCGGACAGACGCTGGCGGAGCTCCTCAGGCTGGGCGTTAGTTACGGTGACGCCACTCCAGCGATCCAACTGGGCGTTGAACGTGTGCTTCGGGGAGAGCTCTGTTCGTCTAGGATACTCGCTGGACGGCTGGAGGGAGGGCAGAGTGTGGGACGTGGCCGACGAGCCCCGAGCCCACCTTCCACATCTCAGGTGGGTGCCCGTCCAATTCAAGTTCCCAGCAAAATAAAAACGCTTTGAACTTCCCCTTTCTCCTCTTAAGTAAAAGCTGGGACTCCATCTTCTGACCCAGCTCCCTCCGAACCTGCCTTGGCTCAGACTGCTGGGGAGGCCCGCCGTGCGGTGCGGCCCCTGCACATCTACTGCTCTGCGGGGCATGGAGGCGGCCATGCCAGAAGTGGGGGCAAAGGAGACCCCACCAGAGTGGTTCTCCCAGCGAGTGTGGTGGGGGATCATCCGGTATCACACTGAGGGGCGATGTTGTGGCCTAACGGGTTAACCTGCCATCTGCGATGTGGACATCCCATATGGACGCCGGTTCGAGTCCCGGCTGCTCCACTTCTGATCCAGCTTCCTGCTAATGCACCTGGGAAAGCAGTGGAAGATGGCCCAAGTGCTTGTACCCTTTCAGTGTGAGAAAACTGAGTGGAGTTCCTGGCTCCTGGCTTAATAAATCTTTTTTTTTTTAAAGGTAAATTTAAATAGGCCCTGAAGTGCATGTGGTGATTTAAAATTTTATCATCAGCCCTGACACAGGCCACAGGCTCCTGTCAGCCCATGCACCCAAGGCAGGCAGAGCTACACACCTACGTAATGGCCAAGACGTGTGTCCCAGCAGTCAGCAGATGCAACCTCACCTTCCTGTCTCATCCAGATCCTGGGGCCGGTGCTGTGGCACAGCGGGTAAAGCCGCCACCTGGAGTGCCAGCATCCCATTGGATGCCGGTTCAAGTCCTAGCTGCTCCACTTCTGATCCAGCTCTCTGCTATGGCCTGGGAAGGTAGTGGAAGATGGCCCAAGTCCTTGGGCCCCTGCACCTGCATGGAAGACCTGGAAGAAGCTCCTGGCTCCTGGCTTCGGATCGGCCCAGCTCTGGCCGTTGCGGCCAATTAGGGAGTGAACCAGCGGAAGGAAGACCTCTCCCTCTCCCTCCCTCCCTCACTCTGTAACTCTTTCAAATAAATAAATAAATATTTAAAAATAATCCTGCACATGCTCAGATTCCCATCTGCACATCTTTCTGCGTGGGTTTTGGAATCGGCTCTTTAAGCTGAAAACAGGCCGGCCAGTGTGGGAACCGTGCACTAGTGCTGGCGCTGGTGCAGGCCGACCCGCTTCAACTTCACGGGACGTGACGGAACCTCAAAACGGCGGGAGAGAAAGCTACGGGAAATCGCATCCAAGTCTCCAGAGTCCATGGGAAGAACCCGTGCACCACGATGGCTTCTGTGTGGCAGACGAGCGGGGGAAGAGCCAGCTGCTGTGCCCGCGTCACCCCAAACACCAGTTCCTATACAGGCCAGGCACTGGACAGACACAGGGCGGGGGCTTCGGCTGCCAGGGCTGGCCCCCCAGGCTTGCCCAGGTCAGAGAGAGAGCCCGCAGTCGCCAGGCAGCCGGCCGCTCTGCTGCTACACTGGCCGCGAGAAGGTGCCGGCACAGAAACCGCCCGGTTATAGCACGTGCAGGGCTCCGTGGTGTGAGAGCTTGCACCGTGCTGATGGAAGCTGTGGGTGGGGACCACGAGCTGGGAAGAGATGCGCAGTCGTGGCTCTCCCGGGACTGTCTGAGCCGGCGTGGGCTGCGATGAGTTGGGAGTGGGTCTCTAGAGAGCAGCAGCCCCCAAGTGGAATCCTCAAGGTCAAACAGGGGATGAGCCAGGATGGGACAGGAAGGCGGCGAGGAAGGTCCACACAGAGCTCCAGGGGAAGCAGGTCAGAGGCCGCGCATGCCTCCAGAGCCCTGGCGCGCTGAGCCGGAGTCAGCTCCTGGCGTCCTCGCCCCTGTCTCGTGAAGGGACCCCATGTGAGGCCTGCCCCCACATCTTGCACCATGAGCACATGCCAGGTGCACGTCCCCCGTCTCCTTGGAACCTCCCAGAACGCCAGGGCTGCCGTCCGAGTTGTTCACGGACGTGGTTTCCCCTGGTGCCCAGCCTGGTGCACAGCACACAGTAGGTTCTCAACACGCTTGGGATGAGTCAGGGCAGCAAGGAAGGAAGGACAGACACCATCGGCCTCCCGGACTGACTGCGGTCAACAGCAACGTGAGTGAGAATCCACGCACACGCCCCTGCCCAGTGACCATGGAAGCCCCGAGTGGCCCCAGTTACCCTTGAGCCAACGCCACAAGCTCCCTCGTGTTGTTGGAAGTGTGAGCTTCCTTTGCCTGTCTCCATTCGTGACGCCCCAGAGAGAGCAGCCAGTGGGCAGGGAGCAGGCCACAGAGCCCGTCTGCGAGCGCCCTCGGATCGCAGCCGTGTCCGCGGGCTCCTGTCTACCTAGCAGACGCTCAGCGGCGGCGGCGCGAACCGGGGCTGGGCAGGGGCTTTCCACCTTCCATTCCAATGAGGCTGCAGTTGAGAGTGGAATAGCATTTACATACGGAATTCTCACACCTGCACACGAGGCGACCGGGGGCTTCCGCAGGCGCGGGCCCCGCCCCCTCGCCACGGGTTTCCTGGAACGTCCCGAGGAGCTGCTCGCTTTCCGGGGTATCAGCAGCCAGCGCCGGCGAAGAACCATGTTCAGTTAGTGCACACGTCCGGGGCCTGAGAGACCCAGAGCGTCCGCTGCTCCCACTTGGGACAAAGCGGACACCAGGACTGTGTGGAGAGAAGTAACTTGCGAGCAAGTAGTGCTTCCCAGCTGCTTTCAAACGGGGCCCTGGTCCCTGGAACTGCTCAGCCAGGCATCACGCTGCGTCCACCATGGAGGGCAGCAGAGGCCCGGCTGGCGAGGCAAGCTGTCCGGGGACAGCCAGGTCTCAGCCTGACACAGCACACCCACAGGCCATCAGCCGAAAGTTAGCTTGGGCACAGAGGGGCAGTCTTGGCGTAGAACCCTGGAGAGGAACACGTTAGGTAAGACTCAGGAGTTAGGGAACACTGGGAGAGCAGGGCTCGGAGCAAGCGCTCGAGTGGGGCTGCAGAGTTCAACTCGACCCTGTGGCTACTAAGCACCGTGTGGCTCACAGCCAGGTACTCGACATCCCTGGGCCTGGCGAACACAGCCGCAGCTGTCTCCAGCAGTGCTCCTCAGGCTGCCTCTTGGGGTCTTCACAAATCCAAGGATGCTGGCTCTGAAGCCAGCTCCAAGCGGTGGCACAGTGACCCGGGCTAAGCCGATCAACTCGGTCCATCCCCCACGGTCTGGCATCGATTCAGCCAAACGGTCCAATCAGAGAGGACTCTGGAAGGGAGTGCTGGACAAGGACACGCCCACTGCACGTGGAAGCATGATGTCCTGGGCACCGCCGGCAGCCATTTGGGACCATGGAGGGGTGGGTTTGGGAAGAGGGGACAGACAGTCAAGAAGGCGGGACAGGAAAAGGAACCCCATCCACACCAACACTGCTGATGCCCCCTCAAACCCGTTACCTCTGGATCTCTGGGTAGCTTAATGCAGTAAATTATGGCTCAAGCCAACATGGGTTGGGTCTTCCCCCATCTACAACCACGACCGTCCCGGCTCACACATGCTCCCTGGCTGCAAAATCACGGTGCCGCGCGACGCCAGCCTTCGCTCCTGTGTCCCGGACGCAGGTAAGACAAAGCGCAAGAGCGCCCACACACCCTGCCCAGGACAAGCTCCCCACTCCGCCCGTGGGCACGGGAAACGGCTCATCCTCTCTGTCCTCGTGGGCTCTTGGCGCCAAAACAGGCACAGTCTTTCAAAGATGAACACGGCATTGAATCTGAGACCCAGACCAACCACGCTCACCCCCACCTGAACGCCTGGGCAGTGGGGCTGTGTTCCTCCTGCGGTTGTGCTAGAAGCTGCTGTCACGGTCGTATCTGGGCGCTGGTGATTCTACTGCCTCTTCCCAGGATCCCCTGGGCCAGTGTCCGTAACCTATGACGTAATGATGTTTCAGGGCCTGGAGATGAATGGCTCTCTGTGTAAAATATGGCAGGGGATCTATACCCCTAAGCTCCGATAATTAGTTTTTAATGTAACTACAATTCTTTTGAGGAGATGGTTTCGTGCTCTAAAATCTTCTTAAAAGCATCCCTTAGGCTGAAATTAAGTTGGAAGGAGTGTCACGGAGGTCTGGGTGGAGGGGCCAGACGGGCTCAGGTTTCCAGCCAGCCTGACGTGATTCATGGGCGCTGGGCGGCGAGAGGCCCAGGCTCCCGCTCACCTCTGCGGCCAGGCCTGTCCCTGCACGCAGCCACCAAGGCAGAGGGCGAGAACGCACTTCATCACCGAACGTGACACCCAAGTAATGGTTACAAATGGGCAAGCCAGCAGGGTGGGGGCTGGGAGCGAGAGAAGGGTGGCGGGGTGTGGGGGTGGGGGGGGTGCACCTGCTGAGGCCTCCCTTTCACGGCATCCCAGAGCTGCTCCATGTCCAAACCAGAGAGGATCCCACCAGGCTCTCGTCAACAGTCAGTTGTCTCGGCGAGGGCACTGAAAACCCCAGACGGCAGCCCGCCTGAGAACCAGATCCAGGGCCGCTTCGCAGCACCGTCCCACGCTGTCCACAGGGAGCACCACGGCCGGGGCTCCCTGGTCAGAAGACTCCATGGGCTTCTCTGCAGTGGACCGGGGAGGGGCTGAAGCGGCTGCATCCAGTAGCCCAAGTGGGAAGCGGCACAACCAGGAAAGCCCAGAGCAGGGGGGGATCACAAAAGGAGGAATTCTCTGTGGCCGTCAGAGAAATTCCAGGGCCAGCGCTTGGCTCAGCGGGTTAACGGCCTGGCCTGAAGCGCCAGCATCCCATATGGGTGCCAGTTCGAGACCCAGATGCTCCATTTCCAATCCAGCTCTCTGCTATGGCCTAGGAAAGCAGTGGAAGATGGCCTGCACCCATGTGGGAGACCCGGAAGAACTCCTGGCTCCTGGCTTCAGATCGGCACAGCTCCAACCATGGTCACCTGGGGAGTGAACCAGCGGATGGAAGACCTTTCTTTCTCTCTCTGCCTCTTCTCTGTGTAACTCTGACTTCCAAATAAATAAATCTTAAAAAAAAAAAAAAAAAGGAAATTCCAAATCCTCAAATGTCCAGCAGGTCTAAGAAAACCCTGCCTTTCTCTCTGCCTGAAGCTATCCCAAGAAAAACTTGAAAGTGTTTTAAAACCAATACAAAGTGGAGCACTTGACCTTGATCATCAGACACACACAGAGGGGACAGGCAGGAGCCAGTGTGACCCAAGGGGCCCTGAAGGCCTGGAACCTCCTCGTGGTGTGACGTCCTCATGGTCATGGACAGATCCCCAGAGGAACTAGACACAGAGAGGAGAGACATGGCACAAACGAGTTTACAAAAAGTCCAAGCAAGATTTAGTACCACTTCTTTCTGATGAAAAAATGAGAAATGGATTTCCAACACAATGTAGGGAAAAATTAATTCTACAAGAGCATATGCTGGGGCCGGCACTGTAGTACAGCAGGTTAATCCGCTTCTGCAACACCAAACATCCCATCCGAGCACCCATTCAAGTCCCGGCTGCTCCACTCCCAACCCAGCTCCCTGCTAATGCACCTGGGAAAGCAACAGAAGGTGGTCCAAGTGCCTGGGCCCCTGCTCTCTTGTGGGAGACCCAGACGGAGTTCATGGCTCCCTGGCTTTGGCGTAGCCAGCCCCAACTATTGCAGCCATTTGGGGAATGAACAAGCAAATGGAAGATCTGTTTCCGTTTCTTCCTCTGTCATTCTTTCAAATAAATACATAAATCAATCTTTTTAAAAGCAGTATATGCTAACGTGACTGACGTGGTAGTTGAGACACCCACATCCGATATCAGAGTGTCCCGGTTCATGTCTCAGCCCTACTTCCATTCCAGTTTCCTGTCGGTACACACCCAGGCAGGCAACGGTGATGGTTCAAAATGAGTGACCCGGATTGAGTTCTCCTGGCCCCAACGGGCCTTTGAGGCATTTGAGGAGTGAACCAGTAGGTAGGAGCTTGTTCTAAGTTGTAATAAATAGGATTCCCACAGGACGAGATGAGCCACTTACATTATGTTCTACAATGTTCAGGGCCAGCACTGTGTGGTGTAGCAGGTGAAGCCACTGCCTACAATGCCAGCATCCCATGGGGACATCCCAGTCAGGGGACTGCAGGAGCTAAGGGGCAGGCGCAGAACAGAACCAGAGAGAAAACCGCAGTGGCCAGAAGCCTGGCTTGGGCCCCATGTCCAGCTGGGGTCAGAAAAAAGAGGCGGCCAGGCTAAGATTTCAGATCCCAATGGCAGACAAAAGGGAATCCTTGAAAGTTTTCGGGAAGGAGAGTGATGCGATGCTGCGCTGGTTTAGGGAGAGAAGCCCGGCAGCAGGGCAGTGGAGACGCGCCCAGGAAGCAGGCGGACCACCCAGGAACGCCGGCACAGCCTGCCGGCAGGGTGGGGAAGCCGAGAAGACACGAGGAGGAGCCGATGCTGAGTCCCTCGGTGTCACTTCCTGCGTGTATCTCAAAGTGGGGATTTGCCTTCCGGGCCGAGGACAGGGCGGCACCCTGGTGCTGATCTCCCCATCGGTGTAGCAGCTAGCCAATGACATTTCTGTACTCGGTCCTCTTGGGCCATCCCGGTAATCTGCTACCTTGGTGCTCCCCACCGAACCACGCCTCCTGCTGTCCGTGTGCTGCATACAGTTCCTTCCCCTGGGGTCTGGGCTGAGCTCAAAACCTGCTTTAATCATTTCACACCATGCCAGTCCTGAACCTAAGCTTCCAGCAGGTTCTGTCTTTAGCCTCGTGGGAGAAGCCCAATGCAGCTACCCTGCTAGGGACTTAGATGAAAAGGCACTGTGGAGAGAGAGGCTCTGAGACAATGACACTCACACACACACACACACACACACACACACGGGGCTCCTGTCCGCCTGTGCAGCCCCACCACACCCTGGCTGTTCCAGCTCCAGGGACATCGAGTAGAAGAGAAGTCACCCAACCCCTCTGCGCCCCGTTCCAATCCTCAACCCGTGAGAAGTGACAAGGCTGGCTCTCAGGCTAAGCTGCTGGTGTTTGGAGGAAGCTTCCTGCACACACAGATAGCTGAGCCGGGCTAACTCCCGGACTCCCTAAAAGCCTCCTGTGAGAGGCCCTGGCAGCCTTCACCCACCCCCCAACCACGGCTACAGGACTGGCTTTGGGGCACAGTCAGAAGCGAAGCCACAGCATCTGTCTTGGTCGCTGGGATGGGCTTGGATGGGGACAAACAGGCTCTCCCGGGGGAGGCAGCTCCAGCAGCTCCAGGACAGGACACGCCCCCATTCATGCCCCCGCCCCCAGATCCCGCACTGACTTGAGTCTCTTACCATCCCATGTTCACCGGTGGAAGTGGGGCGTGGGCTCCTCTTAATGTAGACGCGCACACCTCTTCCCTCGCAACACTAGCCAACTTTTCTGTAATCAGACGAAGCCCTGCTCAAGCTGGAGACGGTTCAGCTGGGTGGAGGGGCCTGTGGCCTCGGAAGGCCAGCCTTGGGGGAGGGGCCAGCGCACAGCCTGTGAGAGGAAGCGCACCCGAAGACTTGTCCAGTTGATGCCAGCGAGGAGGCCACGCCCAGCCTGGGAGGAGCCATTTCTGGATCACCTCCACGAATTCAGCGGCTGCAGGGAGGCAGAGGCCCGGCCCTGTGGCTCAAGACCCTCCAGGAACAAGCAGGCAGAGCCTGTCACAACAGAGGCAGCCATAAAGTCCCCATCAACGCAGCTTCAAGCAAGCTGGCCTTCTCCGATCATCACCAGGGTGGAAGGCTGAGACGCACTCTAATGTGTCCAGTGCAGCCATCGGCCAGGGAAGCCGCCCAAACTTTCAGCCGGCAGCCGCAGCTCCTCACTGGTTCTGGGTCGCTGAGCTGGTCTGGGCGTTTGGGAGAACTGGCACCACGTCTCAGGGACACGAGCAGCCTGTCTGGAGGTGTGAAGGACCTGGGGAGAGTTGGGGACCCACAATCATCCAGGTCACTTCCATGAGCGACATCTCCCACCTCCACAGGCGCCCTCCCACTCAAAATGTAAGGATACCTCCTGCAGTGCCCACATCCAACATGGTCTCCAGTTCAAGTCCCCAGCTGCTCCACTTCCTATCCGGCTCTCTGCTAAAACGCCTGGGACAGCAGTGGAAGATGGGCCAAGTCCTTGGGCCCCTGTACGGGTGCTGGTTCAAGTCCTGGCTGCTCCACTTCCGATCCAGCTCTCTGCTGTGGCCTGAGAAAGCAGCGGAGGATGGCCCAAGTGCTTGGGCCCCTGCACCCGTGTGGGAGATCCGGAAGAAGCTCCTGGCTTCGGATTGACATAGCTGTGGCCATTGCACCCAATTGGGGAGTGAACCAGTGGATGGAAGACCTCTCTCTCTCCCTGCCTCTCTCTCTGAGGCAAATATCAAATAAATAAATAGAAGAAAGAGAAGGAAGGGGAGGGGAGAGGAAGGGGAGGGGAGAGGAGAGAGGAGGGGAGGAGGGGAGGGGAGGAAAGCCAGCCAGCCAGTTTGGCAAAATGGCAGCAACTGGTGCCTCCGAGGGACTGGAGGGCCCAAGTCCTTTTGCATACATTCTGTTACTTTGACATGAAAATCCCACAGGAATACCTCTGTATGCTCCCAATCAACTGGAAAAGGTGCCTTCCCTGAACGTCCTCCGCTCCCCCACCCCCACCCCGCCCCACCAGCACACCAGCCTGCTGGGGCGGGGGGGTGGGGGGGACCAGGCCAGCGCGGGGCCCCTGAAGCCCCTGAGACAATGGGCTGAGCAGCTCCTGCCTGAGCGACGGCAATTTGATCAAAATGGTCTCGGAGAAGCTCTCCCTCACCTCTGCTCACCGCGGCTCGGCGGCCCCCGCGCGGCTCAAGGCGGCTCACGGACTCTGCTCGTTGTTTCTCCTGTTGAACCCCTGGTCCACAGCGGAGATCATTTGCAAATAAAGCGGAGGGCTGCCAAGGGGTTAGGAGACAATCAGCCAGGCAGGCATACGGTCTCCTGTGTCAAGCCAGCCTCGGACTGTCCATTCTTCTTTTTTTAATATCACTCATTTTTTCCCCTCTGTTAGAGTTGTTCCTATTCGTCTCACTTTCCCATCGCCCAGACCAATCTTTCTGAATTAGCAGAGGGCCAGCAGCACCCTGCACGGGGAGGGGGGGGGGGACAGAAATAGACAGACAGACCGTCTGCAGCAAAACTATCTAATCTGAGCTGCTTGGCCCTCTGAAAAATGATGTCCACATCAGATAAGGAGCCAGGCAGTTTAAATTGTTCTATCAGAACCGAGTCGCCTGTTTTTGAAGCTCATTCCAGACAATTGGAAGCTGTTCTTTTTTTTATTTTTTTTTTTTCATAAGGCAATTGCCCAACTTGAAGGCTGTTTGGGACTGAAGCCGAGGCCACAGTAATTTATACAGTAAACGCCTCTATCTAGATCAAATTGTATATTTTCTAGGGAACTGTGCTGGGTAAATATTCCCTCTGTTTTATCTTTAATGCAGAATCTTTATGCGTTCTGTCAAGCTGACACTCCTCTGGGGATATCTTACACGCTCGTACGCCGGCTGCGCGCCGCTTACTGCATTTCACGCGGTTTGTCTTTCCACAGATGAGAATATTAAGTGCCGTATCTTCCTTCCTTAGAGCCGGTTCACCCTGTGAAGTCGCATTTGTGGCCCTAATGGGTCTTTTCCTGTTCTAATTAATATGACAACGCAGCATTGTCATCAACCAGTATTTATGGAACAGCCCTGTGAGGCGCGGGGCCTGGGCTGGGGGCTTTAATTAAAAGGGCCTATCTTATTGCAGGGATCTACTGCACAGCGCTCCTCCCAGAGCCGGCCACGGCAGCCGTGCAGGAGCCGCCCGCAGCCGCCTGGGCTGTGGCGAGACAATGGGGTTGGCTACGTAGATTATTGCCCAGCCCTTCAAGAACGAGGGCGATGTACAATAACTGACATGGAAACTGTCGACAATCTCTAAGCGCGGTGTGCGTGTAAACACGCAGACACGCATGGAGCTGACATCCACAATCTCAAAGTCCAGAACACAGTACACCAGACTCGACCACAGCAGCCCTTGGGGGCTGCGATGGCAGCAGGGGCAGGAGACATTAAACTCGGTCTCAGACATTGGTGTGGTACCTGAATGTCCCACTAAGGGCATGTTCTTTTCATAAATAGGACGTTTTTAGACGATGGTGTTCACTGAGGAGTCCCGTACTGGGAAGGCATTTGGCACTGCTTGGGATGCCTGCTTCTCACATCAGAGGGCCTGGGTTCAAGTCCCGGCCCCTCTGCTTCTGAGCCAGCTTCCTGCTAACGCAGACTCTGGGAGGCAGCAGGTGATGGCTCCGGCAGTTGGGCCCCTGCTACCCACATGGGAGACCCGAGTTCCAGGCTCTTGGCTTCTGCCTGGACAAGTTCCAACTGCTGCAGGTGTTTGGGGAGTGAACCAGCAGATGGGAACATGACCTACCCCTCCCTCCCTCCCTCCCTCTCCCTCTCCCTCTCTCTCTCTCTCTCTCTCATGTCCCCTACGTGGTCTGCACCCTGCTATCTTTATCATCACAGGGAAAAGCAGTAGAGAGACCCAAAAAGGTAAATAAGCAGCCCAGTCTTCAGAGTTAAATAAAAATTCATTAAACGCACTGCTTTTCTCTGTCCTGAGATGGCTTCCATGGACAGTCCCCACAGTGAGCACTTCTCTCAAACAGGGCTGGCAAAGGAGCCCCCAGCCTTCAGGATGGACGGAACCGCGGGCAGCAGGGGCAGTGACACCTCCATGTGCCCAGAGGGCGCTGTGGCTTCCATGTCGTCCACGGAGAGACCGCAGAGGGATTTCCAGGGCTTATGGAGAGGAGTACAAGGAAAATGCGGAGAGCAAGGAACATGGCCTAGGACTTGAAGCTGCTGTACACCAGATGCGGAATCCAGGGCCCACGAGTCTCTGAAAACACCACTCTGCTGACACCAAAAGTCCCCAAATATCTGGGAATAAACAACCAAGGTCTTGGAGTAGAGAGGCAAGAGGCACAAGCCTGAGCCCCCCCCCCCCCTTGTGTCTCCCCGGACCATCAGACACACACGTGAGGCGGACGCGAGCCAGCCACGCAGGGGGCAGAAGTCACCTCCAAGTGTGTCCCCCCAAACTTCTTCCCCGCTGGTCTCGGGCTTCCTCCCAGGCCACGGCACAGCTGTGCCTTGCAAACCTTGACTGTGAAGGTCATTTGCTACAAGTGCTAAACCACTCGGTGCTTGGGGCCTTGGAAGACATTTTCCAGCTTCATGACCGTTGTGTAACAAGCTCTGCCAGACACAGCACCCAGCAGGCACTCGCCGGACACGGCTAACCCTCAGTTACCCGGCGCCAGCACCCCCAAACAGCACCCTGGAAGCCGGCCTTGGAGAGAGTTTCAAGCAGTGGAAGCCACTTAGACACCTGCAAAACCTGAACCCCATAATCGCAAGCCTGTGTTTTATCTTTCAGGAAAACGAAGTCCAGAGAGGTACAATACACACTTCAAGATCCAACAGCCTCGGGCATAGCAAGTTCCGGAATTCAGACCACGGCCCAGCCTCACCCCACCTGCTTTCTGTCTAACAGGACTGCACCATCTCATCTGTAAATCCAGGGCAGCCAGCCTGACTTTAGCAGGGTCGTGCAGTAATCCGAATGCCGTGCCCAACGCCGCCGTAGATTTCCCTCCGCGCTCTGCAAACTGTTTGCATCGGCCACTCAAAAGTCAGTGGGCCCTCACGCGTCCCCATATTGTCCTATTGTCATAGATCCTACAAAAGCCAGCGCGTCACTGTCCATCTGACGGACACACAGCCGCCGGTGACCTGTCTTGTCCCTGGCACTTGCTCCAGGGACCACAAACCAAGAACACTGCCAGACAGGTGGCCGCAGGGGAACAGGACGCAGCTGGCCGCCCTTCCTCCCACCAGCCACTTCTTTTTCCTTCTCTGCCTGGGCACTTGCGTTCCAGATAAAGTGCCCATCTCGCACGGCCAAGAGGAGGTCAAATTAAGCAGGGTGCTCTCTTTAGCAGCTACAGAAAGTTCTCATTTTCTCATCAAGTAAAGTTCCCTAATGGGCCGGCAGATGAGCCCAATTTCCAACCAGTCCTGAACGGGACCATTTCACTCTCAGTGCTGCAGGCTCCCCGTGGGGCAGATTGCCGCGGGCGCCGCGGGGGCCGGGCAGGGCCGGTGGCAGCAGCACCTCCCCCTCCAGGCTTCTTGCCTTTGCGGGTTTCATTGCGGCCTGAAATTCTCCAGCTGACGAGAAAGCCGAGGCGTCCGAGAGGCCTCTGCCCCTTCACATGGCTTGCGGCAGCCCATATTTATTTAAAGAAAATCCGTTCCTCCTCTTTAGGCCGGCCTGAAGGACAGAAGAAAATTGGATGGGGGGGGGGGGAGGAAAATTCAAGCTGAATGAATGACTTAAAAAAAAAAAAAAAAAAAAAAAAAAAAAAGCACTGCCCAGGGCCTCAGAACCTCTCTCTGTGTCAATGGCTTTTAAAAGGCCCTGGACATGGGGCCAGCACTGTGGTGCAGCGGGTTAAAGCCCTGGCCTGAAGTGCCAGCATTCCATATGGGTGCCGGTTCTAGTCCCAGCTGCTCCACTTCCAGTCCAGCTCTCTGCTGTGGCCCGGGAAAGCAGCAGAAGATGGCTCAGGTCCTTGGACCCTGCACCTGCATGGGAGACCCGGAGGAAGCTCCTGGTTCCTGGCTTCGGACCGGCGCAGCTCCGGCCATTGAGGCCATCTGGGGCGTGAACCAGCGGATGGAAGACCTCGCTCTCTGTCTCTACCTCTCTCTGTAAATCTGTCTTTCAAATAAATAAAATAAATCTTTCAAAAAAAAAAAAAAAAGGCCTGGACATTCTCCCGACCTGAGCAGCAGCGCTGTGTGAGCTGTGGCCTGTGTCCGCAGGCTCTGGGCTGCCTGGCTTGGCCCGCGCCTGCACCTGCTACCCCCAGCTGTGCCTTTTTCTGCCCAGTCTGAGGCAGGAGCCGGGAGACGCACAGCCCAGGAAGCTCCTGTTCTCCGCACAGCAGCCGCTCAGGGGCGAGCAAGCAGCACGCAGGTCGCTGAAGAATCCCTCGCAGGACTTGACTCAGGGGAGTGGGGCAGCTGCCGCGACCCCACGTTCCTGGCTCCGGGATCCACGCCTAGTGAGCCTCTGGCCGTGCCCAGTGCTGTCACCCCGCCCGGCGCTGCGGGCTCACTCCCTCGGTAGCCAATGGCCTCTCCCTGCCGCCAGCAGGTGAGGCAGTGACGTCGTCTCCTCCTGGTGTCCAGCGTGAGAAACTCCAGGCCCGGGGGCCCAGTGACTTCCAGGGTCGCACAATCAAAATGATCCCCGACGGCAAGGCTGAGTCCCATCCCCCACGCTGAGTGGCCTCTGTCCTAGGCGCCCCCTGACTGGCCACCCATGGGGCTGGCCGTGTCTTCCCACCGTGGGGGTAGGTGTTCTGAGGCCACCCTCCCCTCTCCCTCAAGACACCCTGCGGCCCCAGCGTGAGTCACACAGAGCCTCACCCAGGACCCATGCGAGTGTCTCCAACACGAGCTGGCCGTCACCCAGCTCAGTGGCCTCTGACCAGACCCTGCTCCACTTGGCAGCCTTCTGCGACCTCACATTTGTGTATCTCAGCCCGGGACCCAGGCCCTCCCAAGATCCTGACCACCCTCCGAGGTCCCCACCACTTCCTCGGGGGCTCAGGCCTACGCACAGTCCCTGCACCCCACGCCCCTTCTCACGCCCACACCTCAGCATGTGCGGTTCCTGTTTCACCTCCAACTGCACCCCTCCTCCAGGAAGCCTTCTCGGATCCCACCCCCAGCAGTTGCCTAGCTCCATGGTACCTCGTTGTCGTAAACTAACAGAGCTGCTCTCCCCCTGTCGGATGGGTGTCTGTCTCCCACAGCAGCACCTGGAAGGCAGGGACTGGGGGTATCACACACACCTGTGTCCCCAGCATGGCCCTCAGCTGATGTGGGCTGTGCCAAGCCTGCTCCGAGATGGCCTGGCTTCCCGGTCTGGCAAAGGCACCAGCCCCAAAAATGGCTGCAGGCCCCAACCCCGCTAAGGTCCTGCATTTCTTCCGTGAGCCACAGACAAAGGCCACACTCACAAAAGGCACAGCCCCTGTCACCTCGCCCAGAACAGAGAACAAAGGGGTGCACGTGGCTATCACCCTCGGCGGCGGCGCTGGCCACTCGGCACCCAGCTCCCTGCACCGCACTGGTTGCCATGGTGCGTTTTAATTAAGTGTAAGGATTGTGTGTCTTGATAACAGAAAATGCATCTCTCCTTTGTTTGTCTGCAGTTCCTTTAGGAACAGGCCTGGGGGTGTGGAGCTCGGAGCTGGTTCTCAGCCCAGTGGAGGGTGGCGGCACCCACACATCCTGCACCTCCCTCCTGGGGCCAGCGTCCACAGTCAGGAGATGCCTCCTCCAGGCTGTTGTCTACAACGGGCCGAAGGGACAGGGCAGTGCCGGGCAGGCTGCTCTGCCCCACCCTGCCCCGGACGTAGCCTGCGCGCCCACTGGGGATCAAGGCCAGGCCACAACAGCACAACCTCACAGGGGTATCAGAAAATCTAAAGAGGCTCTGCCAGCCACAGCAGGCAGCCAGCAAGCGGCCTGCCCACGTGCACCTGCTCACACACACACACCACAGGCACAGGCGTGCTGCCTGCTCCTGACCCCGGCCCACCGGCCAGCCCAGATTCTAAGGGCAGGGCCATGAGCCATCCCATTTGCCCAGGGCCCCACGTCACGTGCATCTTGGTCTGAACCGAGCAGACGCAGGGCAGACACCGCCCATCCCATTACAGGTCTGATCTCTGGGTCAGAGAGGTCCAGGGTCCCGCCCAGCCCGCAGTCCAGCCGGGATTTGAATCCGGGCGTGTGTGCTCTCTCCCCGCCCGGGGCTGCCTTCTGCTTTCCTTGGACACCTGCTGTGCCCCAAGCACTCAGTCAGACACGTAGTGGGTGCTATTGTGCACAGTCCTTGGGAAGCTTTGGGATGACACGGAGGAAGACACCATGCCAGGCTCAGGTCTGGGCAAGGAGTGCCCGGTGGACAAAGACAGCCAGCGGCTGCATCCCCTTAAAGCCGCATTAGCAAGGGACAGAAACCTGAGGGGTTAATTTAGTGAGACACGCCGGAACTCGGGGTCCCAGGTATCGCAGCACGTGTGTGAGCCCGTGCTCACTGCCGGGAGCAGTCGTGCCTTCCACCTACGCGGCAAACGCACCGCCCACCTGCCACCCTGCCTCGTCCTCACGTTCGTCAGGGTGCTCCCGAGAGGCAGTACGGGCAGGGGACCTCCGCCCAGACGTGGGGGAGGGGCTGTATTTCGGCAGTCAGCCCAGAAGCCCCCACGATCTGCCATTGACCAGCTGGAGGGCCAGGAGGGCCCGTTCTCGCCCCCGCTTATCAAGGCGGGAGCTGTCTCCCCCCGACCTCACTCACACTCACACACACACACACACACACACACCTGGAAACCACACTCTCCCAGACACCTGGGTGGGCAAAGCTGGCCCAGCCCACCCGTCAGCCCTGAGCACCCACCCACGGCCGCACTCCCCGTCCCACTCGGGAGCACCTTCTGTTCCCACAGTGGGGCTGTGGGCAGGGGAGGACGCAGGCTGCCCGGGAGCCAAGCACCTGTGGTGCCAACAGCGGAGTGTCATCTCTCAGCCCGCGTCATGGGGGTCGGGGCTGGTCCTGGACCACGCAGGGAGCTGGCCGCCATGCCCAAGAGGCCCCCCTGCCATCAGCACCCCCCAAACACACACAACTTGCCAGGTTTGCTGCCCAGCTCCAGCTGCCCGAGCTCTGAGAACCACCCAGCGGAGCCGCTCCTGGATTCCGGCCCACAGACACTACTGGAAGCCAGGCTGCAGTGCTGCGTGGTGTGGCACTCAACACACCAGGCAGACAAGGACAGCGAGCCGTGCAGGTTCACCCTGGGAGCCGTGAGGCCACGCAGAGGCCCAGTTCCCACCCGGGCCTGGGCCCACGGACCCCAGGCAAGCGGCCTCACTCCCCACACAAGCCCCAGCCCGCGCCTCGGTGCTTTCATTCCAGGAATCATGATTTGGACCCTCTCGGGTCAAAGGTCAGCTAAGTGGGAGGCAGGGGCTGCCCCTGTGCGGGAGGGGAAGGCGGGTGTCACCGCCCAGACCGCCAGGTTATGAAGGGGCCGCTCGCACCCCAGCACCTGCTGGTGTTTTCCCAGATCGCCATGGGAAAAGCCACGCTCCTCCTAAATGCACACACGTGGCCCCCCTCCTGCAGGTGACAGCAGCAGCCCCCAGAGCACCACGGCCGCTGTGAGGGATGGGGCGCCTGCGCGGGACAGGTGCCCCCACACGGCCCACCCACCCCGGAGGGGCCTCGGTCTGTAATCTTAGGGCCTCAAGTGAGCTTCCCAGTACCTGGCTGCCGTCTCCCCGAGGGCTGGGCTGGCTCTGGGGTTGTCAGTGGTCTGGAGCCTCTTCCTTGGAGAAGGATTTCTCCGAGGTGGGCAGAGAACCTACCCGCTCCCGTGGCCCCCAGGCACTGGTCTGGGGGCTCCAAGCCTAGCGGGAAGACGGGAAACGGGAAGTGAAGCCCTCTCCTCCACGCAGCGTGTGGGGCATGCGCGGGAAGGCCCTCAGGGTCCTTTTTGGGCCCTCGCAGTCACCACACCGGCCACTGGCAGGAGCGAGCCATTCACTGGACTGCTTTCCCACAGGGACCACGCTGGTCTCCGCATGGTCATGTGGTCATGTCTGGGGCCAGGACTGCACTGGTCTCCTCACGGTCACGTCCAGGGCCGGGGCCAGGACTGCACTAGTCTCCTCATGGTCATGGCCAGGGCCGGGCTGGGGCTGGGGCTGGGGCCGGAGCCGCGCTGGTCTCCTCACCGTTGTGTCCAGGTCTGTGACCGCTCTGGTCTCCTCACGGTCACGTCCAGGGCTGGGGCCACACTGGTCTCCTCACGGTCACGTCCAGGGCCGGGGCCACGCTGGTCTCCTCACTGTTGTGTCCGGGTCTGTGACTGTACTGGTCTCCTCATGGTCACATCCAGGGCCGGGGCCAGGACTGCACTGGTCTCACAGTCATGGCCAGAGCTGGGACGGGGCCAGGGCCGCGCTGGTCTCCTCACTGTTGTGTCCGGGTCTGTGACTGCACTGGTCTCCTCACGGTCACGTCCAGGGCCAGGACAGCGCTGCTCTTCTCACTGTCACGTCCGGGGCACCCGCCGCCATCCCTGACTCCGAGCAGCTGCCCTGCAGGCACGCGCCCAAGAACTGAGTGCAGCCCAGCGCCTGGGCCGAGCTCTCGCAGCCCGGCCTCCCCTGCCTCTTCTCCTCGCTCTCGGGCCCCCTCTGCCTGCAGAACCAGAACTGGCTCAGACCCACCGAGCTGCTGGGCCTGCTGCAGCGTGGTGCTGAGGGAGTCGGGCTGGGCCCCGGGAGTCGCCGTGAGCCCCCATGCAGAGGGGCCGCTCTCTGAGGCTGCCAACCATCGCAGGAAGCTATGCCCGGGGTGCCCGCCAGCCTCAGCCCCCCTGTTCCTCACCAGGAAGCTTCTCGGGTTCCTTTAGCGACAGGACTCGGGAACGGTGACTGGCGCCCGCGGCTCCGAGCTTTGCGCTGCTTCCTGCCTTACAGAGAGCGCCCTTGCATTCTCCCACTTCTCAGATGAGGAAGCTGAGGATCACACAGGGAAACTGGCACTCCCAGGGTCCCTCAGGACAGCCACGGGCGCCACCCACGCGCAAGTGCTGCTGGGAGCCAGTGCTGGAAACTCCCGGCCTGGACGCCTGGCACACAGGCAGTGCTCGGAAAGTGGCCAGCACCAGAGCCCAGGAAGGCAAGAGAGAAGCCCCCACCGGCCCTGTGCCCAGCCACGTCAGCACACCCACCCTCTGTCTCATTTCTCATTTACCCAAGGGGCGACCCCCAGCCCCCACCCCACTTCCCTGCAGGCAGAGCCCACACCTCGGGCTTATTCCTCATGGACCCCGGCAGCCCCTCCCTGCCCTTGCACCAGCTCCGAGGAGAGGAGGCAGCCAGTCCCATCGAGGATGACCCCAGCCCCGTACCCCTGCTCGCTCACGAAGGGCACCGGAATCTGCAGCAGATCCACAGAGGTGCCCAGCCCACAGAAGCCGGGTCCCTCACCCCCACTCCAAGCCCAAGGACCATCTCACAGGGCCGCTACAGAAAGAGGGCCTGGCAACCAGGGAGCAGGTCGTGTCTACTGGAACCCCAGCACCAACTCCACACGGCCCTGGCCGTTGTGGGCATTTGGGGCGTGAGCCAGCCGGTGAGAGCGCTGTGTGCGTGTACGCATGCGTGCCGCACCTGCCTTCAAATAAAACAGCAAGCATCATCGAAGGGGTGGGGGCACTGGACTGTTCACACGCGGCCAGTCAGGGCGTCAAGTGTGCGGCCGCTGTGGGAAGCAGTGTGGTGGCCCCTTGGAAAGGGGTCAGGAGTGCGGGTGGCTCGGGACACTCCTGAACGAGCGGAAAGCCCCCGCTCAGATGCACCGAGGGCTGTGGCAGCCGCGTTCGTGTCCAGCCGTGAGGTTGAGACACCTGATGAACATGAACGAACCTTGAAAACAGGCAGCACAGAAATACTAAAAACAGCAAATACAGTGTGGCTGCACATCCGTGGGGTTCCTAGAATATGCAAATGCAGACAGAAGTTGAAACAGGGTTGCTATGGTTTCGGGGGACAGTTTCTCTGGGGTGATAAAACTCTGCGAATGGCCCCTGCTGGTGGCGGCACATTACGAGTGTGCCTCATGCCACTGAGCTGAACCCTAAACAAGGTTCACACGGTGTGGAAAGGGGAGGGGAGAGAGGTGTTCTGTTCAGAAGGCTTGGTTTCCCAGGGAGTCGGCCACGGGCAGGCCCGCGCCGAGCTGGGCGTGGAATCCGGTGGGCGCTCGATCCCAGTGTGGATCTCGCCTCCAGGTGGGCTCTGCAGACGCTGAAGTCACCGCGCAGAGCCAGGAGGTTGTTAGGAGCAGGGCTGCAGAGCGCAAAACCACGGGGCCGCAGTGTGTGGCAGCCTGACACTCTCCCAGGACTGCGGGCTGGGGGTGGCACAGGGCACAGCAGAGGTCTCTCCAGCCTGTCCTGGGGGGTGTGGAGGGGAATTAGCCGAGGGAGAAATCGGGCAGGGGTGGGGCAAGCAGGAGGGGCCGGGTCACCCCCACCCTGACGCTGAGCTGCCTGGGAGCTGCAGAGATCTGTCAGCTCACAAAGTCAAGCTTTCACCGGGAGCCGGGGTTCTGCCTGCATTTTCTTGTCAAATGCCCGCCATGACATCATTTTGCCACGGAGAGCCTGGGTTCCCGGGAGAGGAGGGGTTCTGTCGGCTGGGAACTGCACAGAGAGTGCTACTTCTCACTGAGAGTAGGCGTGAGCCGAGTCGGGGAGCTCAGGTGACAACGGTGACTCCTTGAACCTAAAGCTGCCCACCCCGTTCTGGTTCCAGAGCGGAACTCTGAGGGTCCCGGCCAAGCCTATGGGGGACACCTGCCACCCTGAATTATCTGTGGACTTGGGGCTTTGCTCCCTGCCTCTGACCTGGGAGGGGCCACAGCTCCCACTCAGTGCCCAGAGAACCAGAAGCAGTTCATGCTAGAAGGAAACAGCCTAACCCGGGCGCTGGTGAGGGCCAGGGCCTCACCACCTGTGTGGCATTTGTAGGCGGCCATCATCCATCTCCCAGGAGAAGAGCTGAGGCTTCAAGAGGAGAAATGCCTTGTCTCGGAGTCCCACAGCAGGTGCAGAGCTGGCTCCACAGGTGCTGGGCCGGCCAGCACAAAATAAATGCAGGGTCCCTTGCTCAAAAGTGATGAAGTGATGGGTGTTGGGTTAAGATGCTACTTGGGACACCTACAACCCATATTGGAGGGCCTGGGTTCAAGTCCCAGCTCCACTCCTAATTCCAGCTCCCTGTTGATGTGTGCCCTATGGGGCTGCAGGTGATGGCCCAAGTACTTGGGTCCCTGCCATCCAGGTGGGAGATCCGGGTTGAGTTCTGGGTCCCTGGCTCTGGCCTGGACCCGCTCTGCCTATTGTGGACATTTGGGGAGTGAACTAGCAGGTGGGAAATCAATCTTTCTCTCTCTCCTCTCTCTCCCTCCCCCACCACTTTTCAAGTAAATAAAATAATAAAAATTAATTTTAACATGTTGAGAATTTCAAGATGGCGACAGGAGAGCACTAAGCCAAATGCAGCCCATCTCAGCACAGCACGAGGGGCCGCCCGAGAAGCCAGCCCTGGGCGTTGGGAGCAGAGCCAGGACTCCTGTGGGGGTGGGGCAGCTGCCCCGGCTGCCCCTCTGCTCCGTCCTCCGCGGCAGCGTGGCAGCCTGAAGGGCCTCCACGCAGCCGGCCACAGGCTCCAGCGGGCCCCATGTCGCTGACCGCATTAGCTGAATTCAATTGTGATTCTCCCTAATTGCAATCCTTCTCTAGGAACAAGAGGGCCAAACTGAATTAGGAGGGGGAAACAGTCCATACTTTCATTCAGAGAAGGAAAAAAATTGGAAGAAAAGCAAAATTAGATTTTACCCTGCGGGTACTGGATTTAGGAGCTGGAAGGCCCAGAGCTGGGTCTCACCTCGGATGCTGCAGCTTGTAGGTAACACAGAGCACAGCTCTCTCTCTCTCTCAGCCTTGATGTCCTTGTCTGTGAAATGGTGCTTTTGTGAAGATTAAATTATGATTATTATTTCAAGATTTGTGTGTTTATTTGAAAGGCAGAGTTACAGAGGGGTCTTCCATCCTCTGGTTCACTCCCTACACGGCCACAGCAGCCGGGACTGAGCCAGGCCGAAGTCAAGAGGCTGGAAAGCCATCCAGGTCTCCCAAGTGGGAGCAGGGGCCCAAGGACCTGGGCCATGTTCTGCTGACCTCCCAGGCGCATTAGCAGGGAGCTGGGTTGGGAGCAGAGCAGCTGGGACTCAAACCGGCACCCATGTGGGGTGCAGGCATCGCAGATGGCAGCCTAACCCGCGGGGCCAAGACGCCAGCGCCCGTGAAGATTACATTAGACAATGCAGCGGGGCTTCAGCTTTGGGAAGAGGCTCTCCTCCTGTCTCACTGCAGGGGGTCACGCCCCGCGGTACAAGCACAGTCTCTGGACGTGCCTGGAGATCCAGCTGAGAAATGCTAAAGAAAGAACTGAAATATATGGCATGATTTTGTGGGATTTAAGCCCCTGTCATGTGAAGACAGTGAAGTGAAATGCTTTGTTGAAATAGTCAGACTTTTTAACAAACAAGCCAGAGGACCTATGCATTATTTTGTTCTGCTCCAGCATGAATATTTCATAAATTACATGCAATTATTAACAACATCAACACCAGCAAATTAATTACTGTCAATTCATATTAATAAAATTGCATTTTGTAATAAATAAAGTTAGTTCACTGCGCCACATCAGTCTCGGAGGTATTCGCATTTGTCAATTGTCCTCTACTTCAGGCTAAAACAAAAGTAATCAAATAACTAATTATTGCAGGAGATGTATCACCGCTTCCACATCAATGCAAACTCAGTTATTTATAACCCTTAGGACGGAATATTCAAATCGGTGTTTATTCCTAACCAAGGGAAATGTTCAGCCTCTGCTTTCCGCTGCTCTCTGCGTCCCCACCCTCGGACCCCTGAGGAGCAGCTCCTGGCCCACCCGGGCCCCAGTGCACAGGGCGGCAAGCGGACAGTCAGCGGCCGCAGCGGGGAGCAGCGGGCAGGGCGTGTGGAGCCTGACCCCGCCTGCGCGTCACCATGGGCCCTGCGCCCGGCTCCTGAATCCTCTCCCAGGTTTTCTGTCTCAAGCTACAGTGCTGTTCATTCATGACACTACACAGAGGCAGAGCCGGAGGCTCCTCCAACGCCCGGGAATGCTGATTGCCCTGGCTCTAAAGGAGAGACTCGACGGGACAGGCCAGCAAGGCTTGGGCCCTGGACAGGACAGCCCTGGAACAAGGCTGTGGGGGCAGCCATGCCTTTCACGGGGACCAGTACAGGGGCTGTGGGTTGCAAGCTGATTTTCTAGAACACTGGCTGGACGTTTCTGGAAACGTCTGTCGTGTCCGGCACTGGCGTACAGCAGTGCTTCTGGTAGTAGCCCTGGATGTCCTTGGAGCACTCCAGGGACTCCCTGCACTTTAACACAAAACCTGTTTTCAATGTATCCATCTCACTGCCACAGATCATCATCGTAATCAGGACCTTATCACCTGTCCCCTCCCCCTTCAGGGAGTCAGACAGGGGCTTGCTCTGAGGACTCTGGGCCAGGCCAGGAAAGCCCTCCCCACGTCTCCGTCAACTTCCTTCTTGGCGCTCTCCAACATGTCACAGGGCCGTGGTCAAGACACCTGTCAGGCACGTTCTGGGACTGCCACAGCCCTGCCTCCTCCCACGAGGCTGCCACTTACCCAAGTGGCAAATTTCTCCGTCTCGTTCTCCCACTCCAGCAGCCTGGAGGCCCCGGACCCTGGTTCCCTCAGCGCATAACCAGTGACGACGGAGCCACCTCCGCCCCTGTGGGAACAGCTACCTTCAGACGCGTCTGAAACAATGTCCTCCTGCAGACGGGTCTCGTCCACTTCCCTGTGGGCGCTGTGAACTTCCCCAGCTCTGGCTCTGTCCTTGAGCGGACGGTGTTGGTGAGGAGTCCTCGTCAGTTCCCAGGCCCTTCCTGGCAGCTTTTAGCTTGGAAGCACCACACTGAGCTGCTGTCCTCAGCATTCCCAGGTGGCGGCCAAGGCTGACCTCCCGGCTGCTGCGTGTCCCTTCCAGGTCCTTCTCTGCAAGGCAGAGGCAACCTCCCGTCTCTGCGCTGCCGTGGGTGGTCACAATGTTGACAGCGGTGACCTCGCCCACACCCGTGGTCCTGATGGCCGCCTGGAGGTTCAAAGCATCCCGCCCGGCACTGAAGCTGATGCGGGCTTGGCCTGATCCCTGTGCACTTGGAGTTGGAGCCCGCACCCGCCACGCTGAGCTTGCACAGAACTTGGTGAACTGTACACGTCTTCAAATGAAGCCAGGCTGGGCGCCAAGAGCCGCAAGCATCCTCAGATGCTGGGCCTCCCTCTCTCGTTTTCCATTCTTGCATATAAAGATACCCCTTGTCTTTCCCAAGGCCTCTTGAGCTGTAACCTGGGATAACAACACTGGTTCTATCTCCCTGTGTCCACTTCAAAGCCAGGGTAGTGTACTCACCAGGCTGAGATCCAGGTACCAGCAACGAACATGAGCTAGGAGCCTGCTGCAGGCTAAGGCACACGCCAGTGATTCATTTGCTTACCATGTACTGAGGCCACACAGGGTCAGGTGACTTGTCCAGGAGCACTTGGGCCAGAAGCGGGGCAGCTGGCCCCTCTGCAGTGAGGTGGGCATCGAGTGTCCTGGAGGCTCCCTCAAAGCAGCATCGAGAGCAGGCTGTGTCTGCCCCAGTGCTGGCTTCCTCTCGGGACGCTTGGGCCAGGCCAGGTAAACGCCAGACCTGAGACTCAGCCGGTACAGCCTGGGCCACCAGCACCTGAGCCCCTTGGTGTTCAACCACCAGTTGAGCAAAACCAAACCAAACAACAATCTGGCAGTGCCCATGTTCCCCCCAGCGGGAAACTATTTTCTGAGATGTGTGTAAATGCTAGAATTACATCAAGCTATCTAAATAGCGCGTTTCTGCCTTAGCACGGGCTGTCAGCACACGGCTGAGCGTCCGCACAAGTGTCCCATGGCTGCGTAACAAAGTGCCAGAAACTGGGAATGGATTCACTCCCAGTGCAGAATCAAGGTGTGGACAGGGCCTCTGAGGAGGGTCTTTCCTGCTCGCCCAGCTGCCCAGGACCCTTGGCTTGTACAGTGTCTGCCCCTTCCCAGGACAAATTCCTGTGTCTGTGTGTCCAGACGCCCTCCTTGTAAGATCAGCAGCTACACTGGCGTTAGGGCCTGCCCTATTCCAGTAGGACTTCATCCGAACCCGATTATGTCTGGCCAGACCCTGTTTCCAAACCAGGTCACACGCACGGATTCTGCTCAACCCAGCACGCAGCACACATCGTGGCTCAGCTGGGCCCACCACGGCCCCCTGGCTGCAGGGGAGTGACAGAGGGGGCCTGGAGGGCCTGCCTGCAGTGAGCCATACATGAAGGGGACTGGCACAGCACAGGCTCCAGATGTACACGATGTGCAGAACGAAGGTGAGGGGGCTCGATGACCGGGGAAGTAAGCCAGGGAGAGCATTACCCAGGGAGCCCAGGAAGACAGAGACGGGCTGGAAAGCTGGGACGAGGTAGAGGAAGGGGCCAGCACTGTGGCGTGGTAGGCTACGCCTCCGCCTGTGACGCCAGCATCCCATATGGGAGTCAGTTCATGGGCGCCTGTTCATCCCATATGGGTGTCAGAAGTGTCCCACTGCTCCACTTCTGATCCAGCTCTCTGCTGCGGCCTGGGAAAGCAGCAGAAGATGGCCCAAGTGCTTGGGCCCCTGCACCGTGTGGGAGACCCAGAAGACGTTCCTGGCTCCTGGCTTCAGATCGACCTAGCTCTGGCAGTTGCAGCCATTTGGGGAGTGAACCAGCGGATAGAAGACCTCTCTCTCTGTCTCTCCCTCTCTTTGTAACACTGCCTCTCAAATAAATAAATAAATAAATAAAAGAGTTAGGGGAAGGGTGGCCGGATGCAGCACCCGCACGACAAGGCGACGGGAAACAGCAGTATCAGGAACAGCAGCCACCGTAACAATAGCTCAGTACTGAGCAGCCCGGGCCCGTGCTCTGTGCGAACCACCTTCCGCCGGGCCCATCGTCCCTGGTGAGGAATGACTATGGTGCCCATTGCACAGACAGGGAAGCAGGCTCCGAGAAGATAAGCAACCTGCCCAGCGTCACCAGAGGTGTGCACGGCAGACCCAGGACCTGGACCCTTACCCATGCGACTCCAGGCCCACCCCAGAGAATCCTGGAATTCAAGTCCCCTCTTGGGTGGCCCTCAGGGAGCTGTGCTACAGGGGACCTTCCGGGAGCAGGCGCAATCCCAGAGGGACTGAAGCGACCCACTCCGGCAGTTTCTGGAAATGCACACTCCAGGTGGGGTGGGGCACTGCCCACTCCCACAACGGAGCAGTCAGCCCCTGACACACAGGAGCTTTCCACAAGCTGAAAAGAGCACAGACGGGCTCCGCACTCATGACGGCAAACGTGCAGCCCAGGCAAGGAGTCCTCACACATCCGCAAGAAGAGGAAAAGAATTGGGGCAACCGTGGAAAGCCACATGGGTGCAGCCCCACGGAGGGAAAGCCAGTGCTGCATGGATCATCCTGGGTCCCTCCAGCTTGAGAAGCTTGTGCTGTGTGGACGCGGAGCTGGCAGTGTCCCCACGTCCCAGCCTAGGGATTCAGAAGACACCAGACGGGAACTGCGAGAGTCAGCAAGCCAGGGGTTCGGTGTGCCTGGGCCCAAGGAAACCAGCGTCATTACGGCAGGTGTTTGGGGCCCACACGGTGGCACAGCAGGTAAAGCCACTACCCACAGCACCTGCGTCCCACATGAGCACCAGTTCAAGAGCCATGCAGCTCCCTGCTGATGCACCGGAGAAAGCAGTAGAGAACGGCCTAAGTGCTTGGGGCCCTGCCACCCCTATCAGAGACCCAGATGAAGCTCCTGGCTCCTGGCTCCTGGCTCCTGGCTTTGGCCTGGCCCAGCCCTGGCTGCTGCAGCCATTTGGGGAGTGAACCAGCAGATGGAAGATCTCACTTTGTCTCTCATTCGCACACTCTCTCTTTCTACTCTGTCTTTCAAATACATAAAATAAATCTGAAAAGAAAAGAAAAGAAGAAAGAAAGAGAGAGAGAGAGAGAGAGAACAAGCAGGTGGGAGCTGCACACACACAAACTTCAAGTCTAGAGGACAGCGCTGGCCCAGAGGTTGAGACGCCATTTGGGACACGCACAGTCCAGATCAGAAGGCCACGCCCAGGTCTCATCTCTGCCTCCATTCTTCTTGGAAATGTGCATCGCTGGGTGGCTCAAGTGGGTGGGCCCCTGCCACCTATGTGGGAGCCCTGGAGGGCGTTCCCGGCTCCTGGCTTCAGCCTGCCCCAGCCGCTCTGCAGGCACTTGGAGAGTGAACCAGTGGATGCAAGTGCTCTCTCACTCTCGTTCTCTCTCAAAAGCATACATGAAAAAACTAAAAAGACAAACTTCAAACACAGGCCCCTTGGAAGGTCTCCGGGACACCATCCTTTCCGCAGCGACCGTCAGAGCTCTGCGGTCCCACAGACTGGAGAGCTCTGCGGCCTCCTGCCTCTCGCCCGAGAGGACCAGGAGCTGGCTGCAGGAGCCCATCCTGCTCCAACCACTCAGCCAGGTAGAAGGGACCCGGCCCCGCCCAAGGCCCCCGTTCCCTCCTCCCACCTCATCCAGCTGCTTCTTCCAAAAGACAAAGAAGCAGAAGCACACGCGTGTGCACACACGCACTGACACACACCACGCAGACGGACATTCTCCTTAAAAATCAATACAAATACTTGAAGACGGGACAACAGGAATTCCACGTGCCTTCTCCCTTAATTAACGAGGCTCTGCCCGCACGGCTCTCTGTTCAGATTTGCTGTGTAACAACAGGAAGAGCGGAGTAGAGTGGGGACTTTAGCTCTGAATTTCTCGCCATTAACAGTTGGTGTCACCACCTTCGTGGGATGCGAATTTAGTTGCTTTGCTTCTAATTGAAGCAGTGCACAAAAAAAGGTAATTTGACATCCAAGGAGGAGTGAGAAGAGACGGGAGAAAAGAGGGGACATATTACTTAACTTTATGATGATAATTACCCGAAGCACAAAGACGCTTATAAGAACGTTCCACGCTGGATATCATCCAGAAAAATTAAACCTATGTTGCTGCTTCAATACATCTGAATACTAGGAATTGGCAGAAAAACATCCATTCTATGAATAATAGCCTCTACAGCCGTGGAGGACAGCGGCGCATGAATTTTTTAGAGAAAAAAAAAAAAGAAAATGAAAAAGGAAAGAAAGAAAAAAGAAAAAAAATAGAATCTGAAGCTTTTTCCAAAATGGTGCTAATGCACCACTGAAACTTAATTTTATAATTTACTGGCAGTCAAGATGGCAGGAAATAAAATAATTTGCTATATTCTGCACAACAAACCCTGCTTTTCCTGGGAAGGGGTAATTATCCCCATGGAAAAAAAAAAGAAGAAAAAAATACGCCATCTCATATTAAGCTAAAGTCTCATCAAGAAGAGAAAAAGTGCCTCATTACACGTAATTACCAGAGAATTAGAAACATCATTTAACTAAATGAGCGAATAATGCTCAGGATATTGAAGAAACTTGCCTGCACTTCTGCAGAGCACTCTAAGTCCCATTACAAAAATTGCCCCTCTTTAATGCAATAATTTTAGGCCTTGTCTGCCTTGCTTTAAAAATAAAGAGGCTGTGAGAGGCAGAGAGAGGCTGGAGCTGCCATAAACAACTGTTGAAAGGGACCGGGGGGAAGGCGCTGTCTCTCCTGGAGCCCGCGACGCAGAATGACTCAGAATCTACCATCATCAGGAAAATTAAGCCTGAGGACCTGAAAAAAAGGCTTTGCCCCCTTTTAATTGTGCCTCCCCAAGACGGCCGTGTGCTTGTGGGGAGGACGGAGGGAAGATCTTGAGTTCGGGTGCAGCCTCCCTGCTCCAGGACAAAAGCAGTTACAGCCATTCAGCGCTCTTAAAAAATACAATTACACATACCTGCAGATTGATGTTTATTGCGGCTTAATGCAGTGATTTTCCAGCCACTCAAAGCTGCCAGGCTGGGCTGCGATCCCCTCCCCCTCTCCTTCCTTGCCTTTAATATTCGTCAAGGGTTAGCATGAAAGCGTAAATCTAACAGAACCATCCCACCATCTAGCAATACTAACCTTTAGTCCCCCGAGTTTCTTGACTTCAGAGCAGGTAAAATTTAGAGAGGAACGGATGTTGGTCAGATTCTTAGCAGACGCCACCTTAGAAACGAACCCAGTTAGGGGATGGCACTGAAGCACTGTCCCGAGGACCCCAGACCCGACAGAGGCGGCCGCCCACCCCGCCCTGGGGCGGGCAGAGCCAGGGCAACAGAAAGTGCCATTACCTTGGCCATGGCCTTTTACCCAGCGTCAGCTGCAAACCTCCATTTTTGCTACAAGGAAGCCAAGAGCAGCCCAAAGCCAAGGAGCTCCCAGGCTGGGTTCCTCACGGCCAAGTCCCAAGGCACACGCTAAATTCCAGCCAACTCTCGGCAGGGCCGGGACGACGCTCCTGCCTACCACCCCACGCCTGCATCCACTGCCCCCGTGGAAACTCGTCACCAACACCCACCCACGGGCCCTGGAAGATGGTGGGCAGGGAGAGCTGAGGGGGCTGAGCCCCGTCCGTCCCCTGGAACCACTTTCAAGTTCAGAGGCCAGGACGTCAATAAATTACCAAAAGTCATTGGCTGTTTTTCCAGGGATGAAAACAGCCTCACATGGGTAAAGTTCTAGAAAAAGAAGCCACATTTGGGGTTAACGGACAAGGCCCCCTGGACTGAAGTCCCCGTGTAACTCCGGGATGGAACCAGACGAGCGGGAACAAAGGGGACGCTGCCCTCCTAGCCCAGGCACATGGAACAAGGACACAGTAGTGACAGCGACTGTGTCTCCACTTGAGGAAGATGAGTCAGGTGACTGATGTGCCCTGTAGGAGGGCTCAGACCCCAAGCCCTGTCCCAGGCTCACGAGAGCAGAGCACCTGCCAGCTCTCAGGCTTTTCCCTCCAACGGGTGGGGCAGATGGCAAAACCCCGCTTCACCTCCAAACTCCAGTGCATCTGAGCCATCCTGCCTCTGACGCCTTTGTGCTCACGGCGGCGGGACAAATCCTCAGAAGATCCACCCAGCCCGGGCTGGGGAACAACCTTCGGCTCGCTGCACGTCATCACCGAAGCGTGCTCGTCACTGTCGGCCACCCAGACTGTAAACACCGGGACCACGCTTTTAACCATCATCCCCAGTCAGTTCATCCAGATCACGTGAGCCAGAGTGGAGCTGGCACACGAGAATTCAAGCTTCGACGACCCTCTGCAGTGGCAGCTGGTGAGCTAAAACGAGGAGAGAAAACACGGAAGACAGAACCAGGCTCTGGGACAAGAGCTGAGCACTGCTGTGGACGTGAGGAGCTGACTCTGGGCCAGAAGCAGGGAGCAGCAGGGAGTGGAATTTCTTCTGGGCAAAAGGGGACAGCGAGAGAGAGGATGGGGCACGGAGAAATCACAGCCGTGGCGAAGAACCGCAGTCGAAACTGCCGCTCAAAATACGCCGGAAAGTAAACATCGCAGTCAGCCGTCAAAGCGAAGCTGAAATACGGGCACTGCAGGTTAAATTGATTTTATACTTGAGCTGCCAATGACTCTACGTTCAAAACAGTCAAGGAGGGGTGCGTGCCTGGCTCGGCGGCTCTGACTTCACTTGGGACACCTGCATCCCATATCAGCAACCGCGTCCAAGGCCTGGCTCAGCTTCGGATCCCAGCTACCTGCTGCTGTGCATCCTGGCAAGCAGCAGGCCCCCCCACCCAACCCCTGGATGTGTTTCAAGCTCACGGCCTCCGCCTGGCCTAGCTCCACTGTTGAGGACGTGAGAAGAGCAACCCAGCTGATGGAAGGTCTCTGTCTTTCAAATAAATAAAATACAAAAAAATGTTTAAATGCTCCAGTCCCTGATAAACTGGCGTGTCAGGAAAGCTGTTAGAAGCTTCGTGTCTTCTGCACACGTACACTTTCCATTCTGATGTCCATCCCGGGAGGCAGCAGATGACGGCCAGTACTTGGGCCCCTGCCACGCACGCACGTGGGAGACCCAGATGGAGCTCCTGAGTCCCAGCTCCAGCCTGGCCCAGCTCCAGCTGTTGCAGGCGTTTGGGGAGTGAATCTCCCCCTCCCACTTTGCCTTTCAAATAAGAATAAAATAAAATTTAAAAAGCAATAAAATATTCAAAGAGATGAGGTATAACTCCAATAAAAACAATACAAGAGATGTTATATCATAGACAGGCAAACGCAGGGAGCAGGCATTGAGCCCGGTGGTTCAGCTGTCCCTGTCCTGTCCCATGAGTGATCCCTGGCTCTGGCTCCGGACGCCAGCTTCCTGCTAATGCAGACGCTGGGAGGCACAGATAACGGGGCTCCTGACATCCTCCTACACTGAGTTCCCAGCCCCCAACACTGAGGACCCTGAGGCATCTACATGACGCTTAGAACAGACCTCCCTGAAACGCACAACGGCTGAAAACAAGGGAATACAAATGTACATCACATGCAAAAGCTAACACAGAATTATAAGCAGAAACTGGCACACAAACTTGGTGAGCTCTTAATGTGTCACATAATTGATCGACAATGTAGTTCAAAATTTATTAAGAACACAGTGGAACTGAACAAAAAAGTAACACTCTAGTGAATATAAAAAAAATGAACACTGGGGCCAGTGTTGTAGCACAGTGGGTTGAGCCACTGCCTGCTCACTGTATCCCAATATGCTCAAATGCGCCACAATATGCTCATATGCGCAAGTTCAAGTCCCAGCTGCTCCACTTCTGATCCAGCTCCCTGCTAATGTGCCTGAGAAAAGCAGCAGAAGCTGACACAAGTGCTTGGGCCCCTGCACCCACGTGGGAGACCCAGATGGAGCTCCTGTCTCCTGGCTTCAGCCTGCACCAGCCCTGGCTGTTGCAGCCATTTGAGGAGTGAACCAGCAAATGGAAGATTCATTCTCTCTCTCTCCCTCCCTCCCTCTCTCTTTCCCTCTGTCTCTGTAACTCTACCTTTCAAATAAATAAATTTTGTTAACTGAACAGTTAATTAACACATAGAGAAAAATGAGAAATATTCTTTGCACCCTCATATGAGTCATTTCTAAAAACTAACCATGTCACAATAGAAAACAAATGTCAAGTACTGGTATCATTTAGACCACTCTGATCACACAGCCATTAAGCTACAAATGAAGAATAGGCCATGTGTTTAGAAACTTAAAAGTGTGTGTCTCAGTAATTCAAGGACAAAGGATGAAATCCAGTTGAAACCGTAAAGTATGAGGAACCCAACAAGTGAGGCTTTGTTGATCAATTATCTGACACGTTAAGATCTCTCACTCTGTTTATGTGTCAGTTTCTGCTTGTAATTCTGTGGTTAGCTTTTGCATATGATGTTGCATATCAAAACCTGAGAGCTATAACAAAGGACACTCTAGATAGCTTTGTATCAATTCATTTTAAAATGAGGAAAACTGAAAATTACTGAGTTTTGTGTCCAAATCAAAAAGCCAGAGAAACAAAAGAGTAAACTCAACAAAGGTAGAAGGAAGGGAAAGGCAGCAGCAGAGAGGATCAACGGACCCAAGAACGCTCTCTGGGGGGAGACAGTCAAGGAGACAGGCAGCCCCTCCAGCAAGGCCATCAGCATGACAATCAATTGCTACCTGGGACAATCCACTCAAGAGTGAAGTTTGTTTTCTATCATAGAAAAACACTACAAACAATAAGTTTGCCAATGTACATGCAACAAATAGCTTTTTAAAATTCATGTCTGAATTTCCAAAATTGACCCAAGAAGAAACGGAAAACTGGAATAAAGCGAATTGAGTTGCTAATCCAGTCTCCCCAGTGCTCCTAACGATTCAATCCTACGAGATTCACTTGAGCTTTCAGGCAGGGGGTACCAGATTTTCATGGAACTCACATTCTTGTTTTAAATTGTTTCAGATTAGAGAGAGAGAAAGCTACCCAATTTGTCTTACAAGGCAGACCTAAGCTGATAGCAACAGCAGACAAGGACCCTACAAGACAAGGAAGTCAGAGAGCATGCGGGGACAGTGCGAGACGGGAGCTTCAGCCCAGGATGGCCCAGCAGGCCCGCCTTCCTCCCCAAAGCAGCTGGAGCAGAGCCACTGCAGGCTGCAGCCGTGACACTCCCACCAGCATCGAGAAAACTTCAAGTGGAAATCCAGGGGGAGTGAGCTAGGACATTCTTGTTTGTTCTCTGCATTTCCAGAAGTCATAGTTCGCTTGCTCTAGGTTACAATTATGGATACCCAGGTAGGGGTGTGAAATCACTTGAGCCCTGGTCATGAAGGCGCAACCTCCAGACTAGCGATGCACAGTCCAGGGGAGCTTTCTGTAAACAGCCAGTGTGTACTCAAAACATGTGCTGGGCACTGGGACCCCGAGGGGTGTGTGTGTGTGTGTGTGCACTCTTACTAGTGTACAGTCCACGGACATTACATCTACTCAGTCTATAACCATCATCACCACTCATTTCTCATCTTCCCAACCTGAAACTCCGGACTCACTGAACAGTAAGTCTGACTCATCCACCTCCATGTCTCTGGCAATGACCATTCTGTCTCCAAGAACTGGATTACTCCAGAGGCTTCACACAGAGGACTCATGCAGTGGTTATCTGTATGCATTGGCTTATTTCATTTAGCACAGTGTCTCCAAGTTCACCTAAGTGTAGCGTGTGCCTGAATTTGCTTCCTTCTAAGGCTGAATAACACTCCATTGTATGCATGAGGATACTTCCAAAAGTTTGTGGAAAAAATGTTTATTTTGGTGCAAAAAAATTTAAAACCCGGGGCGCCGGCGCTTGGCACAGTGGGTTAACGCCCTGGTCTGAAGCGCCGGTATCCCATATGGGCACTGGTTCGAGATCCGGCTGCTCCTCTTCCGATCCAACTCTCTGCTATGGCCTGGGAAAGCAGTGGAAGATGACCCAAGTGCTTGGGCCCCTGCACCCACTTGGGAGACCCAGAAGCTCCTGGCTCCAGATCAGCACAGCTCCAGAAGTTGTGGCCATCTGAGGAGTGAACCAGCAGATGGAAAACCTCTCTCTGTCTCTATCTCTCTGTAACTCTTTCAAGTAAGTAAGTCTTAAAAAGAAAATATTTAAAACCCATGCATAACTTTTGGATGATACACATTTTTCATGAGTTTTTTTAAAAACTCTCCCCATATGTATGCACCTCATACACACCGCATTTTGTTCATCCATTCATCTGTCTGGCATTTGGGTCGTTTCCACCCCTTAGCTATTGTGAACACTGCTGTGATGCACATGAGTGCACAGTTCTCTCCAAGTCACACTCGGAACGTCCGCGTCCCGCCTCAGAGTGCTCGGTTCAAGTTCTCGCTCCACGTCCCGTCTGAGTGCCTGGTTCAAGTTCTCGCTCCACGTCCCGTCTGAGTGCCTGGTTCAAGTTCTCGCTCCACGTCCCGTCTGAGTGCCTGGTTCAAGTTCTCGCTCCACGTCCCGTCTGAGTGCCTGGTTCAAGTTCTCGCTCCTCTGCTTCTGTTCCAGCTTCCTGCCGATGCAGTCCTGGAAGACCCTAGGTAACGGCTCTGGTGTTTTGGTCTCTGCCACCCACGTGGGAGACCCACACAGGTGGAGCTCCCAGCTCCTGGCTTCAGCCTGACCCAGCCCTGGCTGCTGCAGGCATTTCTAAAATGAACCAGCAGATGGAAGCTCTCCCCACCCTGCCCAGCTCTGCCTTTCAAATAAAAAAGATTTTTTTAAATGCATATTCTCAGGTCCCCGCCCCAGACTGATTGAATCAGAGTCTGCAGAGGTGAGGGTCATGTGCCTGCATTTACATGTTTGTGCAGGTGTGTATGTGTGGTGGAAGTGAGCGTTCAATTCTTTGACGCATATGCCCAGGGGTGGGAACTGCTAGGTCACTGGGTAATTCTTATTTCATCTTTTTGAGAAGCCATCATCCTGTTTTCCAGGGACACTGCAGCTTGTTACAGTCCTACCAGCATCACACAGGGTTTCTTACTTCTCTACAAACTCACCAACACTTGCTATTTCTGGATGCTTCATAAAAGCCATCCTAAAGGCTGTGTGGAGACATCTCAAGGTGTTTAGACTTTATTAACATGATACAGTGTTGTAGGCAATCAGCAAAGGGGAGGAGTGAGCTCTTTCCCTTATCTCTTTTCTGTCCTTCCAAAAAAAAAGGGGTGGGGGGTGGTGTAGCGGGCAAAGCCACTGCCTGCAGTGCCAGTGTCCCATATTGGTGCCATTCAAGTCCCGGCTGCTCCACTTCCGATCCAGCTCTCTGCTTTGGCCTGGGAAAGCACTGGAGGATGGCCCAAGTCCTTGGGCCCCTGCATCCACAAGGGAGACCTGGAAGAAGCTCCTGGCTCCTGGCTTCGGATCGAAGAAGCTCCAGCCATTGCGGCCATTTGGGGAGTGAACAAGCAGATGGAAGACCTCTCTCTCTGTCTCTACCTCTCACTGTCTATAACTCTACTTCTCAAATAAATAAAATCTTCTTTTAAAAAGATGGACGTGTACGTATTTGTATAAAATAGATATCGTGCATGTTTATACAGTCTCTCCACACATAGCCAATTAGTACTCCCTGAGCTCTCCCTGCACAGCAGGCACTGGGTGAGGCTTGTTCCGTGCATCTCCACTTACTCCTCTAAACACCTGTGGTTTTTTACAAATGGGACGGCTGGAACCTAGGGGCCAGAAAACTCACTCAGGAACCCCCAGGCCCTGGCACAGCCAGGCTCTGAGCCCCAGGCTCTCTGGGTCTGGGTCGGACTTTTCATTCCCTAAGGCGTACGACTTCCAGATTTTTTTTCTGCAGCTTCAGTGCTCCTTCTTGTCAAACGTCAGTTCAGATCCCGCCTTGCTCACCAGTCAGCTCCCACACACTTCAGAAAATGGAAGCTTCCCTGAGGAGGATCAGCAGCCACGCTGCAGTTCTCCAATGAACCTGTTATGTCCCAGGTGTTGACAAACTCTCCTCCCAGCAGAGGCCAGGAGAGCGCCGCATCCATCAGGTGCTGGAGGGGCGGGGCGGGGCCCCCACAGATGCTCACGGGAGAACCGATGGGTTGGGTCTCCAAAATAAAAGCTCAGTTTTAATGGAATAGCATCTGTCTGGTGACTAACAGCCAGGTGGTTTTTAACTGCAACGCAGATCAGAAGGAAAGGCCAACAAAGTCAGGCATGCAGGAAATGCAACAGAAGACACAGCCTGGGCAGCGTGGACAACAGCCCTGGGCCGGCCTCACTGGAAGCGAGACCCCTGCGGTTGCCACTCAGCGCACACCTCTGCTCCTTGTCCTCAGCGTACACACACCTGCTGTGTGTACTCAAACTCCCAAATCTGCACCACTCTCTGCCCAGCTGCGGAGCCCACCCTGGGTTCCGTCTCTCCAGTGCCCCAGGGGTTTCCCTTGCCTGGTCCAGCTCACCCTTTTTGAGGACAACAGAAAGTGCAAGGTCACCATCCTCAGGCCAGTCACGAGAGCAGATGTCTTTGAGCCCAGTCAGCACCTGGGGGTGGGAGGGGCCAGGTACCTAGTTCTCTGCTTTGGGCACCATGCAGAGGAAGGAACTGGGCCAGGACAGAAGCAGCCCTGGTGCTGACAATAAGCTGGGACATGCGATTATCTGGAAGACTTTTCATTCTTTCTAAACATGATTATCACTGGGGCAGGTTCTGGCACAGTGGGTTGGGAAACTACATCCCATAGCGGAGTGCCTGGGATCACGTTCCCTCTTCCCACTCGGCTTCCTGCTTCAGGAAGCAGATGATGGCCCTGCTATTTGGGTTCCCGCTGCCTACCTAGGAGACCAGGATGGAGTTCCTGGCTCCTGGCTTCGGCCTGACCCAGCCAAAGCATTTGGAGAGTGAAGCAGCTGATGGAAGCACTCTCTGTGTATTTCTTTCTCTCTGTGTCACTCTGCCTTTCAAATAATTTTGAAACTTCTTTAAAAAATTAAAATCTCAAAAAAGGATCAGCATTATGAAAATGTGGTATTATTTCCACTTTGCAGGTATCCACGCAATGTTCATCCACAATACCTCCAACAGCTCCGAGCGGTGAAGAAAAGTGTCTGCTTACGTAAAGGGGAGAAAGACAAAGACACTCGACAGCTCAGAAGAAAGGAAAACCGGAAACTCTGCCTGTGTCCTGACGTGCTTCTCACTCACGTCCCTGTCCAGATCGGGTGAGGACACCAATGAATGCCTCCCTCCCCTCCACCCCAGGCCACCTCAATAAACTGCGAGCTTCCTGAAGACAAGGATTACATGGGATTCACCTTTAACAACAACAGTAACAGCAAGCAACACTGCACTCACAGCACACGCTGTGCTGATTGCCTTACACCCACGTGCTCTTCCGACGCTTCGAACCACCCTGTAACACAGGCACCCCGTTGTCACCACTGAGAACATGAGGCTCGGCAGTAATCAGGGGCCCCCAAACTCCAGTTGCTGAGTCACAGCAGCTGCATTCAAGCCTGAGAGGTGTGCTACGGAACCCACCCTCCTGAACTCAGGGCCAGGTCACCCTGAAACGTTGGGTTCAGGAGGTGAATGAGTTGGCAAAACAAAAGGTGATCCACTGAGGAGTGTGTCGGTGGCCAGTGACGTCAGCCCACCAAGGCAAGGCAGGTCGAAGGCCTGGCCTTGCTGTATGCCGGGTTTGGCTAAAACTTAGACATCTATGAAAAAACATGCCAACCACTGGTCCTGAGAGCACCAAGGTCGCGTCAGAGAGAGGGAAGGCAGGGAAGACAGAACTAGATACGTGCTGAGCACGGACTTTGCATGGGTCTGGATCCCCTTCAGAAAAGGTGGTGGCTGTCTTCATGTGAGTAAGACGTCTCACTATGGCCTGGAGGCCACAAACCACGAACGTCTCAGAACCACCTGGAAGACATGCCCTCTACAAGGGCTCTACTTCACTCTTGCCTTCACTTCTTACTCCTTTCGTTAGCATTCAGATGGGGAAGCAGACACCAGGGAGCAGCTACCATCCGGCAGTCGGCAGCCCAGCATCTGCGAGGGGCCTAAGCTCCAGGTGGGTGTGAGCGGAAGAGAGCAAGGTCAGGGGCGTTACCCATCAAGCGCGGATGCAGCCGCCCGTCACTGCCCCGACAGTGATGAGACCCAACCAGAACGGCCGCTGCCTTCCTTCGGCCCTCCCCCCAGCTGGCTGCTCCCCTTCCCTCTACCCCGGAAGCACACAGGGAGGTGAATGCTGGGAAACACAGTTCCCAGCTTAACCAAGTTGACCCAGCACAGTCCACCAGACTACTTTAATTAAATATAGAATACTTAAAGTGATTATTCACATCTTTGGGGAGACTGCACATTTTAATCATAATTACATGATAAATATTTCATGGTATATATCTTTGTCATATAATTAGGAATAAAAAATGTAATCTCAAAAAGATGCTAAATAATTCAAGTGGCTGAGAATGTGATTAAAGCAACGATGTGAACGTGGTCAGAAGGTAACTCAAGGTCTTCAAACATGATCTCCCAAGCAACCTGTCTCCTGACTACCGGCCGAGAGCTGTGAGCACGGCTTCCATGCCTCAGGTTTTATGTTAGGGTACACATTCTGCTTCAAGAACAAGCTCACATTATTTTTCCAACATCTTCCTCTCTTTACAAGTACTAGATCTGGAAAACCTGTACACGATCTATCCAAATGACCATCTTATTAATGTATGTATTTTACCATCCGAATACCAAAGTGTGAAACACCACACCCAGAAGTGAGGAGAGCAGCTCTAAGCTACTGCTTGGCAGAACCCTCCCACAATGCACACGTTTTAGGATTTTAATGTCTAAGACATTCAATGGACTGTATAACCTTTTTTTTTTTTTTTTTTTTGACAGAGTGGACAGTGAGAGAGAGAGAGAGAAAGGTCTTCCTTTTGCCATTGGTTTACCCTCCAATGGCTGCTGCAGCCGGTGCACCGTGCTGATCCAAAGCCAGGAGCCAGGTACTTCCTCCTGGTCTCCCATGTGGGTGCAGGGCCCAAGGACTTGGGCCATCCTCCACTGCCTTCCAGGGCCACAGCAGAGAGCTGGTACTGGAAGAGGAGCAACCGGGACAGAACTGGCACCCCAACAGGGACTAGAACCCGGATTGCCAGTGCCGCAGGTGGAAGATTAGCCTAGTGAGCTGCGGCGCCATCCCCTTTTCTTAATTAATTAATTAACTAATTAATTTGAAAGACAGAGTGAGAGGGAGAAATCGAGAGAGATCTTCCATCCATTAGTTCACTCCCCATATGGCTACAACACACGGGGCTGGGCCAGGGCAAAGCCAGGAGACAGGAACTCCATGTGGGCTGCCCATGTGCGTGGCAGGGGCCCTAGCACTCTTCCTTTGCTTCCCCAGGGGCATTAGCAGGGAGCTGGATCCAAAGTGGAGCAGCAGGGACTTGAACCAGCGCCCACATGGGATGCTGGCATCACAGGCAATGGCTAAACCTGCTGACCCACATTGCCAACACCCCTACCCACCCACCCACCTTTTTTTTTAAAGATTCATTTGAAAGGCAGAGTGACAAGCGAGAGAGGGAGAGACAGAGAAGAGATCCTCCCCCTGCTGGTTCACTACCCAGATGGCCATGATGGCTGGGGCTGGGCCAGGCCAAAGCCAGGAGCCTGGAGCTCCATCTGGTCTCCCACATGGGGGCAGGGCCACACTTGGGCTGTCCTGCACTGCCCATTGAAGCTCAAGAGCGGGGAGCTGGATCTGCAGCAGAGAGCGGCTGGGACTGGAACTGGGATCTGGGATGCCAGCATTGCAGGCGGCGACTTAACTTGGGGCTCACACACTGGCCTCCACTGTTCCACTGCTCCTTCGAACACCCATTACTTCATGGCACATGCATGCTAGATCAGATCCAACTCAGGCCTGTGAGCCCCCACCAGGCGACTTATCCATCGCCATCTCCCACCACTTGGACCAAATGGCACAACGGAGTCTCAAGCATCTGTGTGACAAGCCGACCAGCCAATTGCTACATTTTCCTAAGTCAACCTCTGCACAAATGTCTTTTATTGACTGGCTATTGACTGAAGGGAAGAAGAGGGAGAGAAAGGAAGACGGAAGTAAGGGGCAGAGAGAGAGAACGCAAGCTACATGCCCAGAATGGCAGACCCGTGTGATTACCAGTGAGGAGTCACGAGACCTTAACAGTGTGCCCCCCTCGCAGTCAGCCTGGTGCGGGCTTCTAATCCCTGAGGGCTGCGAGGCTCTCAAGAAAGACCCCTGACAGCTTCTCTAGCAAGCAGCTGGCAGTGATGGATGATCCCATTAGAAGAGCAGCCATGGCCCCATGTACCCTAGGAGGTCTCAGCACTGAGAGCACTGGCCGTAAACTTTTCAGACCCCCATTCTTCAGAGGTCCAAGGAGTTAGGGTACCCTCCCTCAGCAAGTTCCAGTACAGGCAAAAGGAAGCTTGTTTCAAACTGACTTCTTCAGTTTCCAATACCTGACCTCTAGCTCTATTTCAGGAGAGCTAATAAAAACAAAGATTAATCCCTGTCTCACAAAAGCAGTCATTCTTCCACAAATACTACAGACTCATACTCTGACACAGCTATCACCCCCTCCAGTGAATCCTCTCCCCTTATTGTGAAGCAAAGCACAGGTGAAATCCAACATGCAACAGTGTTCTCTTAGCATAAAGTGAGCAAACACCAAGCCACTGACACCAAGCTTTTAAGAACACTGCCCTTGGGGCCAGCCCTGTGACGTAGCAGGCAAAGCCACCGTCTGCGGCACCAGCATCCCATATGGGTGCCGGTTCGAGTCCTGGCTGCTCCACTTCTGATCCAGCTCCCTGCTAATGCACCTGGGAAAACTGCAGAAGATGACCCAAGTATTTGGCCCCTGCACCCACGTGGGAGACCTGGAAGAAGCTCCTGGTTTCGGATCAGCCCAGCTCCTGTTGTTTGGGGAGTGAACTGGCAGATGGAAGCTCTCACTCTAACTCTGCCCTTCAAATAAACTGACAAATCTAGACTTCTGCTCATCACAGAAAAGGGCGATGCTCACCTGATGAACAGTGTCAAAGGGCGGCCCGTTGGAAGGCTCATCACTCATATACCCGTCCCCACTTCCAAGATCCCCTTTACACTGGAGTCCCACGTGCAGCTGTACTTTCTCCACATCATTAGCAATTGTGGGGAACTAACAGCAAATGCAGCAGCCAGCCACTTGTATATCCACAGCCTGATGAAGGCGCACTCTGCCAAGCCAGGGGGTTTCTTTAAGAGCAGAATGCTAATAACTGAATGGCACATGAAACAGTGAAATAATGAAAGAACTAAAGGACTTTGGTCAGGCCAATCACTACGAACGTTAAGTCTTGGCAGCTGAGGAGATACGGGGAATAAAACCCTGAAGACAAATCGTCTGGGCTCTTTAAGAATACATGGCTGGTACTAAGAAAATCTTCAAGAGCCAAGTATTTTGAGAATTATAAAGTGATGTTATAACAAGGTCAGGAGAACAGGTACAGAGGTTTGAAATTACTGCAATAGCCTGCATGAAAGGTACTTCGTTACAAAACTGGAACAGCAAACTTAGGTGCCTCTGAGACCAGCAGGTATAATTTGGATGGCTTCTTCAGGTTTGTGTTTACCCCACAGTGTCAGCCAGCACGGCCAGAGGTGAGAGAACATTTCCTGGGAAATTAGTTCATGAAATAAACCATGGGAAGTGAACCTTTAATTACTTAGGCTTGACATCCTGCCACACTGAGCTCCGTGAGGCAATCCCTTCACTTCTCTCTGCAAGTCAGGTGGCTTGGAAGGCCAAACCACCAGTGGTGGGTTCCAGGAAAGCAAAACCAACTGCTTTTTCATTTAAAGCCAGTCCTAAAGACCAACTGTCAGATCATGAGTTACATCAAATGGGCAGGCTGACCCACGTCATGCAGCCTCCCAATTACAGCAGCCTAGGTTTTTAAACTTCAGATCCCCCCACCCCACCCCAGCACACAAAATGCTCCCCAGCCAAAAAGCCAGCGCTCTGCAACAACCCCAGGGCACGTTCTGTGGGCATCCTTTGAAAATGAAAGCATTGTAGGGCCGGTGCCTATGGCGCCGGCACCCCAGGTTCTAGTCCTGGTCGGGGCGCCAGATTCTATCCCGGTTGCTCCTCTTCCAGTCCAGCTCTCTGCTGTGGCCCTGGAAGGCAGTGGAGGATGGCCCAAGTGTTTGGGCCCTGCACCCGCACAGGAAACCAGGAGGCACCTGGCTCCTGGCTTCAGATCGGTGCAGCGCACCGGCCGCAGCAGCCATTTTGGGGGTGAACCAACAGAAAGGAAGACCTGTCTGTCTTTAACTTTGCCTGTCAAAAAAAAAAAAAGAAAAAAAGAAAAGAAAATGAGTGCTGTTAAAACAGCCACTGGTCAAAGGGAAAGTGCTTTTGGACTCAAGGGTCCAGGTGGTACTTGTGGCCACCAAGAGCAGCAGCTTTCATTTTTCTGAGCACCAGTTCCAAAGCAATGGAGCCAGGTGCCGTTCTGAAAGGCAACTGCTGTGCTAGTCCTGACGGTTTAAATCAGTACTTCCCCAAGTGAAAGAGGGACAGAGACGTTTCCGAGACAGGTGGGGAAGTCAACAGAAAAAAGAACCAAGAAGCCAAATGTCCACACGGATGTTACACATTAACACACCTAGCCTACCGGGTACTGGGAACACTGTTTTCCTGGAAGAGAGTTTTGGTTTGATCTAACAAGCCGCAGACAACTGCCAGTCCTTTTGTAATGGTGGCCAACCTCATTCAAGGGTGTGCTGGTGGCATCCAGCGGGGGCACCTGTCCTGCTCACACATCAGCATCCCACATCGGGGTACCTGGGCGCACACACAGCTCTGCCCTCACTCCGCTGCTAGGATGGCAGCAGTGAGCAGGTTCCTGCGACCCAAGGGGAGAACAGACTGAGCTCCTGACTCGCAGCTTCAGCTCAAGGACACGGCAGGCACCTGGGAAGACGGCAGCTATCTCTGCCTGTCAAGTTATAAAGAAAAAGAGGGCGTGCTGGAAGAAGTGCCCAGCCCAGCCTGTCCACTGCACCACCTTACTGCTGCGTCTCCCTACAGCGAGTTTGAGCTCTGCTCCTTCCCTTCTCTTGCACCTTAAGCACACCCAACATTGAATTCAGGTGAACAATTTCCTACTTACGCCATCTTTTAAAATATCCAGAACACATGAAGATACTATATGAGCACTGGCCATATATTGGTACAATATTTGAAAACAGAAAATAGGATTAAAGGTAAGGGAGGGGGGCCGGCGCCACGGCTCAATAGGCTAATCCTCCGCCTTGCGGCACCGGCACACCGGGTTCCAGTCCCGGTTGCCCCTCTTCCAGGTCAGCTCTCTGCTCTGGCCCAGGAGTGCAGTGGAGGATGGCCCAAGTGCTTGGGCCCTGCACCCCATGGGAGACCAGGATAAGCACCTGGCTCCTGCCTTCAGATCAGCGTGGTGCACTGGCCGCAGCGCACCAGCCGTGGCGGCCATTGGAGGGTGAACCAACAGCAAAAAGGAAGACCTTTCTCTCTGTCTCTCCCCCTCACTATCCACTCTGTCAGGAAAAAAAAAAAGGGAAGGGAAGGGTATAAATGAGACTTCAAGTATGCGCCAAGTTTTATTTAGAAACAGAGAAGGGGGTGGGCATTTAGCCTAATGCCCATATCCCACACTGGTCTAGGTCTGATACGCAGCTCCAACGCCTGACCCCAGCTCCCTAACAAGGATCCTGGGGGCAGAGATGACAGAAACAACTGGGTTCCTGCCGCGTTCGTCGGTACCTGGATTGCACTGCTGGATCTGATTCAGCCCCAACTGTTAGAGGCAATTGGATGTGAACCAGCAAATGGGACACTGGCTCTGCCTGGTTTTTTTTTTTTTTTCTTTCAAATGTAGCAAGTATGGCAAGATATCCATTTTTAAATCTAGATGGTCAACTTATGGATGTGATCCTGAGTTCTTCTGAACGCTTGAAACAGTTCAAAAATGTTTTACAAAGAAAAACATCCTGGCATATTTAAGGACTAGGAATCCATGGACATTTGAGAACTACATTAATTTACAAGGAAAATTTCTAGAAGGGAAGTCGGCAGTGTGACAGCAAATCCCTGCTCTGAGAGCTGGTATGCACATACACAGATATGACTGTCTTATGGAGACCTAATGTACGGCATGCTGGCTAGCCAATACCACATTGTGTATCTGAAATGTGCTAAAAAAAAATCCTATACAAAAAGTTACATGAGGTGACGGATATTAACTTACTTGACTGTGGTCATCCTCACAATGTATATACAAGTTTTGCTAATTATACCACAATAAACTTGAAAAAAAAAACTTACCTTCTATCAAAGAATGGCAATAGCTTTATTCATTACTCATATCTAAGTTATCTGGATTTCTACAATGAGAATATCATTTCTACAATAAAGGCCTAACACTCCACACAGCAGACTCAGAACGGCCATCACTTTAAATAGCACCCTGACCTCAGAATCAGCCCTTAAGGCATTTCAGTCTGGCTGAAAAGCCAAGACACTGTGGCAAAAAAAAAAAAAAAAAAAAAAAAAAAAAAAAAAAAAAAAAAAAAAAAAAAAAAAAAAAAACCAACCATGTCCTGCACGAAGGACCTCAGTAGGTGATACCCACAGTGGAAAGAAGTGGTCATCAAAAGATATACTCTTCTCTGAAGGGAGGAGAGAATTTCCACTTTGCTTATGGCCTTGACTAAACACCAATGGAGTTTGTGGATTTAAAAGGCTTGCATAGCTTAGGAAGCTCATGTCAAGAGCCTCCGGTTATCACTGACATCATAAATAAGAATGTTAATTGTTAAATTAACTTAGTCACTGTGTACTTACTTTCATGCAAGACCTCTGTCCTCAAAGAGTTAGTTGTACTGTAACTATGTCTAAGTGCTCCCAAAAGATGTATCATTCTTGGGTTCTTCTTTAAAGAATTAAGTCTCAAAATTTAAAAAAAAAAAAAAAAAACAGTAAAATTAACTTCAAGATGCAATGACTTTGAACAGCACTCGTCCCGACTGTTTAACATGTTTTTGTTCCAAGCAAATAACTTTATAGAGTTGGTCGTCTGTGTATAAAGTAATCAAAAATGGATCTCAGTGGAGAATGGGATTGGGAATGGGAGAGGAGCAGTAGTGGTGGCAGAGTGGGTGGGAAGGCGGGTATGGTGGAAAGAATCACTGTATTCCTAAAGTTGTACTTATGAAATGCATGAAATCTGTATTCCTTAAAGGTTTCTTTGGGGAGAAAATTTTAAAAATAAATTTAAAAAACAATAAATGCCTAAAAGTTGAACAAAACCAAGGGTGTTTATGCACTGAGCAATGTCTATCTAAACCATTAAGCAATATCAAAATGGCCTAAAGGCATATGCCATCACTTGGGAAGCCTGGAGTCCCGGCTACTCTGCTTCTGACATAGCTTCCTAATGCATCCTGGAAGTCAGCAGCAGATGGCTCAAGAGCTTCGGCCCCTGTCACCCAAGTGGGAGGCCCAGATAAAGTTCCAAGCTCTTGACTTTGGCCTGGCTCAGCCCTGGTTGCTGCAGGCAGTTGGGGAGTAAATAAGACGAAACCAAACAACTCTGTGTTTCTCCGCTTTCAAGTAGATGAAAATTAACTGAAAACAAACAAACAAAAACCCTGGCCCAACACTCATGGGCCAGAGTATACAAACAGATGTGGCTCCCCCATTCTTGATGTAACACAGAGGTGCATGAGAGAAACGTTGTAACACCAGGCAGCAGAACCACTGCCCAAGGTTAAAGCAGGAGGGGCTTCACCCCTGTGAGCTGCAAGTAGGCATGGAAAAAGGGACCCTGAACAGGGTCTTTAAGGATCCAAATCAAAGCCTGAGAGAGTAACTCAGAAAGACCGAGCACACTAAGATTCAGGAATCAACACAAGCAGATAGATGAGTGAACAGGGAGGCAGTCCAGCCAGCACTTCCTGGAGAATGGAAGAAGGTAAAATGAGTGGAGCAGAAACCAGCTGTGGCTTCTGACACCACCACGCCGTACGCTGCTTCTGGTTGTTTCCTGCTGATGCATCCCAGGAGGCAGCAGATGTAGCCAAGTTCTTGGTTTTGTGTCACCCAGGTAGGAGACGCAGATAGAGTTCCTGGCTCCTGGCTTCATCCCGTCCCAACCCTGTCTGTTATGGGTTTTGGGAAAGTGAACCAGTGGACTGAAGATCTCTTTCTCCCTCCCTCTGTCACTCTGCCTTTCAAATATAAGACTTTATTTTAAAATGAGTGGGGACAGGGTGTACAAGAGCAGACAAAGGATCCAAGGAATCTGAGGAAAATGGAGGTAAACAGATTTACATGTATCTTTTTTCCACTGAATTTCTCCACGTTCCCCAAAGGCTTCCCAGTGAGGGAAAGGAGGTAATCTTATTTGACCACAGAACCTTTTTTCACAGAAAATAAAAATGCTTATAAGCAACACCAGACTTTTAGTAGATAATGAAGGCAAACAATGAAGGAATTAAATGCCAGTGTCAAACTGGGAAGAGGCCTGGTCCTTGGAGCAAGACCTTAGTATCCCACAGAACAAAGGAAGACCTGCTAATATGCACATGCATTTGTACGCAGTTAACTCAGACACTGCTGCCTCCCTAATTCCCATCTCACCCACTTTGAAGAATTCCCAGTAACAGTCCTGCCACAATTCTTCTGAGAGCACTTTATTGTCAGCAGTCCCTTGGTGTGAACGCTTTGGAAGAAGTATCTCCATAGGAAGTACTATGATCCGTGGGAAGCCTCGGAGAACTCCAAGTATACAGTGATAAAAATGAGTTTAAAAATCCTGCATGGTATTGGGCAATTTTTTGCAAGTCCTAGATAGCAAGGATGCATTTACTGTAAACTCAGTTCAGAAACACTTGATTCATCACATGCGAGACAGGCAACTGATGTTTTATGAACCTTCTATCTGTTCTACATGCTATGACCAAGCTCTGGACTGAAACTCAAATTTCAAAATGAGAAGAAAGGTTAACGGCTACAACGCTTGACAGTCACTGCACTAGACACTTTTAAGAACCTGGACCGGGGGGCGGGGGTGGGGTGGGGGAGGTGGACATCCCAGCACTGTGACATATTGGGTTAAGACACTGCCTGCAGAGCCAGCATCCCATATGAGTGCCAGTTTGAGTCCCCACCATTCCACTTTCAATCCAGTTCCCTACTAATGTATCTGGGAAAGCAGCAGAAGATGGTCCGATTACTTGGGCCCCTGCACTCACAGAGACCAAAGAATCTCTTAGCTGCTGGCTTCAGCCTGGGGAGTGAACTAGCACATAGAAGATCCCCTCTCTGCCTCTCCTTCTCTAATGCTTTCTAAAAAACAAAACAACCTCAGAAAAGGGAACTAATGAAAAAGCCAAGGTAAGGGGCCTGCACTGTGGCATGGCAGATGGAGCCGCTGCCTGAGACCCTGGCATCCTATATGGGCATCAGTTCAAATTCCAGCTCAGCTGCTCTACTGCCGATCCAGCTCTCTGCTAATGCACCCAGGAAAGCAGAAGAAGATGGTCTACGTGCTTGGGCCCCTGTACCTGCATGGGAGACCCTAAAGAAGCTTTTGGCTCCTTATCAGTCCAGCTCTGGCCCTGGCAGCCATTTGAGAATGGACCAGCAAATATATCTTCCTCCCTCTCCGTAAACTCTTTTTCAAATAAACAAATCACAGAAGAAAGAAAAAAAAAAAAAAAAAAAAGGAAAAGGCCAAGGCAACCACACCTGAGTAATATGGGGAAGAGCAGCAACTATCAGCAGACAACAGTTAAGAGCTGGCTCAGGTATATGTAGGGAAGGCAGAGCCATGTGGTTTCAACATACAAGAGGATGCCCTAGATGAACTATCAAAAAGGGGGAAAAAACAAGTCCTTCCACACAACCTCCAAAACAGGTCCTCAACACTGCTTTAATTTGGTCCCCTTTAATACTATATTCCCGCAGTTACACAATGTTTTAAATTCATGCTACCCTCAATCAAGTGGTTATGACAATACCATCAGTTAGGGCCCTGGCAATTACATTATTTACCATCCCCAGGGCTTCTGACTTAGCATGTGATGGATAAAGACAGAACGATCTATCATTTGGCTGTGTGTGGACAGCAATTTCCCCAGCACAGGCACGAATGAGTGCCACTGCACTGGCACCACTAGGCAAGCAGGAGGCCAAAAGGCACCCAAAGGCTGCCACACAGTCTCCGTTTGTCCAGAGCAGAACTGCAGCTGGCTCAAGGGCCTTGCTGATCCACGGAGGCGGCACAGGGGAAATGGCTGACCTCCAGCACATCACTTTATCCAGGGCTGAATCCCCAGCATTCATCAGAGCAGACATAATTAAACGAGGCAGAGTGGACTTAAAGGTAAAATGTCATCCTCAGCACGCCCTTGATGAAGAGAGTTTTGCTTTACAGAAGCCTTTTAAGCAGTAAATTACATTAATTACCAGCATTTAAAAACATCCAACATTTAAGGGTTCTGAATCTCTGATTTATTAGACAGCAAGGAAATAACAGGTTTAGAGTGTTACAAAGAAAGACTCAAACTACTCAAACAGCAACTGGGCTTGCTGGGGGAAGGTGGGGAAATTCTCCAACTACTACACGGGCACAGAGGCCTCAGCCTCGACACACGTTCTTTGTAAGATAAAAACAGAGAAATCCACATACTAACACATGCCACAGTGACTCAAAGACACCCCTTAGGGGACAGGGATAAGCATGTATCGTAGGAAGCAAACAAAGCTTTCCACAGAGAAACCACTTTCAGGAGATGGTTAGGTGGACCTGCAATGAAGAAAACACATTTCAAAAGCTGGGTTCAGACTTACACTACGCTTTCACGAAACAATCAGAAGACAAAGAGCCTTCTCTGCATCAAAACAATGTGTTCCACATACATCAGAGATAAAACAAATTTCAGTAAAGGTCCAAGTCCTGTTCAGAGACACACATTTGCAAATAACAAATTGAAAAAAAGTCTGACATCAAAAATATTGGGAGCTACCTAGAATAGGCCAAGCTAAGTTCATGTTCTGCTTCAACGCATTACACTGAAATCTCATTCTCACTGTCATTTTTTTTCTTTTTAACCTTAATCACCAGCGGCTGGGCAACTGAAATGGACATGAGAACTATATAAATGTCAGAGAAATATGCAAACCTCATTAATGTTTCCAAAAATTCATTTAGAGATAGAAACAGGTCCAAATAGATGCCTGTCTAAATGTACTGCAATTACGTTACAATTATTTTTCCAAATACACAGATATGCTCTGTCTTTTCTCAGCTCATTACTGACTCAAACAATTTGCCCTTCTGGGATCAATTGTTTGCTAATAAATAATTGTTTACAGTCACAAAATGATGTTAGGAGGTTTTCTTATTAGTTTTCCTTCTGCACCCTAATAAGATTGAAAACTAGCTGATTCCCAAGAGTCTAACCTTAACCTCGCTTTGTTTAACAGCCCAGGAAATGATGAACCATCTGCTTCAGAAAATAATGGCCGGCCGAGAGGAAATATTGTTTAATTGTAGATTAACCTCCTCGTGAGGCAGTCTGAAGCAGCTTTAGAATTAGCAACTCTGACCAGTGAGAGAACAAATGGCTCAGGAGCCTTTTCCTCTAATTTCAGGTCCAGAAAGAATGCAAAAGGATTTTTATTACCCATATTTATTTACAAACATTTATTTCCACAGTGGAAACAAAAATCATCAAAGTCAAAACTGATTCTCAAAAGTGCAGTCACTGCCCTCCAATTTTGTTTGCCCAAATACCTTTAATGCAGCAAACCATCAAACCATCTCATGCACTTAAGAAATTGTTCATTAAAAAAAATTAATAAAAACCTCTTTTCCATTATTTTCAGGCTCTTATGATATTAAAATTAGTATGTTTCCCTGGTTTCTTTGTTAATAGTAATAAATCCACCATTGGGGAGTACGAATTGTTTTATTATCATCAACATGGCACTTATGTAAATGAAATCTTGTCAAGTACATGGTGACCTACAAGTTCAAAAGAAAAAAAGAAGAGCATAAGATCAAAATGGCTGGCCAGGACAAGAGACACAAAAGTGACAAATTAAATGCAAACATAGCCCTTTATCCAACAGGTCTCACATGCTAACACTCTTCTAAAGTCAAACCCGTAAAAACATGTATAATATGAATATTTAGTATTCTACTCTTTCTCAGAGGCTGAACTGATTTAGCAAGGTTACTATACCCATTTAATTCAAAAAGTATAGGAATCCTGAAAACTTTGTTATTCCACAAATACTCAGAATTTCCTTCAAGGGCCTGGAGGATAAGCGAGAGAGAAGAGGACAAAGACACTTGGGGAAGATACTTTACAGTTTAACAAATGCTTAAATGTTAATCTTCCCTCAAGCCTAGTGGAGATAATTTAAGTAAAAAAGCTTAGCTCTGTTAGCATTAAACAAAAAAAAAAAAATGGTTTCTCTCAGTCAATAATTATAACCAAGAACTAAAGACGTCTATGAAAATTTCAAAACTAAGGAAATCCGCTACTCCAGGCAAGGCCGTGTTATTCTGGATTTTCAGTAAAATCTGAGGGTCATTCACTTTGTGTAAATATTAAAGAAACAGCCGCTATGGAGAGGATTTTTGGCCATTCAAATCCTTAAAATATCTTAAATAGAAATTTGCTAAAATAAATTATTCTTGAATTCCTCAACTTAATTTTGATGCAATGAGCTAGTAATAACTCCAGAGATTCAAATAATAGAGCCCATTCAAGAAGAATGAGAGTTTGACATTCTTCTCTACAAAACAACTAGGCACAATTTTATCCATCAGACGTCTATCAACCTACGGATATTGAAAGCTTGGGAGAACAAGATAAAATCAACTCCAACCCTACAGTCAGCTGTAATATCAAGCAGGCATCAACAATGCTATTCATGAATTTAGAAAAATTAATAAATCCTGGGTTGAATGCAAGAAAAGGCTCAAACACAGGTGAAGCATACTCACTTGGGTTTTGTTTCTGCATCTGTCACTTGGCGAATGAAGATACCATCTTCAGGATGCTCCGTGTCATCCATTTCATACATATATGATGATGCTATTGCAAGCGTAGTCCCGTCATTACTGAAGGCAAGTGATGCGATGCTGGTGGGGTACCGATGGAACTGGCACAGTCGCTTTTTGTTAAATGGATCCCAAATATTTACAAATCCATCAGAACCACCTACAAGTAATTTCAAAATATTTGAAATGGTTCTTAATACGAGATACCAAAGTAACCTTTAATCTTAATTTTGTTAAAGTCATGAAGAATTTTTTCCCTCAATACCAGAAGACTAAGCACAATTAAAAAAAAAAAAAAAAAAAAAAAAAAACCACAACACCTACCTAAGCATAAAAACTGCTCAATTAACTTCAAAAATTATATTATCTTAATAACCAGATACAAGTTAGCATGCCGTATGTTACCTGTGGCGAATGTATTGTGAACATTATGAAAGGAAATGGCATTGACAGGGTAAATCTGCTCGATGTTGTTTTCTCGCAGCCTGTGGCACTTGAAGGCATACTTCTTCTTCTGCACCTCAGGGCTTGGGTCCAGGTACTCAACTGCCACTCGGCCTTCAATGGAGCTTAACACATACCCCTGACAAAAGGGAAACAAGGGGACAACAAGGGTGACACGGGTTCTAAAAACAAAGCACTAATTCCAAATTCAGTCCAGGTGGAAAGACTACTTCTTCAGGAATCAAAAGAAAGCACAACCAAGTGTTAGCAAAGTTTTTACACTACACTAACACAGATATGACAATTCTACAACATAAGACTAATCCTGTTTTATGAAAAACAAAACTGTCACAACTTGCTTTCTCCAGCACCTCCCCCATTGCAACCAAAAATGTCTAGTTATTCTGTCAAACCTAAACAAGAATTGTAAAGTGTTTTAGCGGCATTTATCTGTTGTCCTGTCTGGACTCAGATTTGTTCCTGCAGTTAAAATACACACTCCTGTGCTCCAAGCCTCTTCACCTCTGACTCTAAGAAATGTGCCGCCTTCACCGGGGGAACCGATAATCCACATCGACTGAGATACTCCGTCTTCCAACTCAGTCGCTCTGCCTTCTGCATTTACATCAGCAAGTCAAGTTTGTACACACACAGACCAGGTTTACAATTTCAAACTGTTCTCATCTTTCCTTGTACAGACAGCATGCTAAAAGGAACAGATAATAAACAAATATGCAACCTGTTTTGTATCTTCATTTTTAAAAATCCTTTAAGGTATAAAAAAGATTTATTCCTAAAAAATGCTTATGAGATATTTCAGACAAAGAATTAAAAGCAATGTAATTAATGCAAGCATATTTTAATCACATATCAATTTCTAAAGTTTAGAATCACTGCAATTCTTATATCCAATGGAAATTCACAATCTCCTGAAAAAGAAGAACCATGATCATCATTTGAGGTACTGGCCTTCTGTGATAATGAGCCAACAGAATAACTAACTGAACTGCTCTACATTCTGCAAGCTCTAAAGGACGGCCGTAAGAGTCCAGTGACTCTTCCTCTTGCAAAATTCCTATTGCAGCTGCCCACCCCCGCAGCTTCTTACAACGGTAAAGGGGGGTGGGGGAGGCCCAGGCTGGGAGGCCTTCGCAGTGGCTAATGAACAGGCTAATCTCATTCAGTGATGATGACAGAAGGCGACCCACCCCGTACATCAAGAGTTACTCATTATGTAAGGGGCACTGCCTCTTTCACCTCAGTCGGAGTCCTTCAAGAAAGAGTTCTGTTAGTACTGGGGTCACAGCAAAAAGAAGAGTAGATTCCATAGACCTGAATTCCCAAATTTAAGTTTTAATTTACCAGTTTATAAACTAGAATACCTTCCAAACTCTGATTACAGTATACCCTTCAAGCACCCAGACCAGGATCAACAAAACTGGAAGATGTCCATTCAAGCCACTGGGTGAGTGATCCTGGACAGGTATCTTAACCTCTGTGAACATCAAGGCCTTCTCTAAAATGGGTGTTAAGACATTAGCTTGTGACAAAAAGTTGTCAAAAATATTAAATGAAGATATACCTAACAACAAATTCTAAATCACTACACAAAAAAATAAGCTTTAAAGGAAATGATCAAATCATTAATTACTGTATGAGGTCTTACAACCTTCAAATTCCGGACGTTCTCAGTACCTGCTTGTTGGGAAACGCGCGTATGCAGCGAGTCTGGTACTTCAGGCTGGACTCCCTGCGCTGCTGCACGTAGCCCATGTTCCGCAAGTCCCACACCAACACTCTGCGGCCTGCCGTCCCCACGATCAGCCGGTCTCCAGACACTGACAGCGTATATACCTTTTAAGAGAGATCAAAACTTGCTAAACATCATCTACTTGCCTGAAAATGGGAGTTTTGCCTCAAAACAAAGTCCATCTATTCACAAAACCATAAAAAGTTAGTAGATGCCCAAACACCAGTACCAGTTGTAGACAGATAATCAAATCAAATAATTAACACAAAACAGCAAACCCAAGATATTCTTAAGACTCAATACTTCAAAGTATCAAATAATGTATGCTGTAATTAATCCTGTGAATGCACTTTTGAAAACCTAATTCTCATTATTAAAACAAATTTTTCCCAGCCCATGTTTCATTTAGACAGTACAAAAGTAGAAACAAAACACCACTCAAAAATGAGACAATAAAGCCACAAAATTATTCGAAATACCTTTCAATAAAAAAGTAATCAATTTCAAAGTTCATTTTCCACAACTATTTTTTGAAGGGGGTATTATTTTGCAACTCTTAAAACCTTGATTTTTCTCCAGCTGTTATACTGAATAAATAGGGCATTGCAGGAAGAGGGAACCATCTTTAATTAGCTGATTGGCTGCTTTGAGTAGCATACAAACTCAAAATTGAAAGACAAGGACAATGGTCTGTCATATGGCAAAGCAAATTCTTCAGTACTGATATAATACTAAATATTCAAGACAGAAGTTCATCTTTAGAGAAAAATTCAAAAAGCATTTTATCCCTTAAAATTGCCTCCTCCTCCTCACTATACTACCATTAAATACTATTAAATCTGCTTTAAGCATCCCTTTTAACACATTTCTGAATTTCCTACAAGCAGATATTTCGTGGTTTATTTGCAAATATAAAGCTACCTGGAAGCCAAACAGAGGTAGCAAATTCAAAAAAAGAATGGCAAAAAAAAAAAAAAAATCTTCCTGATGATACTAAATAGTATCTTTAAATCTAGATTTTAGATCCTTAAATGTGATTATTATTCTCAATTTTAATTTAATCTGATATAATTATTTCCAAACCTCAAGAATTGCTATAAAAAATTTAGAGGCCCCATGACATCTCTGTAACATTCAGTTATTAAACCACATGGTTAATGATCACGTAAGCTAACGACAGACCATCAGCCCATCACGTTTGGGTAACAGTGCAATGTCCCAAGAGTCTCTACATATTGGCCTCAAAATTCAACAATAATGTGACCAAAGGAAAAATAAGGAATTTAAAAAGATTTAAAACAAATACAAGCAGATTTAAATTAAAAATGTAAAATTTATCCAGAAAACAAAGTGTTTACCAAAAAAATGAAAATCTAAGATGTATAAAGTAGCGGACTTTAAAATAATCAAAAAAAAGATCAATTTATAATGGTACAATCGTATCGGGAATTTTATCTTAAATCTTTACTATACAGGTGACACACAAGCTTCTCACGGTGCTTTCTATCCCCACTGATCGTAAATCAAGTGAAACCACTGTCATGCTACTGACTAGGTATATACATTTATCAAAAAAAGTATTAAAAAAAGTGACATAATGAACCTTGCTGAACCAATAAGCAGCTTGATTCAGTGTGGCTGTCCATTATATGATATTCTGTCAGCAATTTATCACAGCTCTTAACATGTTACACACAACCATAAATCAAAACTAGAAACAATGCAATTATTTTATTCTGAACAAAGGTCTTGCCAGTAGAAGATCCGACTGTGATGTGACAAAAATAATGGCTCTTTGGATGCACTCCTGTATACAACGATGGCTAACAGGAACTGAATAGTATATGCACACCAAGGAAACAGACTCAAGTGAAGGATACTTTTAAACTGCTAAAGCAGTCAATCATTAAAATTAACTACCACCTGATAAAGTCTGATGAGAACACAGCAAGCACGCTCAATTACACTTCATCTCACAGATCAAAAGGTTACAACAATACACAATGTTAGTTTTCCAAAGCTTCCTTCACTAAGCCTTCAAACTACATCTGTCAATATTAAAAAACAGATAAACACACAAACAGTAAAAGCCAGGTAACACATAATACTTTTCTCATGAGAAATACCCCATTTTGCTCTCTGAACAACAACTCAAATGAAACCTCAGGTCACAAATGGAAATGGTGAGGCTCTGTCCCATTTTCCGGCTTGGGCATGTCAAAGCCAACTGAAGACAGCGTGTGCTACATGACTTCTCCCCAGTGCTGAGATGGGAAGCAAGCTCATTTACACCAGCACTCCCACTGCAATAACTGACACCAAGGACGTTTATCGAAATCCGAAAGCAAACTTTTCTTTCCACTAAAGCATTTCTTTATAGCTATGTTTATAAAACCGACTTTGTTGATTCTCAACCTCTAAATCTGAATATTCATGAAAAGCACAATAAGACAAATCACCCCAAGGCCTGTAATTCCTGCAGTAAGTATATGCAAAGACCTACCTTTTCAGGCTGCGAGAAGGTCCCAGCATTACACGGAGTTCTCGGATCCCACAGTTTAACTGTCTGATCCCAACTTCCAGTAACCATCACATTCACTTCTGGACAGTACTCAACACATCTGATGGGAGCATCATGGGTTCCAACAAGATTTTCTATTAAACAAAAAAGAAAGAGAAAAGGGGAGAACACCTAGTTTTACTACCTCATCAGCTAAACAAAGATTCTTCAAATGAACAAGTAAAGGCAACATTCACTCAACTGGAATCGATCAGCTTCATAACTCCGTGGAAAGGGGGGCATACAGAAAAATCTCTTCATAACCACCAAGTTCTCCATTCCCCCATTCACCGTGGAGTTCACAGCGCGGCACGCATCCAGGATACACTGAATTTCAGATTATATGGTGGCGTGGCTGCTATTTGCCTCATCTGAGTCTAGATTTCGTATGAGAAACCTCATTTAGCTCTGTACCTCTGCCTGACTCTAGCCCATGGTCTGGTACATACTAAGTGCTCAACACCTGCTCAAGGAACAAATGATGACTCTGGTCTTCTGTTGCGACAACACTTATCCTGAACATTAAACCAATGCTTCAGAGACTGACTTACACGGTTACAGGATTAGGAGAGCTTGGGGGTTAAGTCTTGGTGATTACTACACTTGGTTTTCATGGCAGGTCAAGCTCCCAATACCCAATTACTTTCCTTTCAATTTCAACCATCTCATTTACTCATTCAACATCTACTAAATACCTCTCATGTGCCAGTATCTGTGCTACCTGCTAAGGACACCAGAATGAACACTATGTGGTCTTGACCTTCAATCAGAAACTTTCCCTTATTCAAAAAAACCTATCATTTAAACAGAAGAGTATTTCATAAAGTTTAGGGATGATCCTCAGAGAGTAAACAGCCAGTTTCCTCAAGTTACAGCCTATAACTCTGAAAATCATCTTCTAAGTTTGCTTTTCAGAGTTTTTCCCAAGTTCTCAAGCAAACAGGACCTAACCTTCACACTAACTTATGATTTAGGCTACTGGCATACAGAACCAAACATCCGTAATTGTCACATAAGTAGCTTTCATGCAAAAATCTCTTATGATTGGGTTTTTTTTGACCAAATGTGTGCATCTTCCATCTGTCTTCCCACCGTCCAACTCTTCTATCTGGTTCAACGTCTGTGACCGACCATCTCTTCCCAGAGTATCTGTATCTAATGTACATAAAAATAAACTCTCAGTAGAAACTTCTTTGCACTTGGTTTCCGTTCTGATATCTATTCTGCCCCAACGTCACCATAAAAATTTAGGTAAGTCATTTCATACTAGGCCTCTAAGGAATTACTTACATAAAATGTGTCATCATTTGTTCAATAAAAATGCAACTGAAACATACTGCTAAATAAGTATACCAGCTGGGTTGATATAGACATGATTTGCTATTTTATAGCACTGATTTTTAAAAGCCTATCTTTTTGTAGTTTAAACTGAATTAGCTTCTGAAAAGAAAACTCTGAACCATCAGCACTGTCCGGGAAACGCCTAATGACAAATACACAGGATCCAGGCCTTGTCTAAGAACAAGAAGGGCAAGGACACATGAGTCACTTCCATGAACACTTGGCAATGTGATTGTACCGAGTTTTATTATAAAAATAACAGGCATGTTTTGTGATAATTTAATGGCTACCATTTAACAACAAAAACAAAAAATCCTTAAATTTAGGCCACTTCTACCTGCATCTAACTAAAGCAATTCAGGCTCTATTCTCCCCAAATACACATTTACACCCTAATAAATGAGCGAAGAAAACAAAGCGGTAAAATGTGGTCGCAGTACCTTGATCAGTGTTCAAATCATGCATTTTCAACTGATGATCTAACCCCCCACTCCAGGCATGCGTTGGATCCTAGAAAACAAAGTTCCGAACCCGTTACAACTCACGGAGCTGCAGCGATCCTTCCAAAACCCTCCCTTCCACACCAAAGCGTCCCGCTGAGGCTCTCAGCGACACCCACGGGGCAGACAGACAAACCACACAGTTCAGGGATCGGCAAAACCATGCCAGCAAACGGCAGTAACGGGCAAGCCACGCCGGCCGAGCGCAAACCGGCCCGCTTTCCCAACAGCCCAGCCTGTCCGGCGGCGACTTTCACACCGAACTCTGCGCCGCGAGCCTGCACTTGACACGGAAGACCCACTTCAGACGTGCTAACGACCACGGGGGCGGGCCCGAGGCGTCTCGCCCTGGGACCCCCCCACGCCCACGCCCACGCCCATGCCCCCGCCCCAGGGCACCTACGTAGAAGGCGCAGTCCAGCACGGCGCCCGTGTGCTGGTACTTGAGCCGCATGGAGTTGGCGGGCACATCGTAGAGGCGCACGGACGTGTCCCACGAGGACACCAGCAGGAACTGGGAGGTGTTGGGGCTGAACTTCACCGAGGAGATGCCGTCCTCGGGCGGCTGGTTCAGCTTGAACTCGTTGGAACCGGTCATCTGCACGCACAACACGCCGCCGGTCAGTCCCCGGGGGCTCCGCGGGGTCGCGGTCCGCGCGCGCCCACGGGGAGGGGCGGCGAGGAGTCCGCGCCTGCGCAGAGCCGGCGCCCGCCACGCGCGGGCCCCACGCCCTCCCCGACCCGCGCGCGCGCCCGGCCCGCCCCGGCCGCGTCCACGCCGCCGCCCCGGCCCCGCAGCTCCAGCCCGCGGCCCGGCCCGCCGCCCCGGCCCACGACCCAGGCGTCCCTTCCCCCCCTCCGAGGCCCGTCCCCCCGGAGAGCCTAAAACAAAGGAGAAACGACGAGAGAGCCTCTCCGGTGTAAGACCCCGCGGGCTGCGAGCCTGAGGGATCCCCGCAGAGCCCGCCTCTCTCCCGCGTACCGTGGATTCCCTTCAAAATCAACGTCGCCACCGCCCGCCGCTCGCCGCCACCGCCTACTCGCTTCCCTCAGAGCACTCGCGGGCTGAGCGAAGGAGGCGGAGAGGAAGCTCCAGAGCAGGCCTCCCATTGGCTGATTTCAAACGCCAACGTCTCGGGCGAGGCAGGTGATTGGTCCGCTCCGCTGTGGCGTCGTCCCGCGCACTCATCCTGTTCCGGCTCAAAGGGAAACCGCCGCTTTTCCGATCACGTGGTCTCACTTTGCCCACAGCGCTGAGGGACCCGTGCTCCTGCTGATCGAATGAAAACTACAACTCCCAGGAAGCATCGCGCCAAGACCTCGTTGACGCCCGTCTACGCCCGAGTGCAGCACGCTGGGAGATGTAGTCTCCCTGGGGCCGGACCCTTTGCTGGTGCCCTGAAGAGTAGGCGGGAAAGATGCTTTCTCAGGCTCTGCGCGCGGCACCCTCGCCTCTCTAGCTCTCAGGCACTAGAATTCCGTTGTGGTCCATACTCCTTTGAAGTTAAATTATTCTCTGCTCCCCTAGACGCATATACACCCATAAAGTAGCCAAAACTGGTATGCAGCGGGAGTGTTTGCTCTAACTGGCTGCGCTATTTTGCTCGTTTTCCATAATCCTGGACTTTCTACCCCTGACCGCCTTAAGTACTGCCGATCTCTCCCTAAGAACCCGTCCTTATTTATCCAAGTCACCTCTCTGCGCGCACTCGCTGAGCTGCGCTGGGTGCCAGGCCTGGGCAGGGGCTGGGGAAGCCTGCATTGACGCAGACCACCCCCTGCCCTCAGAGCGACGCCCCTCCACTGCAGGGTCCGGCCGTGCCCCCCCAGGTTCCTCCCGAACCGGCGCCCAGGGACTGAGAAACGACTGATGCGCAGGAGAGCGCCGTCACTGGGTCCCGCTCATCAGGGCTCCGCGACACCTTTCGGGTCAGTCCATCCAGAATCTCGCCTTTTGCTGCCTTTTGTAAAGAAAACTTGCTTTGTTGTGTGATTCTGTCCGGAGCGCAAGGCTACTGCGTTTAGCTGGGAAGGCGCTTTAGTAAGAAAAGCGCCCCGAGCCCTGGGCGTCCACACACGCAGAGCTGGGCGTCCACACACGCAGAGCTGAGCCTGACAAGGCGAACACACACGAGCACCCCGCTTCTGCGGGGCGGTGACGTCACGGCCTCGGCCGGCCCTCGTCCTGTCCAGTCCTCACCCTGGGTTCTCCACCCCCTTCTCTCCGCGAGTTCTGGATTTTACAACGCAGCGCCTGATTTCCATTCTAACTTTAGCTAAATAACCTTATCTCCTGAGTCATTTGGTTCCCTCTCTCGGTTGTTTGTTTAATTCCATCAGTGTTTCGCGATGTGGAGCATGAATTACCCACTAATAAAATCCAAGTGTATTTCATTAGCCAGTGTGTGCATGATTCAGGTCCCTCCGGGCACGCGGTTGCAGCCGGACTCCATTTGAGTTCTAAGAAACGTCAATCTTTTAAATCCAGTTCAGAGCCTGAAAGCAGGCTGACGATTTTTGCTGATTATTCAAATGAATTGATAGTCTTGAGAAGGGAAATCCGGCAACAGTGTGGTCTTGAACCGCATTTTAAATCCAAATGCAACGTCCTGTGTGTGTGTGTGTGTGTGTGTGCAATATTTAGTTATCTCTAAGAGAAAGGAATTCCTAAAAACTAATTACACTATTGGGTCACCTTTAATTGGCAATTTTGGATTAGTAAAAAAAAGAGTGAAATATACACATTTTGACAAACTGTAAGCGACATTCCCTCAAATGTTAAGGGCAAAACAGTGATTAAATGCACACAGTGACTAACATGGCCACTTCCTATAAGAGAAGTGAACCTAGGAACACAGTGATCCAACGCTGTTAAAACCATCATCTCATTAAAAAAAAAAAAAACTGCAACATATTGAAATGCAGACGAAAACTGACAGGGACGGACTAACCCTCTGCACGTAGCTCCTCGGAAGTAATTTGATCGTGTCTGCGTGGAATATTCAAGCAGCAAAGTTAGAGAGAAATCATTTAAAGAGAGTCATCTGGAGAGAGAGACCATTGAAATAAAGTAGTGCCCATAATAAATCGGAAGCAAACAGGCCCAGCGCCGCTGCCGGCTTCCCTCCCACTGCCCAGTGGTTAGCCTCGGCTCTCCCGGGTTCCAGGGCTCAGTCAATATTGGCGTGAACTCGCTGAAATGAAATAAATGCAGCTGAACCAACCTAGTGTCGGCAGTTAGCTCTCACTAACTTCCTTCTGACGTCACCTTGGAATAGATCGTGATCTTTATGAAGTCGAATACAAGGAGGGAAAAAAAATCTTACACTGGACAATATCAGATTGGGGCTTTTGGGCCAAGCACTTCCCACTAACACTGCATGTCGCTCGGTCTGCAGATACTCGGTTGGGATTTTCAGAAAACGTAGTGATTTCGATCTCTCTCCAGGAGAAGTCTCTCCTTCCCATGTTTCCCCTCTGGAGGGTGGGGGCCGGCCTGGGTGCTGCGGCCCTCTGGGGTCTCCGGCTCCCTCGCACAGACTCCGCTCGCCACCCCCCCCCCCACGCCCGCCCCGTGCCAAACCAGCAGCCTCCTACAAGCCCAGGCTCGCCTTTCCGATGTTTCCCGAGAAACAGGTGGCTGCGACCTAAGCAGAAGGACCGCAGACTACGTGCACTGCTGTCCCGCAGCCGTTCTCCGCGCGCGGCGCCCTCCCCGCCCCGCGCGCCACGCATCCATTCGGAGCAAGTGGCCGGCCGCTGCCCCGTGACCCGGTCATTGAGCCACGCACAATGCAAACCGCTAACAAAAACCAGTGAGTGCGGTTCGGAAGCGCCTGTGCCTCCAGATCTTGCCTCGCCTGGTCTTGGGCCTGGGAACCCTTCTGGGCCGAAGTGCGGCCTTGCGGCGCCCATTCCCGCTTGGGGCGGGACGCGCGGCCGCGGCACCAGCTGCGGAGCGCGGTGCGGCTGCAAGCCGGTGGCGCCAAGGTTCGCGGCGAGCCCTGGGGGATGACTCGCTGGGTGCAGGCAGCGCCACCGCTAGCCCTCCGCGCTCGGAGAGGAGACGCGCGGCCCAGCCTGCGCCACGTCCGGCGGTGCCCTGCTTCGGCCAAGCTCGTTCCGGGAAGGCACCCGCTCCAGCGGCGAGGCCTGCCTCCCCGCTTTTGTCTGACTCCAGCCGGGGTGCGCCCCAGCCCGCGCCGGGCTCAGAGGCACCGACAAGGGGTTGGAAAGGGAACGAAGCTCCGGCCACGTGCCGCCTGGGCGGCGCCAAGGTCCCGACCTTTACCCCTTGGCCCCGGCCCCATTCGCACGTGTTTCCAGCCAGCAGCCCGCAAGGCTTTCCACGGAACGGGGAGAAAACTTTGCGCGTGGCAGCGTGCCGGGCAAAAAGCCCTTCCGAAGTTAACAACGATGTTTAAAACGTTTTATTTTTTTTCCTCTTTAAAAATATTTACAGATCTGGACTCTTACCCCTTTCGCCCCTACCCATCCTCAGGATGAGAGGCGGTTAGAGAGTTGTCCGAAGCCCCGAGGGACTGGCGCGGCGGAGCGCGCGTGCAGGTGCATATGTACAGGTGTGCCTACGGGGGCGGGGAGGTGGGCACCGGGTGCTGCCGGCGTTCCGACTTGGCCAAGACCCCCTTTCCCACCGCCACCACCGCCCACCCGAGGGCATCCCCCTCCGAGGTGGGCTTTCAAAGCGCATTGGTTTGGGCTGGGTAGCAAGCAGGCGATCCGGCTCGCGGGACGCCGATAAATACCCGAAAGGATGAAAACAAAAAAGCAGGACGGAGGCCATAAATAAGAGCTAACGAATACACATGGTGTATTTCTTCACGTCTGTGGCAGCTCGAGCCGGGTCAGTAGTCCAGCTTGTTGTACAGGTTGTAGAGCGGCAGGGCCGAGAGGCCACCGCCCGGGTAGTAGAGCGGCGCCGGGAAGGCGAGCGAGCGCGGCACCGGCACGCGCAGCAGCGAGCTGTCCCGGAACACGAGCGGCATGCCCACCAGAGTCTGCGCCGACGCGTGCGCCATGTTGGCCGCCTCCAGCTCGGCCGAGAGCTGCCGCTTCCACTTGTTGCGGCGGTTCTGGAACCAAGTCTTGACCTGCGTCTCGGTGAGCTGCAGACTGGAGGCGAGGCAGGCGCGCTCCGAGCTGCTCAGGTAGCGCTTCATGTCGAAGGTGGACTCCAGCTGGTACACCTGGCTGCGCGAGAACACGGTGCGCGTCTTCTTCTTGGCCGCGCCCGCCTGCCGCTCGCCGCCGCCGTCCCGCGGCCGCTCGGGCCCGGGGGAGGGCGAGCCCGCGGGCAACAGCCTCTCTTTCTCCTCCTTAAAGTCCGGGGGCGACGGAGAGAGGAAAGGCGTGCGCTCCGAGCCCGCCGGCCCCGCGCCTCCGTTGCCCTTCGGGGTACCTGGGGAGCGAGAACAGAAAGCAAGGCATGGACTTGGGGCGCCCTGGAGACCAGGGGGATGGCAGCCGTCCGCAGGCTCGGTCCTGGCTTAGGGACCCCCATCCTCCCCTCCCTCTTGCGAGCACCTGAAGCTCCAACCCCTGACCTTTAAAAAAATAAAAAGCTACGGGAGAACTGAGTGACTGAGAGTCTGGGGTCTCCGTGCGCACACCTCTATGGCAAGAGGGGGAGGAGGTCGGGAGGGGGACGCGAGCATCATTTCCAAAAGCGACTGCGCCCTGGAACCACCGAGCGGCCGGTTCTCGAGGCTCATAGGGCGGCCTCATTTCACAGGCCGTTTGTTTGGAAATCACGCGAAGGGCTAACGTGGAGTTCTCCTTCTCGGAGGTAAAGAGAAGGCTCTGAACCGCACAGTTGTCACGGTCACCGCAGAGTGCTCATTAGAGGGACAGAGAGAGAGAGAGAGAGAGAAAGAGAGAGAACGCCCAGACCCGAGCTGCACACCTCGTGTCTGCAAAGGAAGCATCGGATGCGCAAAGGGAACGAGGGCAGAGCCGCGAGTTGGGCCGACGGGGTGCCCGGCCCGCTGCGATCCAGCCTCCCTCCAATCCAGCCTTCCCCAACTCGCCCGCGGCGCACGGGGCCTGTGCTCCCCACTTCCTCCCCAGAGCCTGGGGGCCAGCTGACCCCACGGCGCGCGCGCGCCCCCTCTCCTGGGCCCGGAACCCCCAGCGGCCGCAGCTCTGACCCGAGGGGGCCGCGCGCGGAAGTCTTGGCGGGGCGTGCTGCCTCCCGCTCCTCGCGCGTACTCGCGGCCGGCCGGCGACGTGCAGTCCTTACCCAGGCAAGGAAAAGGGATGGGGGGGTGGTGCTTGGGGCCCGGCTCCTTGGGGCCGTGCGGGTCTGGGCAGAAGCAGGCCGGCGCCTTCCAGCCGTCGTCCGGCTCCTCCTCCTCCGAGGACACTGACAGGCTGCGCTTCCGGGCCGGCCAGCCAGCCGGCTCCCGCGGCGTCTGCGAAGGGCCCCCGCCCAGGATGGACTGGATGGTGAAGCTGGAGACGCCACCGGCCGCCGGACACCCCTTGCCCGCATCTTCCTTGCTGCCCATCCTGGGTTCATAAGAAATCGGAGGAAACCAAGAACTCCCTTTAGACACGATGCGGGTGGAAGGTGGTGCAGAGAGGCGGCGGGGAGGGGCGGGGTAGGGAAGCCAGGAGGAGGGGGCGTCAAGGCCGGCGAGGCGTCCCCTCCGCGCGGGGGGCACGCGGGCACCGGATGTTTGGCGGGGGTCCCTGCCCGCCCGGCTCTGGGTGCGCCCGCCCAGCCCGGGTGCGAATGCCCCTTACTCGCCAGCCGGCTCCGCGGGTCTCGGGCAGCGCGGAGGCGGCGCGGCCTCATTTGCATAGAGGTTACCAGAGCGCGGCCAATCGCAGCGCCGCCGAGCGGCCCCGGAAAATTTCAAAAAGGCCCGGCCCGGCGTGCGGCGCCCGTGCGCCCCCCGAGCGCGCGGAAAGCCCAGCGGGCACCCGCTGCCCAGCCGGGGGGCGGCCGGGGCCGAAAGAAGCTCAGATTCCAGCCCGGGTCCCTGGCCTCTGCTGCAGCTCGACCCCCGGCCGTCTCCAGGGGTCAGGGCAGTGCTGGGCTCCGGGCAGGAGCCACCCGACGCCTCGCCAGGCGAGGAGTCCTCGCGCCTCCGAGGGTCTTCCACGGGCTGCTCCCCGCCCCTATCCCTTTGCGCAGCCCTCTATCCTGCCAGGCCCGGCGGCCCCGCGTGGGGATGGGCGGTTTGCAGGCTCGTGTCCCCAAACTAACGCGCTCTCTCCAGGAGTATGGCGGGCTGCCGTCCTGCGCACACCAGGTGTGCCCATCCAGGGCACAGACCCCGCCCCGACACAGGCCCAACAGGGCTACACGGTCTTTGCGGAGTGAGGCGGAAGCCCTAGACCTGGGGTCTTGAGGCCCTGGCTCAGGTCTTAGCACCGCCATTGACCCATTGCATGAACCTGCACAAGCCTCTGCCCTCGCGCGTGGGTGAAACGCGTTCCCTAGCGCCTCCCCTTTCTCCGGCTCTGAGCATCGCCTCCCGTGGGAGGGGAAAGCGCTGCGAAGCCAGCAGCGCTGGGAGGGCGCCCTCCGGCCGCCCTCCCGAGGCACAGATGAACCCCATGTTTCAGTAAAGAGCAGAGGTCCCGGAGTTGCTGCAGACGAGAGGCGCGTTGCTCCCGAGGAGTGCGAGAAGTGGTGGCCGGACGCGGTTTTAGAGTAGGGTAGAGTGCCCTTGTGCGGGAAACAGACCCTATGAGCCCCCGTCTCCTCGTTCCTGAAATTGGGCGCAGCGATGCCTGTGTCGCCGAGGCTGTTGGGAGGGTCAGGTGCCCAGGCTGGAGCCAGGCACCCGGAGGAGCGCAATAAGCCATGGCTCCTTCCTCTGCTCCCACGGCCGTCTTATGAGCCCTGGCTCTGGCCCCTTCAGTTCCAGGTCAACTGTTTCCTGATTTGGAATCATCCCAGCGCGCAGGCAAAAAAGTCACGGTGTGGGGCTACAGTCGTCTACACCACCCCCACGGGCACGAAGGCGAGGCGAGGCGCGAGGCGCCTCTGAGCCACCCCAACCCCGTCCCTGGGGCGGACCCTGTCTCTGCGGCGCTCCCAAATGCAGCCTGTGGGCAGGGGGCACCCCCGAATCAGTGCCGCGAAGATCCTGGCACTGCGGCCCCGCGACGGCGCGGTTCCTGCCTCGCCCGCGAAGCGCCCGGGGTATTGAGTAACGCGCTTATAATATCATTAGCCGCGGTGAGTTACCGACGGCGGCCCTGCCGCAGATCTCCCCCTACTTAACTCCTCCAAGGGCTCCTTAATGGGCTAATTGATTAGGAGTCGGCGGCGCAGCCGGGGCAGGGCCGGGCGAGGGGCGGGGGCCAGAGGCCGTGCGCCGAGGCCCGGGAGGCCGGCGAGGGGCAGGTGCCGGCCTCCGTCACCGCATTAACCTCTTCAGAGCTCGGCGGCGGGGTCGAGACACATTACAAATGGTCAGCTTTAATCATGGTGTCAGCTCATTAACCCGGAAGGACCCGGCGCTGAAATACAATTTGTGCGTCTTGCTCCCCGCGGCCGCGGCGCGGGCTCCCGGGCCTTGGCGCAGCGGGGCCGGCGCGCTCCCGCGCGGCTGGAGGTGCGGGCGGAGGCTCTGGAAAAGCCGTGTCCGACGCCCGCGCCAACAAACCGCGGCCTCTCGCGGGCACCCAGCCGGGGAAGAAGACAGTCCGGGTCAAGGGGTGGAACTTCCTGAGATGCTAATTAATACTGGGTGCGGGAACGTGCTGGAAGCCCCCGTCTTTCTTCACTTTATATCTCCCCCCGCCATGAACAGGAGAGGTAACCCAGGCACGAGGCGAAAAAATGTGGGCGGCCCTGGCAGAGAACGCAAGATTGGTGCTCAAGGTTGTTCCTCCGCCAGTCCCACGCCCTTGGGAACTTGAGGGACAGGTGCAGGGGGAGGGATTCAAAGGGCCCGCGGTATCCCGGGACGGCAAGCGATGGCGTGCGCGTGGAGCCTGAGGCGTCCGCGGCGGCTGCCGGACCTCCGAGCCAGAGAAGTCCAAGCCAGGAAACTGTGACCCTTCCAGCCTCTCCGCAGAGGCAGCGTGGGGAGTCAGCAGGCGCCCTGTGGCCTCGTATTCCGCCACCCCTGTCTCCCTCCCCCATGGGGGTCCGGTCTACACCGAGGCGCCGCCTCCTCGCCCACACCTCCAGATCTCCGGTTGTGCGCTCTCCTAGCTGCCCGCACGCACCTGCACTAACGCTTACGCGCTCACATTCCCTCCGCGTCACGCACACCCCGCCCTGAGCCAGGCAGGTGGCGGCGGCGGGCGCAGGGCGGGGGCAGGGACCAGCTTTTCGGCCGACGGGATGCGGCTCTCCTGGGTCCCCTGCAGGGGCTCCGACGGCTGGAGCACCGACGGTGGGGACAATACCGGGCGGGGGGGGGGAGGGAGGGGGGGGCGCTAAGACCTTCCCTCTCCACCCTCTTCGGACACATGTGGGGGTCCCAGAGACTTCGCTAAGTGCGCAGAGGCCAGACGCCCTCTCCTGGGCCCAGCTGCAAAGCTGACTCCCGGGAACCTCTACTTCCAGGAACCCGCATAGACCCCGCCACGCTCAGTCCCGCAGAGCGACAATCTGGCGACCTACGCCCCTCCTCAAGCTGCCCACCCCCTACCCTGTCTGCTGAACGGCCACACCCGGGAAGGCTACCCCTCCCCTGCCTGGCATCGCCACCCCTCGACCCGGCCCCCTAGGAACGAGGCTTAACGGGGGTCCAGGAAAGATAAACTTTGTGAAGGAGCGCTTAAAGTTTAGGTCCCAAGACGCCACTGCTCACCAGTGAAGCGGCCCCGAGCAAACTTGCCGAAGCGCCTAATAAAAATTGATCCCGGGTGCTCGGCGGCGGTTGGGAAATAGGCCGGCTGAGCCGGATGCCCGTGGAAGAAGGCTTCCTCCAAATGACAGATGAAGTCATAAACAAGTTTGATCTTGGAATCAAGCTTCGATAAATATTAAACACAGCCTGCCCCCCCACACCTAACGCGAGTGGATTATGATATATGGCGCGTCCGAACTTTAAAATAAGGAAATACCAGAGAAAATGATCTCAATAAATTTTCTAAGTATAAACGTTGATTATGTTTCGATTTTCATTCAAGAGTCTCTGCTGTTCCTTCGTTGGTGCAAATGACATCTCGCAATGGGCTTTTGGGGAAAAGGGCTCCCTATTTGAAAGAGAGCGCCCCAGAGGTGTACAATTTATGTAATCTGTGGCTGGGAATGAATTGTGTAATTTATTGGAAAACAGAAAGTCATGAAGATTGGATCAGCATAGCCGAGTCCCGACACCCCCCCCCCCCATCCATCAAGTTCCAATTAACAGCCTAACCAGAGAGCTTTAATGGGTTTCCAATCTAGTGGCCTGATAGACTCATCAATTCCTCTGGGAGAAATTAAGAAAATCGACCGCCCCTTGGCGACGCAGTGTCATTCCTTTCTGCAACTATATGTCAAATTAAAAACACAATTAAAATTTAAACTGTTTCAATCAAAGGGTGCCCTGCAACCTATGTTTCACTTAATAGAACTTTGATGAAAATCTGATGCGTGCACTCCATCACCAAGGGGGGCGAGGGCGGAGAAGGCGCTCAGGGGAGAAGGGGATTCTTTATATTTCTTGAAGACATCGGCGCGGGGGTGAAGCCGGCCAGGTGACTCCACCTTGCTGCTCCAGCCTCAGCGATGGGTGCGAGAGCGCGCTCTCGCTCTGGCTGCCCGGCTCTTCCTCTCAGAAACGCGAAGGGATCCTTTCGGAACCCCAGCTACACAGACTTCCGGCAGTCCATCCCGGAGGCGCAGCTGCCAAGCGAGGGATCCGTGCGACTGCGAGCAGAGCGCCCGGCTCAGAACTCTGCAGCCTTCAGCTCCCACACCTGCCGACGCTCAGGCGGTCTGCGTCCCGCAGGTGGAAACGTGGGGCGGACTCCTCGGCGAGGCTCTAGGGCAGGGTTGCCCTCTGGGCGCCGCAGCTCTCCGCACCCCCGACGCCTTCGGCATACTTGTGCAGGAGGGAACCGCCGGGGTACAAGCAGCCCAAATCTCAACCCAGAATCCCTATCATAGAGGCGCCCGGCAGTGCCAAGAACTACACTCGGCCCAGTCGTCTCCGCGGCCCTTTCATCTCTTCACCCCTCGACGCCCCCACTGAGGGTCAAAAGGTCAACATCAAGCATACTGCACACCCAGATGGGCGCATGCGCGCACACACTGGCGTGCACATTTCCAGGCGCGCACGTCCAGGCGCTAGGGACCCCGGCACCCGAAAGCCGGGGAGGACCTGCAGGCGGGGCGAGGTGGCGGGCTGCGAGTGGGCGGGCAGCGGAGAGGAGGAGTCGCGCCCAGGGCTCTAGGGGGGCCACGTGTACGTGCTAGGACGAACGTTGTCCCCAAGGTCTGCCTGGTTGCACTTTGGACCCCAAACAGTGATTTCTTGAGGCTCGAGGCCCAGTAGAGGGGTCTTTTTCCTAACGGCTAAATTTGGAGCATTAACAGAGAGGTCCCCGGGCTGGGTCCCTGAACCCCAGGACTCGAAGATCCGGAGAGGTAGGGCACAATGGTGTCCTGGAGGCGGCCAGTGTTGCGACCGGCAAAGGCTCCGGCCCCACGGTCGCCCTCTCGAGTGGAGTGCAGCTGCTCCACGCTCGCAGAGGGGCGGAAGCAGGGGTGCGTGCTCATCACCCCCGTATCGCGAGGCCTCTTCAAAGCGCTTGAAGGTAGCTGGCGGCGCAGCCCTTCGGGCCCCAGGGCTCAGACCCCCTCCTCCCATTGCCCGGGCTCTAGCTGACGCAGTCGCGGAAGAGAAAGCGAATCCCACCGACCTTTCCGCCTCCGCCTCCGCCTCCTTCCCTCGGCTCTACCTTCAGCCTCGCCAGCGAGGAGAGGCGCGCGCCCTGGGGCTCACCCGGCTTGGCCTCGGGCTCTGGCGCGCCGGGAGCCTGCCGAGGGGCGTCCCGGCTCCGAATGAGCGCCAGTGGCAGGGGGCAGTTTATATCTGTCTTGCTGTTGTTTGATGTACACACATCTGCTCTATTTACTACCAAATAAAAGAAATACATCTGTGTTGCCAACAGAAACAGTTCGCACGCTGGCTCCGCACTCTCCCAGGGCCGGGAGGCGCTCAGAGCCGCGGAGCCGGGCACTGCGGGGACTTCGGCTGGGAGTGAAGTCCTGGCGGTAGGAGTTCGAGGGTCCGCGGTGGCGAGGTGGGGGGGGCTCCAACTCGAGACACCCCTGCCGGAGGATGAAATTCAGCTTCCGGCGGCAGAAGTGGGAGCGCCACCCTGCTCGCAGCCAAATCCTTCCCGAGATTCTTCCCGGTGCCTTAGCCTGGGCCCACCGTTGGAAAACTGGCTGTCCAGGATCGCCTTCGCCACAGTGTGATGCTAAGCACATATGTGGCTGGGCTGCCAGGAGCCCCGTGAAGAGGGTGCCGCAGGTGTCCGGTCCAGAGTGGGTGTCTGAGTGTGATGCTTCTGTCCAGTGTGAATGTATCCTGTGTGCTGTTTGCACGTGTGGCTGTTTGGGGGAGGCCCACATCACTTGCTCTAACTTCAAGATTAATTGGGGGTACAGATGGGGGAAGATCTGAAGTTAGACCAGGCAGAGACATCGTTGGGCTCCCCCCAGGGGTGTCGGCCGGATCAGTGTCCTTGGATAGAGGACACGGGCTGCTCTGGCTTCCCCCATGGAATGTCCAGGAAGAATTCCATGCGACATCCTCCCTCTACGTCTGGTGAGTGGTTCCTGCAGAGGCAGCAGGAAGGGGCATCCTGGGTGAAGGATGAAGATGCCCCCAGCCAGCTCTCAGGATGCGACAGTCTCGTCAAGTGGTTCCTTGCCCCCTCCTGACACCAGGCTTCCAAAAAGCCTGCAGTCACACCTAGGATGCTCCCTGAGTGGAGCAAGTTGTCTGCTCCACCTCCCTGCACACTGGCTCCACTCCTCCTGCACCGGGAAATACCATGACCCCCACCTGTCGCGAGGGAAGTGGACCTTTCCCACCAGCCCTGCTTCCGGCCTCCCAGTGCTGCCAGCCAGCACCACTCCCCTCCCCCAGTGCCTGTGGGAGGGGCGTGGGGGGGACTCTGGGGAGGGCAGCCGGGCTCCCCAACCAGAGGGAAAGAAGCCGCAGGGAGCAGAACACAGGCTAAGCTATGTTGATGGAGAACCAGTTATTTCTCGACTTGGTAAAGACTGGGTCAGTCAAGAACCGCTTTCCAGAATCTAAACAAATAAAGAAGTATTTTCTTGGCATTTGATTGCATCGCGTGCTGGCTGTAAAATCTAAGGCCGTGTTTGCTGTTGCAACATTATTTTTAATGAGCTGTTATTGGCGTGTCCCACAGTTAGTATTGCCAACAGTAAAAGGCATCACTCTGTTTGCAGGTAACACAAGGCACAACATATTTTGACCCCGAATTCCTGTTTATTTTTTCACTTACGACTCATGCCCTCATTTTTTTTTATTCCAAACCAGAGGGAAATAAAGAGAAGTCTGTCCTCACTGGGGTCCAGAGTAAAATTTTGCCATAGATATGCATGCTGGTTTATTTGGAGGCAGTTTCCATCAACAGAAAACGATACTGATATTTCGGCCACCATAGAATTAATCGTGTCGGGATTGAGTTCGAGGAGCCCGGCAAAGCAGCGGGCAAGGAAAAGCAAGCGCGTGCAGGCGCTCCCCAGTGGTCGCGCCCAAGTCCCCCTAGCCTCATCGCCCCCTGGGGCTCCTCAGCTCCACACGTACTCAACCGGGGTTCGCGGGTACACCCCAGCTTGCAGCAGGCGGCCACACCAGGCTGGCGAGGGGCACCGTTCAAGCACCTGCCTTTGCGGGGCAGACCTGCGGTTCCAGGCCGTCTTGGCACGCCGTGCCTCGGCAGGCTGCTCACCGAGAGCTGGGCGGGCCCGCGACCGGCAGCACGTGCGGCACTTCCTGGGCCCGGACAGTGGTGGGAGGCCGAGCGTGGCCGCTCTGGAGGTGTTGGGGGCCGGTGGACAGAGAAGAGTCTGGCTAGAAAGGTACAAGGTCCTGTCTGTTGACGCTACTCCAGCCAGACGGCCTCTGTTGCCAGGCGCTGGGCGCAACAGGACAGCCCCCCGCCCGCACCGCCCCCGCGGAGCCGCAGCTCTCGAAGCCGGGTAGGGAGCACCCTGACCTGGAAGTGGGAGCCATGGTCCCGGTCCTGGGGCTGGGTTGGGTTCCCCAGGGCTGCCCTCTCGCGGTCCAGTATCTTCCAGCCTGGTTTAGCTATAGGCCCGCAACTATAAGCTCACTCGGTCCCCTCCACCTCCCCAGGCGCTACTGGAACGACCGCAGGCTCTTGGCCTGCGGACTAGTGTTCAGAGATGCCCGTCTAGCAGTGCTGGGCTCTGGAAGGAACGGTGGATCGGTAACCCAGCGGCGGCCGCAGCCCTCCGTTTAGAAACACCAGCTGTCTGCACGCTCGTGGCTGTAGCTTCGCGCTGCTCACTTTCTCAGGATGGAGCATGGGTCCTCACCCCTTCCCTCTTTGGGCGGGCGCTTCCACGCTGCGGGAGCCACTATGGAGACGGCGCCCCGTTGGCGCACAAAGCGGCCTCTGTCTCGGCCTTCTCCCGGATTACAGCGGAGGCCGCCGGGGATGGGACTCAGCCTGAGCAGAGGCCGCCGGAGCGCGTGCCGGGAAGGCGTTCCGGAGACACCTGCTCCGGGGACAAGCGCCCGAAGTGACACACTCCGCCAACACGAAAGGCTTCGCTTTTTTTTTTTAATTAATTCAATTTCACGACAACATTAAGTGTAACAATATTTTGTGAGGTTTTCTCTCTCTTTTAAAAAGGGTCTGAACCCGGGCAGAGATGAAGGTTAACAAACTCTCAGAACAACAGGTGTAGCCTAGCAGACAGAAGGAAACAGAGAGGGTGGCAAAGCCGGGAGCCCTGCCAGTGCAGGGCAAACTTTACAAGAAATCTGTACATTTATCAAATAAGTTAAAATTCTCCTAAATTGATTGTCCGTCACTTAAAGCGCTCCAGTATGCCTAACTTACTCCTCAGAGCACCGCATCTGTCCTCCTCCTCTTCCTCCCCCGCCCCCTGCTTCGTCTTCTCTTTCTAAACGAATGATGGCGACTAAGCGGTGAGAAGATGAGCGTCCCTCCATGGAGAGAGGCGCAGGGTTTCAGGAAATTTGTTCAATATTGCACAGATCTAGGGACCACAGTTACAGAAAGAAAAAAAAAAAAGGCAAGGGGAGCGGATGACGGGTTCTTTTTTTTTTTAAATATTGAAATCATCCTTTCAAAACAGGGAGCCAAGTCATGACAGTAATATCAACAATAATTCAGAGGAAGTGAAATCCCCCCAAATAAATGCTGCTCATAAATAAGACCACTCAGATCAAACCCTGCGTGGACCTGTTGGGAGGGTTGGGTTCTGATGTTTGGCAGTCTTGTCTTTCCCTTTAAATACTTAATAGAAATCTTCTGGCCCCAAAGCCAGTCGGATGCAGGGGTCAGCTGCGGGGGAGGTCCTAGAGAGAAAGCCTCTGGAGGTGGGGTCCCAGTGAGGGGTTACTTGGCTTGGGGTAGGGGAGCAGAGGAAGAACCACACCCAGAAACGCGGATACAAACATGGTACCCTACCGATGCTTTCTCCCGTTGGATTCTGCAAACAGTGGTACGGAAAAATGAATAAGCCAGAGGGATCTGAGTTTCGCACTTATTTTCCTTCTATAAAAATATGACCAAAACGCCACAGCACAGTGCAAACTTGGGGGGGGGGGCTGCACACCGTACAGAGCTTTCAGCCGAAATCTGTGACCCGCCCGGGAATGCTGTCTTTCTCCTGCTTTCTCTCAGTAGAACCCGAAATCAAAAGTAAGAGGGGGAAGCGCCTCAAATCCATTGGGGACGAATTGCACGGAAATGCGTTGCAAATACTTACAAAACGCTACCGATTGGGGGAGGGGAGGCCGGGGCAGCGGGCCGCGTCGAAGCCCCGGTTCCCGAAGGCCGCTGGACGTCTCGGCGCCCTCGGCCCGGCCCAGTCTCCTCCGGGGTCCGGGAAGGGGGCCGGGCGCTCCCTCCCCCTCCCCTGTCGGGCTTCAGACCGGCCGGAGCAGCGGCACGGACGAGACCACCGGGTGCGAGTAGTAGACTGGGTGCGGGAAGGTGAGCAGCGGCTGGCTGGCCGGCACCGGGGCCCCTGCGGCCGCGGCCGCCGCGCCCTCGGCCGCGGAGTTCTCGTGGTAGAGGATGGGCACCCGCACGATGCGCTGCGCCGCGGCGTGGCTCAGGTTGGCCGCCTCCAGCTCGGCCGCCAGCTGCCGCTTCCACTTGTTGCGGCGGTTCTGGAACCAGATCTTGACCTGCGTCTCGGTGAGGTGCAGCGACGCGGCCAGGCCGGCGCGCTCCGAGCTGCTCAGGTAGCGCTTCATGTCGAAGGTGGACTCCAGCTGGAAGACCTGGCTGCGCGAGAACACGGTGCGCGTCTTCTTCTTGCGGCACGCGGGCTTCTTCTCCGGGCTCTCGGCGCCCTTCTTCCAGTCCTCGGCGCCCGGCGTCCCCGCCGCCGCCGCCGCCGCCGCCGCGCTCGCCCCGGCCGCGCCCGGCGCCGCCTCGCCCTCCTTCTTGCCCTCCTCCGAGTCGCTTTCCTCCAGAATGATCTCGTCCGGGCTCTTGGAGTCCAGCTCCTTGTGGTCGGGGTCCGCCTTGAGCAGCGGCTCGGGGGAGTCGCGGTCGGTGCCCGAGGCGGGGGAGGAGTCTCGCAGGAGGGCCTTGTCCGAGGCTGGGGAGACAGACAGACGGACGCGCACACACACGCACACGCACAGACACGGAGTTGAGCGAAGCCCCGCGCCAGCCGCGAGGCCGCACCACTCCCGCGGGCTTCCTATCCGCCGGCTGCGCCCGCCGAGCTGCGCCGCGCCCCGGGGCCCCTGCTCCCGCAGACGCCGGCGACGCGGCCGCTTCCCTCCAGGGGCGCGCGGCAAGATCTGCCTTCGGCTCGAGCCCACCCAGGTCACCCCCTCCTCCCAGGCCGCGTCTTCAGCCCCCGCCGCCCCAGGCCTCCCTCTTCTAGCGCAAAACCACTTTTCGCGGGAAGCGCTGAGCCCCCGGCTCCAGCTCCACTTCTTTTCTCACCAAGTGGGATTGGATTCCCGGGCGGCGCAGCCGAGCCCCGCGGGCCGGAGACGCAGACCAGGGGCGGGGGAAGTGGAGAGGGACTTGGGGGGCGTGGGAGGGGGGGTCCCAGGGCTGCGGTGGGAAGCAGTGCAGGGCGGGGATGCGACCGGCGCGCGGGGGAGGGAGACACCCAAAGTTCAAAGAGAGGTCGGTACCTTCAGGTCGCGGGAGGTGGCCGCCGGCGGGGGTCAGGGTGTAGGGGTACCACCAGGCCGGGGACCGCTCCAGGTAGTGCGCGGGCACGGTAAATCGCTGCGCCGGGATCTCAAAGCGGGGGAAAGCCAGGTCGCCCACCTGCGAGAGCGCGAAGCCCGCCGCGCCCTCCAGGGCCCCCTTGGCCGCGGCGGCAGCGGCGGCGGCGGCGGCTGCAGCAGCGGCGGCCGAGGCCGGCGCGAAGAGCGTCCGTGGGGGCGGCTGCGGCTTAGGGGGCGGCCGGTGGTGGTCTCCGTTGAGCAGGTTCTTGATGGAGAACGGGGACTCCTTGGGCGCAGGAGGCGGGGGCGGCGGCGGCGGCGGAGGGGGCTGCGCGCTGGCGGTGCCGGGGGCGTCCGGCCCGGGCTCCGGCATGGTCCCCTCTCCTCCGGGTCCCGGGGAGGGAGGGAGCGGGACAGGCGGGCGGCCGGGTGCGCGGGCGGGCGGCCGGAAATCAGACCATAAACGGAACTCAACTACGGGGCGCAAAGTCGGGGGCCGCCCCGGGCGCAAATCCAGCGGCGCGAGGGCGGGGTGAGGACCCGGCCGGGGCGGGCTCGCATGGGGGAGGGGTGCGGGAGGGCGGGGAGCGGCCCGGCCGCGGCACCCGGGGAGCGAGGCGGCTCGGCGGCGGCTGCAGCTCCCGGGGAGGAGGCAGCAAGAGCAGTCCCCGGCTTGGGGCTGCGTCAGTCCGGCGCCGGATGCTAATGATGAAATCAAAATGTCATCCAAGTTAAATGCGGGGAGTATACGGCGATTGGGCGCGTACAATGGCAAATGGGATTAGGCAGCCGAAGGCGCAGCCGAGCCCCGGCCCCGCAGCCGCCTCCGCCACCGCCCCCTCCTCGCTTTCCCTCGGATTTTGGCGCTTTGGCTTCGGGCTATAAGAGCCCGGCTGTTATTGGCTTTATATAGTCCAATTAGGCAGCAAATGAGGACAAGCCTATTAGCACAAAAGGATATTGGCTCCCGCTAAAGAGGCACTCGGAGCGCTCCTGCGAGCGCAGGAGGCGAGCGAGGGACCCGGAGCCGGCTGCGCCCCCGGCCCGCGCGCACCGGCAGCCGAGAGTCCGGAGCCCACGCCTCCCTCTCCCCACTGTGGCTCGGGGACCCGCTTCCCGCCGCCGGGCCTGCGGGAGGGGGGAGGGGCGGGCCAGGCCCGCGCGGGTCACCCCAGGGTTATTCCCTCTCGCAGCTGCCGCTCCCCCGCCCCCAGGGGCTCGGCAGGGCCCCGCCGCCCCCACGCGGCTGGAGAGCCACGCAGCGCCAGCCCGGAGTCAGGACGCGACCTCGGCCCGCGGCGAACTCGGCACTTTCCTACCCTTTGGGGTCCGGCGGCCTCCGCATTTTCCCCAAAGCCGGCTAAGAAGGGCGCGGCCACGAAGAGGGGTAACTCGGTTCTCCGTCCGCCGGCTGGCCGGTGGGAAGGGGGTCGGGTTGTAAGTTCTTGCACTGCGTCCACGGGCTCAAGAATCCTCGTGGCCTTGGCCTTTGGCCCCGGAAAACCGAAGGGTGAGCTTTCCCGCAGGAGCGGGAGTGAGCGTGCGTCCCCGCGCGGCACCGCGAGCGCGCAGCACCTCAGACGTCCGCACGTCACTCGGTGGGGTTGCTGGGGCAGAGCCGGGTTCCCGCACCGACGGCTGCGCTCGCCAGGGCTCGGGGCTCGCGGATCCGCCGAGCCTGCGGCCCCGAAGACAGCGCTAGCTCCCGACAGTCTCTCCTGCAGGTGCTGGGGGGCTGCCCGACGCGTTATAGGCGCCCTGGGAACCGAAGGCGCGGCCGCGTGCGTGCCCCCGCCGTGCCCGGGACCGCGGCAGCCGCAGCACATCCCGACGGCCGCCACGTCTCTAGGGAGCCTCACTGGGCTGCGAGGGCGCACCTGGGCGGAAGCCACTCTCCTGCGCTCGCTTTAAACACAGCTCCCGGAGGCTGGCATCTCAGACCATAGATTGAAGCATCAAATAAGTCAGAATTGTTGGGGGGGGGGTGCCTTCCCTAGAGACCATAGGAAAAGAGGGGGCAAACTGGGCTCGCTCCGGGGAAGCCTGGTACAGCCGGGTCTTGGCACTGCCTTCCCTTTGGTTAGGATGAGCCCTCGCCTGATTCCAGGCCGCCCTGTATTGGCCGACGAGATCATTTTGGGGGCCCCAGGTGGAAAGCAGGTATGTTTCGTTTTTTCAGACTCTCTCCCCCCAAATCTCGATGTCTCAACAAACGTTGCTCTGTAGGAATGGACCCTACTTTTCCTCTGCAAACCTGGGACTATCGACGGAGCTTCCATTAACAATTATCACCGTCATCGCCGTCGTTTCGAACGGCTTTACCGGAATGCGCAAACGCTGCACCACCCAAAAATCGGGGCCGAGTCAAACCAGGGTGGTTTTGCACTGGGATTAGAGAGGCAGAAGTCGAGGAGGAGGCCATGGCCTGAATCCCCCGCCCGGGGCTGAACTCCCGGAGGTCGTTTTCACCCCAGCGGCACAAGTGGCGGGATGCGTGTGGGGGACTGTGCGGGTTCCGCGCCCTCCGCCTGCGCGCCGCGAGCAGGGAGGCCCCCGCCTGAGTGCTCGCGGGGATGGCGCGAGCTCTCCCGCCCCGGGCGGACGCGTGCAAACTTGGCCAAAGTTCTGCCGCGCGGAAGCCGCCTTTAGACTGCGACAAACGGAAAAGCTGCTCATCTCGCGGGCAGACGTAGCGAGAGAGGCCGAGGTTCCCGTCCGGGGAGGTGGGCTAGGCCCAAACCAGGACAGCAGCCCCTGCCCCTACCGCGCGGCACCCGGAACCTCGCTTCTCCGCGGCCGCCGGGTCTAATGCCGGTGCCGCTCCTCCCGGGCGCGCGCAGGTGCACGCCGCCTGTGTGCGAGGCGTTTGGCCCTGGGAATGTCTCAGGTAACAGCGCCCCCAGCCATCCTCCGAATTGGGGAGGCCGGGCTTGAAGAGCAGGATGCACAGATCTTTCCGTTCCACTTCGGTAAAGTTGGGTGACACGGGTCTCCGGGCGGGGGCACAGACCTTCGCCGGCCCTCTGACGTTGGGGGCGGGTAGGGGGCTCCCGAGCTTTGCTGCGCGCATCTCCGTTCAAAGTCAGGCAAACAGCACCCTCTATGGGACGTCCTCTAAACCCAGCCTGCGGGCTGGGCTGGAGACACCGCAGTCCTCGCGCTAGGCGTTTAAAACCCACTGCGGCCCTAGCCCTCGCTGCCGCCGCGCCCGGAGGACAAAAGAGTTTGACCCACTGGTTCTGGGAGGGCAGGGGGTGGGATGCCGCACAGCTCTGCTGAGCCTCGCCTGGCCGCCTCCTTCTCTGCTCTCCGCTTTCCCTGCGCGTGTTAGGGCGAGTTCTGCGTCCCTCCCCACCCGGCCTTGTCCTCTCGCGTGGATCCTGACGCAGGAAGGAGCAGGTCGCGGCCGGGCCAGAGCAGTCTTGTCGGTCCCCGCAGGACTCAGGGCACTCGCGGGCTGGGGTCGGTGGGTGCTCACAGCCGCTTGTGAGCTTCTGTGAATGAATACCTGAGTGACAGGAGCCAGGGGCAGGAAGGAAGGAATTGGAAGTTCCCGACGCAAACCGCTGTGCACTTGGTTAGACTTCTTTCCTTCCCCACAGTGGATTCTAGAGCTCAATGAAACCCCGGGGACAGGCCCCTGGGGCTGGTCCCAGGTGGGTGATGTCCACAAGGACAAGGTCCCAGAGGCAGAGGGGGCCTGGACAGCTCTAGTGAGGCAGCGCTGGGGCACAGCGGGTCAAGCCCTTGCCTGCAATGCTGGCATCCCAAAAACTGGGCACTGGGAAAGCAGTGGACGAGCGTCCAGACTGGGTCCCTGCCTGGCATGTGGGAGACCCGGATGGAGGTTCTGGCTCCTGGAGTCCCCTGGCTTAGCCCTGGCTGTTGTGGCCATTTGGGAAGTGAACATGTAGATTCTCTGTCTCTTCCTCTTTCTCTGTCATTCTGCATTTCAAATAAATAAGGCACCTTTAGAAATAACAGGTAATACGTATACACAGGTAACATCTGTGACCAGCCATCAGGTCCTCGTTTTATGCCAGGCACTGTCATCTGGTGAGCTAGGTAGTATTATCAGGCAAGGCAACTGAGTCATAGGCAGCACACCAGAGGGAGGCTGGAGCAAGCACTAGGGCGTGTTTAGCCCTACAGGGTTCTCTAAGGACAGGGAGGCACCCAGGAAGTACCGCGTGCGTGCTGGCTGCTATTGCTGAAGCTCTCCATTCATCCAGTCTTTAAGATGAACCTACAGGCCAGAAGTCCATCCTTACAGGGTTTCCCAGAGAAAGCCAGCACAGGGGCCAGCGCTGTGGCGGAGCGGGTAAAGCCACCGCCTGCAGTGCTGGCAGCCCGTATGGGCACTGGTTCGAGACCCAGCTGCTCCACTTCTGCTCCAGCTCTCTGCTATGGCCTGGGAAAGGAGTAAAAGATGGCCCAAGTCCTTGAGTCCCTGCACCCATGTGGGAGACCCGGAAGAGCCTCCTGGCTCCTGGCTTCGAATTGGCTCAGCTCCGGCCTCCGGCCATTGCAGCCATCTGGGGAGTGAGCCAGCGGATGGAAGTCTCTCTCTCTCTCTCTCTCTCTCTCTCTCTCTCCCCCTCTGCCTCTGCCTCTCTGTAACTCTGCCTTCAAATAAAAAAAATAAATCTTTAAAAGAAAGAAAGAAAGCTAACCCAGCCCAATGAGCGAGAGATGCCCGCTTGCTTCAAACCTTCTCCTCTGCCAAGGCTAAAGGTAGTTCTCTCACATCGCCCTTTCCCCTCCCGGTTCTCCTGTCTTCTTCAAAAGTCTTTCTCCCCAAGCCAACAGCCTTTCATATGTAATTATTTGCAGGTTGCTGTCTTCAGAATTCCCTGAATTAGATTAGATAGACCTTTTTTTTTTTTTAAAGATTTATTTATTTATTTGAAAGTCAGAGTTACACAGAAAGAGAGAGAGAGAGAGAGAAAGAGGTCTTCCATCTGCTGGTTCATCCCCCAATGGCCACAATGGCCAGAGCTGCACTAATCCAAAGCCAGGATCCAGGAGCTTCCTCCAGGTCTCCCATGTGGGTGCAGGGGCCCAAGGACTTGGGCATCTTCTACTGCCTTCCCAGGCCATAGCAAAGAGCTAGATTGGAAATGGAGCAGCTGGGACTCGAACCAGCACCCATATAGGATGCTGGCACTGCAGGCAGCAGCTTCACCTGCTATGCCACGGTGCTGGCCCCAGATTAGATAGAATTTTGCATTTTGCTCCATCACATCTGGTTTCCTTCGTGTTGTTGAGACTGGCTGCAGTTTCCAGAACAAGGCCAGCTAGCACCAGGAACATCACCTCGGTGTCTGCAACAGATGTCTTTTTTTTTTTTCCTCTTAAAATGGAATACCTGTGTGGATATGTGGATAGTGTTTTTTTTTTTTTTTTTTTTTGACAGGCAGAGTTAGACAGTGAGAGAGAGAGGGAGAGAGAGAACAGAGAGAAAGGTCTTCCTTCCGTTGGTTCACCCCCAAAATGACCACTACGGCCGGCAAGCTGTGCCAATCCGAAGCCAGGAGCCAGGTGCTTCTCCTGGTCTCCCATGCAGGTGCAGGGCCCAAGCACTTGGGCCATCCTCCACTGCCTTCCCGGGCCACAGCAGAGAACTGGACTGCAAGAGGGGCAACCGGGACAGAATCCGGCGCCCAACTGGGACTAGAACCCGGAGTGCCGGTGCCACAGGTGGAGGATTAGCCTAGTGAGCCCCGGCGCTAGCTGCTCTATCACATCTTGCCATCTGCAAGTGGCCGGATAGTTTTTGGGTTCTGGCTGTGAATCTACTGTGGCCCCTTCCCACACAGGAAATGTCTTTTTGTCCCAGCCTCTGTGTCTGCAAAACATCGGTGTGCGTGAAAGCAAACCTGCTGGGCCCACAGCAGGACAGCCCCCGCATCTGGGAGGAGGATTCTTTGTGGGAAGTCCCTGACTCCACCGTGGGTCCCGGCCCCTCCTAGGTCTCCCTCCGAGCCCCGGAGCCCCACACTGCTCACCCCAGGAGGAGCATCTGCTCAGAGGTGATGGGGCGCCGCTGTGGGCCTTCCTGCTCCTCTGGTTTCCTTTGCGTTGTTGAGACTGGCTGCAGTTTCCAGAACAAGGCCAGCGAGCACCAGGAACATCACCTCGGTGTCTGCAACAGATGTCTGTTGAGCACCTAATAGGTGCCAGGAACCCTTCCAGGCAGGTGGGTGCCTCAGTGAACAGCACAGGAGCCCAGCTGCCGCGAAGCTCACATCCTGATGGAGGAGCAGGTGAGTTATCAAGTGCACAAGGGAATGAATGTTACGAGGAGAACTTACAAGGGAACAGAGGTGCGGGGGTGGGAACAGCGCTAAATCAGGTGGTCAGGGGAAGCCACAGTAGATGGGGAGGGCTTTTTTTTTTTTAAATTTACTGATTTATCTTATTTATTTGAATGGCAGTGAGAAAGACAGACAGAGATCTCCCACCCACTGGTTCACTCCTCAAATGCCTACAACATTTAGGGCTTGGTCAGGCCAGAGCCAGGAGGCTGGAACTCAATCTGAGTCTCTCCTGTGGGTGGCAGGGACTCAGGTACTCGAGCTGTCACCTGCTGCCTCCCAGTGTGCGCATCAGCAGGAGGCTGAGTCAGAAGCAGCGCTGAGACTTGGGTCCAGGCACTGTGATGCAGGATATTGGTGTGCCACTGCGCCAAATGCCAGCCCTAGACAGTGAGGTGGTTTTTTTGTTTGTTTGTTTGCTTGTTTAAGATTTATTTATATTTGAAAGGCAGAGCAGCAGAGAGAAAGGGAGAGAGAGAGAGAGTGAGTGAGAGAGAGCGAGCAAGAAGGGGGGGGGTTCATCTGTTGGCTCACTCCCCAGATTGCTGCAATAGCTATGTCTGGGTCGGGCTGCATAGGAGCCAGGAACTCCGTCCTGGTCCTTCACATGTGTGGGAGGGGCCCAAGCACTTGGGCCACCATCTGCTGCCTCCTCGGGCACGTTTAGCAGGAAGCTGGATTGAGAGCAGAGCAGCTGGGACTCCTAACCAGCCCCCGATATGACGAGGACTCTGAGCAGGTAGGTTGTGAGGATGCACGTCCAGGCAGAAGGCACTGTGAGCAAAAGGCTCAAGGCAGGAAGTGTGGGGAGGACGACAGAGGTCAAAGGGGCTGACCCGGACCCCTGGCCGGAAGCTTACCTTTGCGCTGGGTGAATGGAGGAGCATGCAGGTTATTCGGTTTTTAATTGTCTACTTACAATGACAACAGAGATGGGGTTACTTGGAAGTAACAGAAGATTGCAATACACGGGCTGTGATGGCCAAGGGTCCGTCCAAAGGCACTGGGGAAGGAGGGTCTTTCCAAGGCGACAAGCAGAAGCCCACGCAAGCCTTGCTGGAACAGAAAGCCCAGGCTGCCGGCGCGTTGGCGCGTGTCCTGGTGGGAACGGCTTAAGATTTATTTGAGAGGAGAGGCAGAGAGAGAAAGAAGAGAGAGAGAGAGAGAGAAAGAGGTCTTCCATCTGCTGCTTCACTCCCCAGTTGATCACAACGTCCGGAGCTGCGCTGATCCGAAGCCAGCAGCCAGGAGCTTCTTCCTGCAGGGGCCCAAGCACTTGGGCCATCTTCTACTGCTTTTTCAGGCCACAGCAGAGAGCTGGATCAGAAGTGGAGCAGCTGGGACTTGAACCTGCGCCCATATTATGGGATGCCGGTGCTTCAGGCCAGGGCGTTAACCCGCTGCATCACAGCGCCAGCCCCTCGAATGCTGCATTTTTTTAGGCACTTGGTGCATAGCTCCCATCAGAAGCAAGCTTGCAGACATTTCTTGAGAGAAGACATACATGCCCGAGGGCTCCTCTTCATGGCCGCATGTTCCAGCTTCACATAAGTGACTCCATTTTTATATCGATAACTTCCACCTTTTTTTTTTTCTTTAGTACAATTTGCTGTGCATTACAGTTCCCATGTTTTGAGGACACAGGGCAATGAACTTTGGCAAATGCGTGCATCACAGTCATAGTTGCCCTCCTGGCCCTTTGCTGTTAGCTCACCCAGGACACTCTCACCAGCCCATGGCTGTGATCTCATCACTAAGGACTAGTTTTTCTGATTCTAGAATTTCATACCGGTAACAACATACAGTGTGTATTCCTTATGAGTCCAGAAAGTCTGTGCAGCTCACCTGTGTCGTGCATAGTATCCCGAAGTTGTGTTTTTGTTTTAGCAGAGGAGTAGTAAATCTGGTCTATACCTAAAAATTTATTTTACAGACTGGTGTTGTGGCGCAGCGGGTTAAAGCCACAGCCTACAGAGCCAGCATCCCATACGGGCACTGGCTCATGGCCCAGCTGCTCCACTTCCCGTCCAGCTCCCCAATAATGTGCTTGGTAAGTGGCAGAGGGTGGTCCAAGCGCTTGGGCCCCTGCACCCACGTGGGAGACCCGGTGAGACTCCTGGCTCCTGGATTTGGCCTGGCCCAGTGCTGGTAGTTGCTGCTATTTGGGGAATGGACCAGTGGACGGAGGGTATCTCTCTCTCTCTCTCTCTCTCTCTCTCTCTCTCTCTCTCTCCTCTCTTTCTCTGTGACTCTGCCTCTCAAATAAATAAATCTTTAGAAAAAAATTATTTTAGATTTGTCAGTTCTAACAGTATTCTTACCCTTAAAAAAGTTCATATCACGTGAATGGATAAAGAAAATGGTACAGACAGGGGCCAGTGTGGTGGTACAGCAGGCCAGGCTGCTGCGTGAGGTGCCAGCATCCCATATCAGAGTGCTGGTCTGAGTTCTGGCTGCTGTTTGCAGTCCAGTGCCCTGCTAGGGTGCCTGGGGAAGCAGAGGATGATGGCCCAGGGGCTTGTGGCCCAGGAGACCTGGATGGAGTTCTAAGCTCCTGGCTTCAGCCAGGGCATTGCACCCTTTGAGGAATGGACCAGCAGATGAGAGATCCATCTCTCCATCACTTTGCCTTTCAAGTAAGTAAATAAACAGATCTTTAAAATTTTGTTAAAGGAAGAAAGAAAATGGGGCATAATCATACAATGAAGTATTACTCAGCAATAAAATGGAATGGCCTAGGGGTAGCTCTACAATCGGATGAAACTTTGAAGTAACGGTGAGAAGCGGGCAAGGCAGTCGGCCAGGACCCCGTGGTGTCTGATTCCATTTGTGTGAAATGTCTGGAACAGACGAATTCACGGAGACAGACGGGAGCTAAGCGGCTCCAGGGTCTTGGGTTATGAGGGGAAGGGGAACGGCTGCTACAGGGTGTGAGATTCCTCTCAGGGTGGTGACACATTCTGAAGTCGGTAGTGGTGATGGCTGCCCAGCCCCACGACTGCGGAAGCCCACTAGCTTCCACACACGGAGCGGGTGGACTGTGGGATGCACAAATGCGCCTCACTAGCTTGTTGTAAACACAGCCAGCTCCCAGCCACCTCGCACGTGGGCGAGCTTTCCAAGGCGTCTTGTCTGGAGCAGCCCGAGAAGCTGTTCCCGAGTCGCTGATGGGGCTGCCCCAACCTCCCCTCCACCGCTCCTCCTTCTGCAGGTGGCTGGGAGGAGGAGGAGGGACCCAGGAACGTGGGCTCAGCCTCCTGTGTGTGGGAAACTCTCCCCACCGCACAGGGGGCAGCCTGGCCCTTTGCTCTCGCTGGGGGCTGTGTGAGCCACATTGGAGCTGGGCTCTCAGCAGCCAGCCCCGTGGCCCGCACAGGGCTATTATTCCGGATGCTCCCTTCCAACTCCAGTGAGGTTCTCTGGTTTTGTGCTCCTTACCTGGGTGACTGAGGAGTGACCCACTCTCCCTAAACCAGTGGTTCTCTTCCGCCACACAAGTCTGGCGGTCACGTGGCATCAACCCAGCCGCCTCCTGCAGCCTGCCAGGCAAGGAGCGGCTCCAGCTTCCTCCAGATGGCCGGCCCAGGGCTGAGACGCCCTGGGGGTGCTTCCATTCACTGACTCAGTGACAGTAAGCTGGGCAGGTGTTGGGCCAAGACTGGATGAGTCTCCGCTTGCGTCCCCTAGGCACTCACAGTCCAGGAAGGGAGCCTGAGGAGGGAGTGGATAAGGCGGTGCAGCCAGCCCGGGGAGCACAGAGTGATCTGGACCTCAAAGACGGAAACAGCTCATTCATTCTGCTTGTGTAAGGAGGTCACGGCGGCTTCCCGAGGAGGGAGGAGCAAGGTCTTGAGTGCCTTATTAGGGAGGAGAAGGGGGAGGGCGAAGAAGCAGAAGCCCCGGCCAAGGCACAGCCATGGGGGCCGGGGAGGTGCACAGAGGGCGGGAGAGGGGGACAGAGCCTGACCAAAGAGACCATTGCTCTCATGTGGGTCCTGGACTTCTGCATCAAAGTCAATAGGTCTCGGCTACACCTTCATACCACAGGGCAGTCATGGGGGCGGGGTGGAGAGCGTGGGCGCCAGGATCTGCCTTTTCCACTGAGTGTCATTGATTGACTCAGAGCCTGGTCACTGAATTAGTTTCCTGGGGCTGCAGAAACAAGGTACTGCAGACCTGGGGCAGGTGTGGTGGGGCTGTGGGTTGAGCCCACTGCATCCTGGGATCAAGTCTGCCTCTATCTCTGTCACAACCCAGCAGATGAAAGCGGCAGGTGGTGGTGCAAGTACGGGGTTCCTGCCACCCGCCCGGGAGACCCAGATGCAGTTCCTGGTCCCTGGCTCTGACTTCAGCCTGGCCCAGCCCTGGCTGGAGGCCATTTGGGGGGGTGAACCAGAGGATGGACAATCTCTCTCTCTCTCTCTCTGTTCCTCTGTTTTTCAAATAAATAAAAGTGAATAAATAAATATTAAAAACAACCACCACAGACCTTCATGATTTCGTAGTTCTAGGGGCCAGAGGTCCAAAATCAAGGAATCAGGAGAGGCACTGGGGCGGGGGTGGGGAGGTATCCGAGCTGTGGCACAGCAGGTTAAGCTGCTGCCTGCAGCCCTGGCATCAAATGAGTACCAGTTTGGGTCCCAGCTGCTCCACTTCTGACCCAGCTCCCTGCTACCACGCCTGGGAAAGCAGCGGAAGGTGGCCCAAGTGCTCGGGTCCCTGCACCCACATGGGAGACCTAGATGAAGCTCCTTGGCCCCTGGCTTCGTCCTGGCCCAGTCCTGGCCATTGCAGCCATTTGGGGGGTGACCAGCAGATGAACCATCTCTCTGTCTTTCCTTTCTTCTCTCTGTAAGTCTGCCTTTCAAATAAATAATTTTTAAAAAATATTTATTTATTTATTTGAAAGTCAGAGTTACACAGAGAGAGGAGAGGCAGAGAGAGAAAGAAGAGAGAGAGAGAGAGAGAGAGAGAGGTCTTCCATCTGCTGCTTCAGTCCCCAATTGGCCGCAACAGCCGGAGCTGTGCCAATCCGAAGCCAGGAGCCAGGAGCTTCTTCCGTGTCTCCCACATAGGTGCAGGGGCCCAAGGACTTGGGCCATCCTCCACTGCTTTCCCAGGCCAAAGCAGAGAGCAGGATGGGAAGTGGAGCAGCCAGGACTAGAACCGGCGCCCATGGGATGCCAGCATTTCAGGCCAGGGCATTAACACACTGGGCCACAGCGCCGGCTCCATCAAATAAATATATATATATATATATACACACACACACACATATATATATACACATGCACACACATATATATACACACATATACACACACACATACACACACACATATACACACATATACACACATATATATACACACATATATATACACACATACACACACATATATAATATATATATTTACATTATATACATATTATATTTATATGTACTCAGCAGGGCCATGCTCCTTCTGAGTTTCCAGAGAAGAACCTGTCCTGGGAAGGATGTCTCACTCCTAGCTTCTACCTTCTTAGCTCCTTGGCATCTCTTGGCTCGCAGCTTTGCCACTTCCACTTCTCTCTGTGTGCCCCTAGGTCTTCATGGGATCTGCTATTGCAGACACCAGTTACAAATCCACTATGATCTCATCTGGGTTATCGATGCAAAGATGTGTTTCCAAATAAGGAAACAAACAAGGTACTGGGGGTTAGGGCTTCAACATTTGTATTTGGGGGGCACAGCTGAACTGGCTGGGGCACCACATTGTCCCACATCCTGTGTGAGCCCCTCCCCTTGAGTGTGGCCAGGACCTGGTAACTGTGCTGTAGCCAGCAGAGTACAGCGAAGGCAATGGGGTGTCAGTTCTGTGGCTGCGTCACTGAAGATCCTGTCTTGTTAGCTGGCTCGCTCCACTGCCTTCTCAGCTCGCATGCTTGGATGGACCGAGGGTGGCTTCACATCACAACAACCAGGGGGAAATGAAAGCCCTCAGTTCAACAGCTGCGAGGAACCTTCCAGAATGCTTGGTGAGCTTAGAAGTGGCTCCTTCCCCGGTCAAGGCTTCAGAGGAGAACACAGACCCTGGGCTGTGAAATAACCAGGAAGCTGAGGATCCAGGGAAGCCACATTGAGGCTCTGGACCCATGAAAGCTGTAGGATAATAAATCTGTGTTTCTTTAAGCCACCAAGCCTTGCAGATAATTTTGCACAGTAAGGGATACCTAATAAACCAGCCCCTGGGCGTTTCTGTGCCCGTCAAGGCTTGAAGACCCAAGCAATGGGGCACCGTGGAAGAGTGTTCAATAGGAAGCAAGAGGGTCTGATCGGATCTGGGTCTTGGGAAGACCCTGTTGATACAGTGAAGGGTTTGTCAGAGCAGGAAAGGACAGGAGGCTGTGGAGTGTGTTAGGAGGTGGTGAATGAGGACCTAACTGGGATATTTCAAAGTGAATGGCCCATGCAACCAGCACTCCGGTTAGCAAGCAGAACATTCCAGAATCCTGCAAGGCTTCCTTGTGCTCTCGTCTTGTCCGCCCTCCTCCTATGTCCACCAAGAGTAACCACCATCCTGACCACAGGTTAGTTTCATGTGTATTTGTATGCTGTCGGGTTGGAATCTTGCTATTGTTTCTCTTTGGTGTCCGGCTTCTTTTTGCTAGCGTGATGTTTGTGAGTTAGCCGCTGTGTTTGGTGCAGTGGTTTATTTTTCATTTAGCATTGTACTGAGTGGTCACAGCAGTTTTTATCCATTTGGCTGTGGATGGACATTTGAGGAGTTTCCATCGTCCACACTCATAGGCTTGATGTTAACCCACTTTCCGATGAACGCGTGTGTGAAGTTCTGTTGAGATTTCTAGGACTGGGACTGTGGCCCTTGATATGATATGTGTTTTCTTTCAGAAAATAAAACAAAAATACCAAATGGGAACAGCTGTGCACGAGCAGACGCGTTTAGACCCTGTGGAGGCTCTGGAGGGGGAGCTGTGGCTCCGAACTGTCCCTGTCTTTCATGCCCCTGCACCCCTGGGTGGTCTTTGGTCAAGATCTGCCCTGGGGGACACGAACTCCCAGGTACTTCCGGCTCTAAACTCCAGGAGTCTTCCCAAAGAAAGAGTCCCTGGTGCCTTTCCTTGGGGGCAGAAGTGCCTGGGGGAGGGGGGAGTGCGGCGTGTGTTCATGGCGTTCAGGGGTCTGGGGGTATCAGCACGGTTCCGTGAGGGAGCAGCCCCTCAATCTCCTCCGACGTGTTCTCTCCACACCTCGCCCCTCCGTCTGCGACGTGGTCTGATCTGACATGACAGGCAGGTCCCCAGACCTGCCTTTGGGGCTCATAGCTGGGGTTGTCCCCCTTGGGGTGGCCACAGTGAAGCAAGGCAGGTCATGTCCACTCTGAGGACCAAAGAGCCCTCTGCCCAACCTGTTCCTTGTCTTTGGAAATTTGCGGTGACCATTTCAGTTTAAACATATGACAATGAAATCGTTAAGGGTTCCAATGCCAAATTAATTACCCGGTAGAAAAGGATCGATTGTGTAAATATATCATTTATGTAATGAGTGCTGGCTGTGATTTAGATGTCCAGATTGGTTTTTCTTCCAGCTTCTGTCCTGAAAACAAGTCTAGCCTTTGAGCCAGGGCCAAACAAACAGCCTCTATTAGGTCTGAATCCAGGGCATTAAGTGGCCCAAATAGACAGGTGGGGGCAGCTGATACAGGGGGCTGAGATTGTGGGAAAATTGGAGCAATTTGCCAAAATGAGCCAAGTTCCTCCTATTATTCTTCCTGTCTCTGCAGAAAATTACTCTTCAGAAACAGGGAGTGGAAGTTAAACATCCCCTTAAATGACACTTCAGGCACGGCCCATTGCACCCCCGCCTCTACCCCCACCCCCCCACCAGACGCCATAGTCCAATTGTGACAGCTTTTCCTGAAAAAGGAGCCAGCATTCAGGTTCCAGGAGGCAGCAGAGGCCCCCAAACATTTAACATCCTTGGGCTCGTCAGAGTGGGCCAGGCAGCCCACGGCCTGCCCGCCCAGCCCAGGCGCCGGCCAGCCAATTTGCTTCCACGCTGCCTGCAGCCAAGGCGTAGGGCTGGCTCCTCTGGGGGCGAAGCAATCGCTGTTTCAAAGCATTTTAATCCATTCAGTGCTCTTGACTGAACGGGTGCTTCGTGGTGCTGTGTAGGCCTCCCTGGGCTGAGACGGCGCTCCTACCACACTGAACGTATCTACCTCTCATGGCGCTGAGCACACAGCCAGTCTCCCCAGGGCCTGCACAGAGCCCAGCACCCAGGCGCCTCCAACCATGGGTGTGGAAGGCAGCGCCAGGGAGCTGGGCAAGCCTCTCAGCCGGTGGCCCACCACCCCAGGCCCCCCAGGAAGGCCGAGACACATCCCCAGCCTTGCCGGCGTCCTCTGGGCTTCTCTCGTGGACGTCTGTCCCTGTGCTCCCCGCATCCCAGGCCCCAGGGGGATGCACGGTGTGGTGGAAAGTGAGCTGACTTGGGTTCCGACTCTGCCTCTGCTTGATCCCTGTGCGAGGGGGAGTATGGGGCCTGTTTCCGGATCTGGAGAACAAGACCACGCATCCCTGATGGCAAGATCGCTGCTGGCCGACTCCTCCCTGGCAAGCAGTATCCAAAATACTCGTCCTGGGCCAGGGAGCTGGGTGCTACGTCTATGTCATCAGAAACCTGGAGCATAAATGGTCCAGGGAGCCTTGGCCTTGGGGAGAATGAGATTGCAGGGGGGTAATTATGCATCAAATGCCATGTATTTGTCAGGAATTCATTGCTTAATTGATGTTTTATTGCTCCCACTGACACATGTGATCGAAATGAAATTGCGTCTACAGGGGAGGAAGAGAAATTTATTTCTGCTTGTGTCTTAATGAGGGGAATAAAGCATCAATTAAACAATGAAGATGACGTATATTTGATGTACGACCTGGAGAAGGAATATTACTCACTAAAATGTTATTTTACAATTTACAGTAATGGAGCACCTGGCAATAGGGGGAGAGGCACAGTTCACACATTCTCCATTATTTAAAAATAGCAAAAAATATATCATTATTAAATAATACAAGAAAACTTCCCTCTCGGTGGTGCGATGGCAGCAGAAGCTCTGCTGGTTCCAGGAAGGGCTCACAGCTTGGGGAGGAGTCGAGGGGAGAAAGGGACGTCGATCTTCTGTGACCCTTAGATATTTATCTGCTAAATTCTCACATCGAACCTTTCCAAGTTTTACTTATTTACCTATTTCTTTATAGTGTGATAGGCAGAAAGAGAGCCAGAGAGCTCCCATCCACTGGTTCATTCCCAAATGCCTGCAACAGCCCAGGCTGGGCCAGGCCAACTCCAGGAGCCAGAGCTCCACCCAGGTCTCCTCCTGCGGGTGACAGGAACCCAAGCAACTGATCGTCACCTGCCAGGATGCACACGAACAGGAAGCTGGATCAGAGCCGAAGCTGGGACTTGAATCCAGGGCTTTGATGTGGGAGACAGGCATCTCAAACAGTGTCCCAGCTGCTGCACCAAGCCCACGCCCCGATCTTTATTTTATATTTTATTTTTATTTATTTATTTTTAAAGATTTATTTATTTATATCTGAAATACAGAGTTACAGAGAGGAAGAGAGAGAGAGAGAGAGAGAGAGAGAGAGAGAAGCCTTCCATCCACTGGTTCATTACCCAAATCCGGAGTTAGGCCAATCCTAAGCCAGGAGCCAGGAGCTTCTTCCGGGTCTCCCATATGGGTGCAGGGGCCCAAGGACTTGGGCCAGAAAGCTGGATCGGAAGAGGAGCAGCCGGGACTCAAACCGCCGACCATATGGGATGCTAGCACTGCAGGTGGAGGATTAACCTACTGCGCCACAGCAGCAGCCTCTATTTTATTTTTTTAAAAATTTATTTTATTTGAAATGCAGAGTTATGGGAGAGAGAGAGAGATCTTTTTTCTGTTGGTTCACTCCCCTTCAGGTCCAAGTCAGGAGCCAGGAACTTCATCCGGATCTCCCACACGGGTGGCAGGAATGTGTGTACTTGGGTCATCATCCGCTGCCTCCCAAGGTGTATATGAGCCGGAAGCCGGATCAGAAGTGGAGGCGGGGCTTGAACCCAGGTACTCTGATATGGGATGTGAGTGGCTTAACCTGCTGCTCCACGGTGCTCACCCCTGGATTAGCACTTTTAAGATGTCCACACGCAGTGAGCCAGTAGTTTCTTTTTAGAATATATCCTAAAGAAATAGGTGGAAGATTCAGCTCACACACAGACACACATGCCCACAAATAGAGAGCCCTCCATCCCACTGTTGCCTGTACCATAAAGTCTAAACAAGCAAATGGTTAAATAAACTGCTTTAGGCAATGGAATGTTACATAGGCCATCAAACTGGTGCTTTGGAGTCTGTTTAATGACAAGGAAAAGTCCTCATATCATCTTAATAATAAAACAGGGACACAGTTTTTAAAAAAAGCACTGCAAATCTGTGTGTATAGAAGAAAAATCTTAAAAAACACAATAATGAAACTTTCACAGGGTTTTTTGTTTTTTTTGGTAATGGAAAAATGGATAATTATATTTTAGTTTTTGTACTTTTGTATAATTTTCAAATTCTCCCCAATAAGCAAACATTTTTCTAATCAGCAAAAAATGTTTCAAAAGATTACAGGATGCTTGAAATAAAGCATTCAAAGGGAAGAGTTTTGGGGAGAAAGTATTAGTGCTCTTTGCAATAAACACAAAATGAACACAAAGCAGGCAGCGTGGGCTCCTATCAAGCACCAATCGGCTCTGAAATTGACGGACAAAATGACTGCTTTCTCTCGACAAATGATAGTAGATTGGAAGTCTCTTAATAGCGGAGCTGATGGTTAAGAATAAACAAAACTGGCAGTGCCGGCAGCTCGAGCAGTGGGTGTGGCCACCCTCTCCAGCTGCCGCTGAGATCACGCTAACCAGAGTGCGTCTACCTGTGCCCGGAATGCTTGCTGTTGTTACGATGAGGATGGTGGTGGTGGGATGGCTTCTAGCCAAACGCTCCATGGGATTTAGAATTCAGCTCTTAAAAAAAAAAAAAAAAAAAAAAAGAACTGGTCACCTGATAGCCTCTTTTATGAATATTGGGATGAAAGTTGGCTTTGGCTTTTTGGCAGAGGAAAGAGTAAGACTTTTGTTTCATTATGTTTGTTTAGCTCCCAGGAGAGATGCGAGGAGAGGAGACGGGGAGAGGTCTGGGCTCTGCCCGTTCTTCCTAACTCCAAGGACTGGTTTGGAGCCTTGACTGGGAGAGAAACTGAGGCCAGAAGTGGACAGGGAGCTGTGTTACTCCCATTGCAGGAGGCTCTGGGACCAGGCACCGTGGCAAAGGGGCTCGGAGGGCGCGGAGCAGGAAGCCAGCCTTCTGCCCTTTACAGAGTTGCCATCAGGCACCCCCAACAAAGAATGTGCATGGATGGACCCCCGGATGGCAGTGGATTCGGCTGAAAGAACTCTGGAGGGCCCGGCACTGTGGCGTAGCAAGTAAAGCTGTGGCCTGCAGTGCCAGCATCTCATATGGGCACCAGTTTGAGTCCTGGGTGCTCCACTTCCGATCCAGCTCTCTGCTGTGGCCTGGGAAAGCAGTAGAGGATTGCCCAAGTCGTTGGGCCCCTGCACCTGCGTAGGAGACCTGGAAGAAGCTCCTGGCTCCTGGATTCGGATCAGTGCAGCTCCAGCCATTGAGGCCAACTGGGGAGTGAACCAGCAGACGAAGACCTCTCTCTCTGCCTTTCCTTCTCTCTGTGTAACTCTGACTTTCAAATAAATAAATAAATCTAAAAAAGAAAAGAACTCTTTGGAAGGGAGGGAGGGAGGACACCAGGCAATTCTGGAAGACACGGAAACGCTGGAGAACAGGCTCAGAAAGCAGCCAGAACCAAAGGTGTCCGGAGGGCAAGTGCAAGGTCACACTGAGTACCCCCTCCCGCTGAGCATGGCTGCTCCTGAAACCCCCAGCACAGACCCCCACTGGCCTGACTCCAGCTCTGCAGCCTTCGCACCTCCCTCCCAAGACAGTGTCTCAGCCGGCGGCATCTGGTCCATCCGGTCCAGGGCAGCTGGGATGCGGCAGGGGCTGGGAAGGCAGGGGATTGGCCCACTTCAGCTTCTGCAACAGGAGCGAGGCTCTGCCTCCACCTCCAGACTCCTGATGGTGGGGGGATTCCCCTGTGTGGGGCCAGTGTCCCCACGTCACGTGGCCAAAACACGGCAACTCTGTAGACAGAGTTAAGTGAGAAAATGCAACATCTGGGACTCACTGATGCCTGCTCCAATCACCAGTACAATGCTTGTTGGTTGTTAGTCATTGCTGCCTGTGAGACTTCAGACTTGGCCAATTGAGCCAGCGCCGTGGCTCAATAGGCTAATCCTCCACCTAGCGGCGCCGGCACACCGGGTTCTAGTCCCGGTCGGGGCGCCGGATTCTGTCCCGGTTGCCCCTCTTCCAGGCCAGCTCTCTGCTGTGGCCAGGGAGTGCAGTGGAGGATGGCCCAAGTCCTTGGGCCCTGCACCCCATGGGAGACCAGGAGAAGCACCTGGCTCCTGCCTTTGGATCAGCGCGGTGCGCCGGCTGCAGCGCGCCGGCTGTGGCAGCCATTGGAGGATGAACCAACGGTAAAGGAAGACCTTTCTCTCTGTCTCTCTCTCTCTCACTGACTACTCTGCCTGTTCCAAAAGGAAAAAAAAAAAAAAAAAGACTTGGCCAATTGGACAATGCTGCCGGGTACTCTGCCCTCTGGGAGAAAGATGCAAGTTTGGTGCAAAGAGGAGGGTGGCAGTTAGTGAAATTCTAAAGTGACAGCTTTTGCACAGACAACATCCCACTCAGAAGGAGGAAGAATCGACAGTATCTGATCAATGACCAGCCCCGGCACCCACGTGCACCGTGCCGCACAGAATCGGTGTGTGGGTGTCCACGGGTCTGCAGATCAGTTGGGGAGAGGGGATCTTCAGGCCTCTCCCCTCTGCCGCACGACAGGCCTGTTTCTGTGACAACACATTGCTGGCTGGAATAAAGGGCTCCACGCACGTCCCAGCCTCCCTTGCAGCCAGAGTGACGGTGCCATCAGACTGCAGCCAACCCGGCAGAAGCGGAGGTGTCATAAATACATCTGGGACTTCTGTTTAAGGTTTCTGTGCTGCAGCCGCATTAATCCTCGCATTGTCACCTCTGTTTAATGCATAGGGAAGCCGGGGCTCCAGGGGGCCAAGCACCATGTTTGAAGGCCACTCAGCGAGTCCATGAAATTGCCGGGCTGATGGGGTTAGGTCCTCTTGCCTCAAGAACCAGGCTCTCTCCAACACATCATCTTGCCTTTTAGAAAAGCAACAGGATTAAGGTATCATTTGCATGCCATAAAAGGCACCACTTTTAAGTGGAGAGCTGAGAAGCCCTGTCAAATGCGCGCACCCAAGTAGCGCCTCCACAGCAAGGATAAAGAGCGTTTCCATTTCCCTCGAAAGCTCCTCCCTCTTGGCCTCAGGCAACCACTGACCTGCTTTCTGTCGCTGTAGATTAGCTTTGCCCGTTCTAGAATTTCATATAAATGGACTCATTCGATAACTGCTCTTTTGTGTCTGGTTTCTTTGGCTCAGCATAATGCTTTTGGGATTGATCCGAGTCGTTGCTGTATTAGCGGCAGATTCCTGCTCGCTGCTGCCTGGTGTGCCTGCAGACTGAGCACGGCTTTGCTCTCTCACTCTCCCCTGTCGACGCAGTTTGGTTTGTTCTCGGTGCAGGACGGCTAAGGGCGTGCCTCTGCCAGTCTTCGTGCAGACGTGCGTTTTCATTTTTCCTGAGTGAATACCGAGGAGTGAAATTGCTGGGTTACAGGACAGGATTGTGTTTAAATTCCTAAGAAGATGCCAAACAGTTTTCAAAGCCATTTCACAGTGTTTTGTCTTTAAAAACGAACAACAGGCTGGCGCTGTGGTGCAGTAGGTTAAGCCTCCGCCTGCAGTGCCGGCATACCGTATGGTGCTGGTTCGAGTCCTGATTGTTTCACTTCCAATCCAGCTCTCTGCTGTGGCCTGGGAAAGCAGTAGAAGATGGCCCAAGTCCTTGGGCCCCTGCACCTGCGTGGGAGACCTGGAAGAAGCTTCTGGCTCCTGGCTTTAGATTGGCGCAGCTCTGGCCATTGCACCATTTGAAGCATGAACCAGCAGATGGAAGACCTCTCTCTCTCTCTCTCTCTCTCTCTTTCTCTCTCTCCCTCCTTCTCTCTGTCTATAATGCTGCCTCTCAAATAGATAATAAATAAAACCTTTTTTTTTTAAAAAAAAAAACAGGTTTTGAGGATCTAATTTTTAAAAAACTTAATTTTGAAATATCAGGCCTTCTGGGTGAGTTGCCTGTATTGGACCCCTTAGATCCCCAAGACCTGGTGCAGAAATCCTTGTTCACATCTAGGTGCTACACAAGTCTGAGTGAGTTACTGACTTCAGTGAGACCCAGCTTCTTTAGCTACAGCGTGGAAGACAACAAACAAGATGAACATCCCCTGTCTGAAAAGCTGAAACTAAAAGGCTCCAAGTCTGAAACCCTGAGTGCCCACATGAGGCCAGAAGTGCGGGATTCCCACCTGATCTCACACGCTACGTCACGATCAGAACACAGGGCCTCTAAATGCAGTGTACAAATGACCTTCAAGCTACGTGTACGAGATGACCAGGAGCCGTCCGTGGGCTTCATGTGCAGGCTTGACCCCATTCCCAAGGGATCTCACGTGTACGTGGAACCATTCCAGAATATGGAAAAATCCAAGTTACTTCTGGGCCCAAGCATTCCGTACAAAGGACACTCGGCCTATCTCAGCACCTACCTGCCCCGGCGGTGGCTAAGAATAAGCGAGGCAGTATTGGCAGAAACGCCCTGCACGTCATAGCTGCTTGTTATCTTGATGTTGGCTTTATGAGGTGGGGATTTTACTCAAGAAAAAGGAGTCTTTTGTAACCTACAGTCAAGGAGCGATCCATCAGCACATTTTATAAGTCGCAGAAATAAGTCCTTTTGAATGAATGTGCCTCAACAGCTCATATTAGAATTGTTGACACTTCTCTGAGCCATCCTGGTCTGGAGCGCTAGGCGTGACTCCGAGGGTCGGGGGGCTGTTGACAGCATTAATTGTTCCATAAATAGTGTCAGGATGGGCTTTCCCCCCACTCTGGCTTAAACCAAGTTACTGAAAAACCAATACTGTGCCATATGTTCATCCTTTCCTTGGCACATAAACCAGCTACTTTACAGACAGGTGCGGGTCATAAAAGGCAGGTCTTTGCTCCGGTTGCCTGTATGATTCTCCATCAAGGAACATGGCCATAACCATCCCAGTTCCACTGAGCTTTCCCCGGGTTTGTTGTAAATCTCGGACGCTGGTGTCCCTGAGGAGCAGGGACAGAGCCCTGCCACGGAACGAGGCCGCCGTCTTCCTGGGTGGGCGAGCAGAATGCGGTCTCTGTGCCCCCCTTGCTCAGGACAGCACCAAGGCCCGTGAAACACTTTCAGCACCAATCAGGGCAGCGAAAGGGTCATTGCCACTGCTAACGGGGGGTGTGATAGCCTCCTAGAGCTTTCCAGATGGGATTGTGACAAGCAGATGACCCTGAGGCGGCTCGGCTGGGCTCCTGACTCACCCGTGATGGTTTTCCTTGGTGGAAGAACCTACATTGTGTGCAGCACCCACGGAAGAACCGGAGAGTGGGGGAGGCTCCTCTGCCTGGGTGTGGGATCCTGGACCTACGGGCTCTTCCCTCCTGAGTCCCACGCTGCTCCCCCTCTTGGAGTGTGGATTTCACACAAAGTCGTGTGCCACGCCAGGGTCTTGAGTTTCGTCTTCTTGGTACCTCCTGGCCCCTCAGCACCAGCTAACGGGTCCACGATGGGGCTCTGCTCCCCAGGCCCAGGGAAACCCGGGCACCTGAGCGAGGCTTGCTGGAGAAGACACGTCAGTGCCCTGAGCAGCGGGCAGGTGCGGCGGGGGTGCTGCAAAGTCCCGGAGTGAGTCGTCCCTTTTTACCACATTCTTTCTCTTTTTAATGTTGGAGCATTAAGAACACACAAGGCCGGCGCTGCAGCTCACTAGGCTAATCCTCCGCCTTGCGGCGCCGGCACACCAGGTTCTAGTCCCGGTCGGGGTACTGGATTCTGTCCCGGTTGCCCCTCTTCCAGGCCAGCTCTCTGCTGTGGCCCGGGAGTGCAGTGGAGGATGGCCCAAGTACTGGGGCCCTGCACCCCATGGGAGACCAGGAGAAACACCTGGATCCTGTCATTGGATCAGCACGGTGCGCTGGCCGCGGCAGCCATTGGAGGGTGAACCAACGGCAAAGGAAGACCTTTCTCTCTGTCTGTCTCTCTATCTCACTGTCCACTCTGCCTGTAAAAATAAAGAACACACAAACCTGTTCTTTCCTTTTTAAAAACTTCTTATTTTTAATTTTTATTTTATGTGAAAAGCAGAGAGACACAGAGACAGAGAGAGAGCTCTCCTGCCTCTTGGTTCGTTCTCCAAATGCCCACAACAGCCAGGGCTGGGCCAGGCAGAAGCCAGGAGCGTGGAACTCCGTCCAGGTCTCCCATGTGAGTAGCAGGGACCCAAGCCCTGAGCCGTCAGCTGCAGCACCCCAGGGCCTCCTGGACTGCGGAAGCTGCCTCAGCATTCTGATGTGGACGCTGGAGGTGTCCCGCGAGGCGCCTTAGCCGTTACACCAGGCTGCTGCCCTGCCCACTAACTCATGTCCAGCCCAAGTCCAGCCTTTGTAGATGAGGGGCAGTGGGGGGTCCTCTCTGTGGGTAGCGCTGTGCTTTTCTTTTTTCTCTGACTGCTTCTGGTTCTGTATTCTGTTCCATTGATGTTGACCTATTTGTCTATTTTTGTGACAAGACTACACTGACAATTACTATAGCTTTTTTTTTTTTTTTTTTTTTTTTTTTTTTTTTTTTTTTTTACAGGCAGAGTGGACGGTGAGAGAGAGAGAGACAGAGAGAAAGGTCTTCCTTTTTGCCGTTGGTCCACCCTCCAATGGCCACCGCGGCCAGCGCACCGTGCTGATCCAAAGCCAGGAGCCAGGTGCTTCTCCTGGTCTCCCATGGGGTGCAGGGCCCAAGCACTTGGGCCATCCTCCATTGCACTCTCAGGCCACAGCAGAGAGCTGGCCTGGAAGAGGGGCAACTGGGACAGAATCCGGCGCCCCGACCGGGACTAGAACCCGGTATGCTGGCACCGCAAGGCGGAGGATTAGCCTAGTGAGCCGCAGTGCCGGCATAGCTTTTTTTTTTTTTTTTTAAAGATTTATTTATTTAAAAGGCAGAGTTACAGAGAAAGAAGGATTTTCCATCTGCTGGTCCACTCCCCAAATGGCTGCACCTGCTAGGGCTGGGACAGGCAGAAGCCAGGAGCCAGGAGCCAGGAGCCAGGAGCTTCTTCCAGGTCTCCCATGTCACCCAAGCACTTGGGCCATCTTCTGCCACTTTCCCAGGTGTATTAGCAGGCAGTTGGATAGGAAGTGGAGCATCTGAGACTTGAACCAGCGCCCATATGGGATGCAGGCATCCCAGGCAGTGGCTTTACCAGGTACGCCACAACGCTGGCCCTGATACCTGCTCTTACAAGGTGCCCTTTGTGGAGCTGGAACAGCTGTCATGAATGATCTGCCAGTTGCTTCCCTTAGCATGTTTTTTTAAAAGCTTTCCAACTTTGGGTGTTTTTTAATTAATTAATTTATTTAAAAGGCACAGTAACGAGAGAGGGAGTATAGTAGTGAGACTCCTTTTCTTTTTTAAAGATATATATATATATATATATATATATATATATATATTTGAAAGGCAGAGTTACAGAGAGGCAGAAGTCTTCCATCCTCTGGTTCACTCCCCAGATGGCCACAGTGGCCAGAGCTGGGCTGATTTGAAGCCAGGAGCCAGGAGCCAGGAGCTTCTTCCGGGTCTCCCACGCAGGTGCAGGGGCCCAAGCACTTGGACCATCTCTGTCCCTTTCCCAGGCCAACAGCAGGGAGCTGGATCGTAAGTAGAGCACCCAGGACTTGAATGGATGCCCATATGTGATGCTGGCACTGCAGGTGGCGGCTTTACCCGCTATGGGCCAAGACCCCTTTTCACGGAGGTTGATTGAGCACAAGGCAGAGAAGGGCCAGCCACAGAGCAGGCCACAGGGGTGGGGTGGGGTCTCCCGCAAACCCATTGTTAGGTGAGGGAACTGCCTGCTGTGTGACACTTCCAATCCTGCACACAGGGCACAACGCAATGCAAGCGCTGATGGTTGTTTTGGGGGAGACATTATCGGAAGCCACTGCCAGTGACTGGCTTCCAAGGGGTGAGTGGCTTTGGCTTTCTTTGTGCCCTCTTGTTCAAGGGGCAGCACAGGATGCCCCTAGGGCCGGGGTTCGAGCCCCAGGGGGTCTCCCTGGCAGCCGGTCCCTTGGGTTCCCTCAGCCACAAGGCAGGGTGATTCCTTACCCAGGTCTCCAGTACGCACGACGGTAGCCAGTGCCCCAGAAATGCGGGTCCCTTCTACCGGAACCGCATCGGGATACCCTCAATTTAGAAACGCACTGTGTGTTATCACATTCTCTAGAAAATCTGACTTAGCATTTAGAAAACAAAAGACCCTCAGGAGGGAGTGCCGTGGGGAGGAGGGGCAGCAAACTTCCCAGTGCTGTTCTGGGGAGGGGCATGGGCTCCACCCCCACCCCACCCCGCCCCGCCCCACCCTGCCGCTGCCTCCCGGGGCTGGGCCTCTGTCCGTCTCCCCTGTGCTCTGGAGTGGGGCTCTGGGGGCCACCACTCTGGCGGGGGCTCATCCTGGAAGAAACCAGGCGGTGTGCCCCGTGGGCTGGGTCAAGACCACAGAGACACTGTTTTTCCCCCTTTAACTTAAGATTGTGAAACTCTTGTACTTAAGAATCAATAAAATGTGCGCAGTCAAAAATGAGATGAGCGATGGCCAAAGTGTCTATTTGGGGTGTGATTATTTATTCATCGAAGAAAACCGGCTGCTTAAAAGTCCCAGTCCATCATGAGCGCGAGACGCACTGGCACTTCAGGGCTGTTGTTAAATTCTCCTCTATCGCTCCGTCTGGTGTTAAATATAAAAAGCTGGAAGGTTCATTCTCTACCTGCATACATTTTAAATAAGAATTTCAACATTATCTTGTCCATTTAAAATAATTGTATGAAAATGTGAAGAAATATGATCTGCAGTCTGCAGCACCCAGGGAGCCGGCGAGAAAGAGCAAAGCCGCTATTATTTAAAATTCATGGAGCCCGTGGCAAGATTGATCGCGAGAGGCGCCTTTCTGGGCCAGGCCTGGAGCCTCCAGGCGAGAGGCTGAGCCTGGATCACGGACTTGGCCAGGACCCCAGAGCCAGCGAGGGCCCCGGGAGGGGCCCCCAGGCTCGCACAGACGAAGCACAGAGGGCGGCTGGTGCTTCCAGAGGCTCACACCAGGCGTCCCCCCCTGCAAACCCCCAGTCACATCCCATAGGCAGAGCGGGGGGGGGGGGGGCGGCAGAGCGACGGCTCAGGCCAGGGCTGAGGGCAAGAGCTCAAGAGGCTGTCGGGCGCACCTGCTCGGGACTGGCGCTGGAGCTTGAGTAATTCACAGCCCCGTGGCCAGCGTCACGGCTGCAGCGGGGGAGCGTGGCTGGGGATCAGGCACCGCGTCCCCTCGCCCGTTTCTGTGACCCTGGGGCTGGGTGCCTTTCTTACTGCGGCTACAGCAGAGTCCCACAGATCCGGGGCTTCACACAGAGCGACTGTCCACGCACAGGCCGCAATGGCGCTTGCTGCGCACGGCTGGCTCCTCCCGGAGGCGCCTCGGTGGCTGGTAATCCTCGCCTCACGGTCCGTCCTCCACCTTTGTTTTTCAAGTTTCATTTATTTACTATTTTTTTAAAATATTTATTTATTTTATTTGAAAGTCAGAGTTACACAGAGAGAGGAGAGGCAGAGAAAGAGAGAGAGAGAGAGAGAGAGAGAGAGAGAGATCTTCCATCTGCTGGTTCACTCTCCAATTGGACACAACGGCTGGAGCTGCGCCAATCAGGAGCCAGGAGCTTCCTCCGGGTCTCCCACGCGGGTGCAGGGGCCCAAGGACTTGGGCCATCTTCTGCTGCTTTCCCAGGCCACAGCAGAGAGCTGGATTGGATGGTCTCAAACGTGCGCCCATTTGGGATGCCGATGCTTCAGGCCAGGGCATTAACCCGCTGCACCACAGCGCTAGCCCCTTATTTTCTATTTTCTTATTTGACATACAGGGCAACAGGGAGAGAGAGAGAGAGAGAGAGAGAGAGAGAGAGAGATCGTCCATCTGCTGTTTCACTCTCTCAAATGCCTGCAGCAGCCAGGGCTGTGTCAGGCGGAAACCAAGAGCCAGGAACTCCATCTGGGTGTCCCACATGGGTCGCAGGAACCCAAGCACTTGGGCCATCATTTGCTGCCTCCCAAACTCATAAAGCAAGAAGATGGATTGGAATCCCAGGCACCCAGATACAGGATGCCAGTGTCCCAAGAAGAGGTTTAACCCGCCTCCCTTCCTCCACCTTACAAGCCCGGGGTGAAGGGCAGAGTCCTCCTCTGGTCTGACTCTCCTGTCCCCTGTATGGACCCTGGTAACCCCAGAGATAACCCAGGAGACCCCACCTCAACGTCACGGACTGACTCACACCTGCACAGTGCCTTTTGCCTGTTCACCAGTTTTGAAGACTGGGGTGTGAACATTGTGTGCGTGTGTATGCATGTGTGTGTGTGTGTGTGTGTGTGTGTTGGGGGTAGGCAGAGTCGTATTCTGCTCATACAGGGATCCTGGACAAGTCTCCTGGCCTCGATGGCCTCAGTTTCTCTGTCCTTAAAGTGGAACAACAGCGTCTGCTTCCTTGTGGTTTCATGAGGACCTAGGGAGGTGGAACGATAAACGTGCTTTGTCATCTGTTACCAAGAGAAGATATTTTTGGTGAATTTGTGTTTTCTTGCAGGGGACATGCACAGCGGAATTCTGCCAAGGATTCTGCTTGATTGGATTTGACAGTTTTTCCCTCCCCAAATCAGACCGTGTCCAGACCCAGACTGGGGGTGAACTGTGAATTCTAGGGAGCCCCCATGTGCACCTGCAGCCAGGCTTCTACGGATGCCTGTGTTAGAGTGCAGACTGAGGAGCGTGGGAAGGGGGAGGGGCAGCGGCCAGTGAAGCGAGCACCCCCTCCCCCATCCACAGGGAGATGCCTGTGGTGCAGTAGGAGGAGCCCAGCACTAGGAGCCCGACTTTTGTGGTTGACTTTGGCAGGTCATTCCTGGGCTTTGCTTCCAAATCCCTGTTAGTGGCAAAGTGGGGGAGGAGGTCCCCAACCTAGGCTGCTCACTTTCTGTTTCGCAGAGGAAGTCCCGGGGAGGGGGAGGGACCTAGCTTCAACAAGCACGTGGTTGCTGGGGTGCAGCTTGTAGCTTGACAACCCCCAACGTCATCCTTGTCCAGGAGCCTGGATGTAGGGCTTGATTCCAGTGCACTCACTGACTCAGGGCCACGAATTGGCTGTCTTAGAGCCACCTTTGGACATGGGTGGGAACTTTTAAAAATGTAGACTCCTATGGGGCCAGTGCTGTGGCATAGTGGGTAAAGCCGCCACCTGCAGTGTCAGTATCCCATATGGTGCTGTTTTGAGTCCCGGCTGCCCCACTTCCAAAGCAGCTCTCTGTTATGGCCTGGGAAAGCAGAAGAAGATGGCCCAAGTCCTTGGGCCCCTGTACCCACAAGGGAGACCCAGAAGAAGCTCTTGGCTTTGGATCGGCACAGCTCCGGCCATTGCTGTCAGCTGGGGAGTGAACCAGCGAATGGAAGACTCTCTCTCTCTCTCTCTCTCTCTCTCTCCCTCTCCCTCTCCCTCTCTGGCTCTGCCTCTCAAATTATAAATACATTTTTAAAAAAATATATAGACTCCTGGGCCCCATGTCCATCCTTGGCTGGAGCCGAGGAATCCGCATTTGAGCCCCGAGCCCCGCAGTGGTTCTGCCCTCAAATGTGAGAACCGCAGCTCTGGGGTCACTGCAATTTCATTCAGACCCTCCCAGCTTCTTGCTGAGCCGCCAAGAACCCCTACCTGCCCCTGCCCTGCCCCAGCTCTCTCCCCCAGAACTGAATTAAAACTTTCCCACCCCACCCAGCGTCAGTCTCCCCGCAGCTGAGAGTCCTCAGATCTCACCAGAAAACAAATCCCCCCGGATGATAAAGGAGCTCCTGGCATAAAGAATTGCCACGTGGGGGAGAGGCTGAGAAGGAGCCTGGGTGCTCACTGGGCCCCGCCTCCATATTTCCTTCCTGCAGGTGCACGGCCACCTGTCTCCGACATGCCCGCGGCTGCCCGGAGTCCCGCAGCCCCTCCCCATTTTTCCCTTTAAACCCTGTCATTTGTGCAGCCTATTAACCTTTAACTTTATGACTACCCAAAGATGAAATACTGGCAGCATTTAAGGCTGAGAACACTTCAGACCTACCTTCTTCGTTTGCAACACGGGTGAAGCACTTCTCTTAAATCAGTCATTTTTAATATCAGTCACAGAGACTCTACCCACGGAGAGTATTTTTGGCTCCACATGGTGAGCTGATTCAGAATAAATGTGGCAATGCTGGTCCCTCCCCCAGGAGCTGGGGTTCTTTCCCTTAGTTCCCGGGGTGCCATACGCCAGGCACGAATGCCACCGCCGCTCAGACTCCCTGCCGTGGACACACGCTCACTATGGAACCCTCACCAAGACCCTACTGGAATATGCATTTTTACCCCCACTTGAGGCTCCGAGGGGTTGAGTGCCTTGATAAAGGTCACCCAGCTACCGAGTGACCAGGCTAGGACTGCATCCTCCCACTGTGTGCACCTGAGCCCAAACCATCCAAGTTCGCCTTTGTCGCCCTAGTCATACTTATCTTTGAGTGATGGTTGCTATCTGCAGTGGCTACAACAACATCCCAGGAGTGCACCAGCCTTAGGGAGAAGAGGCCTCCTCCGGGGTGGGGTGGGTGGAAAGTCCAGGACCCAGTGAGTTAAGGATCCAGCCCCGGCCCTGACCCTCACCTGGGGACGACATCATCTCAGTTCACCCTGGACCGTCCTGACCTCAGCACTGAGTGTCCCCGGCCAGTGCTGTGGCATAGATGCCACAGTAGGCTAAGCTTCCACCTGCAGCTCCAGCATCCCACGGGGCGCTGGTTCAAGTCTCTGCTCCCTGCTTATGGCCTGGGAAAGCAGTGGAGGATGGCCCAAGTGCTTGGGCCCCTGCACCCACGTGGGAGACCTGGATGAAGCTCCTGTCTCCTGGCTTTGGATCAGTCCAGTTCCAGTTGCTGTGGCCATTTGGGGAGCAAACCAGCAGACAGATGACCTCTCTCCCTCCCTCCCTCTCTCTCTCTCTCTGTATGTGTGTGTGTATGTATGTGTGTCTCCCTCTGCCTGTCTGTAACTCTGCCTCTCAAATAAATAAATCTAAGAAAAAGTCCCCTTGTAGATTGACATCGTCTGTCTGTTGTATTGCCAGGGCCAGCAAGGACCTGTGGGAGGGGAGGGGAGAGGAGGGAGGGTTGTGTCTGATTACGCTGTTGCTGTATCCCTGGCACCCAGACCAGAGCCTGGCACCCAGTAGGTTCTTGGCAACTTTTCACTGAATGAATGAATGAATGAATGAACAAACCAGGGGCCTGGGCTGCTGAGGAGCTGCGCCAGGTGTCCAGCAAGCTCAAGGCTGAGCCGCTGAGGGGCTGCGGGGGTCTCCTGACCCAGGCCAACCCCAGCTTCCCGTGACCCCGGGGGCTACTCTGTCCTTGGCCCCAGAAGTCGGTCGCTCGCCATCAGTGCCGCCTGGTGGCCTGGCCTCTGTGTGGTGCTTCCCTCAGTCTGGGCTGTGAGCCCATCTCGGATCCCAGCAGACTGCCTCCCGGCCCAGGCCCGGGGGGGGGGGGGCTTTATGGTTTGCAGCTGTGACCCAGGATGCCCGGAATGACCGCAGGAGGACCGCCCCATGTGAGACAGCCTGGGACGCCGCTCTGTCCCTCTCGTCTCCTCGCGCTGTGTGGATTCTGACCCTGCCGCCTGGCTTCCACATTCTGACCCAGACAGGGCAGTAACCAAGGCCCAGCCCGGCTGGACTCAGCAAATTCGGGTCAGACCGTTGGCCTGGGTCTGATTCATGCATTTGGCCCCAACTCGTTAACATTTATGTAAAAGTTTCTCCCTTGTTTTGGTCCCATTTTATGGTGAGTCTAGGGCCAGTCTGAAAGATAATATATTGTGACTGTTATATTATTTATTTTCAGCCAACTTATTGATTATTGCGTGCTGAAAATGACAAATGGCGGCTGTGCAAGGCACGGTCAGCAGGTTCTATTAAAGAAATGATAGTATTGCTCATGGATTGTTAAAAGGTTCAGTTTAGGTTCTTTATAGGTTTATATCCATCACTATTTAATGACCAAATGATGAAAAATATGAGCTGTGGGGCCAATTTTTTTTTCTGCAGGAGTTTTATGTCTAAGCAGTTAGCAAAATAAGATACTCCGTTTTGGTGGGGGCGTGCGGTGGGGAAGGGGCTCAGTAAGATTTTATTACCCCAGATTTAACACTTTGTAATAATTACTGTTGCAGATGCTTAAATAAGCCGGAAGACGCCAGGCTGGGGGCTGAGCCGCTGGAACCCAGCATCCGGGTTCCCGCTCTCTCAACACCAGGCTGCAGCATCTGCTCTCTGTGGCTTTGTGGGGTGCTGTGGGGGGGGGGCTCATGCTAGGGCTGGGAGGAGGGCATCCCTCGAGGAGCCGTTTTTCCTGCAGGCTAGGAAGGACCTGGTAGGGAAGTAGAGGGGCCCCCGATGCACAGGGGCCCTCCACACAGGCTCCAGTCCCACTCTGCCAAGTCAGAGCCCCCGCGCAGGTAAGGGAGGAGGGCAGTGCCTGGGCTCTCCCCACGGGGTCAGGGAGGCAGCTGTGGACGCCTGGGCATCCCAGAGCCCGAAGGCTCAGCACTGGCACTCAACATACCGAGCAGCAAGAAAAATCCTAGACTGCGGGGGCCAGCGCTGTGGCTGGTGAGACCCGGGAGAAGGTCCTGGCTTCCGGCTTTGGATCAGCCCAGCTTCAGCCGTCGCAGCCATTTGGGGAGTGAACCAGAAGATGGAAGACCTCTCTCTCTCTCTGCCTCTCAAATAAATAAATAAACCTTAAAAAGAAAAGCCCTAAACTGTTTGCTGGTGACACGGGGACTCCCAGCAGCCTGCCATGGTCTCGATGGTTGGGTAGAGTTCCTCCATCCACTCTCGGGGTGGGGGTGGGGGTGGGGGCTGGAGCAGGCCAGGCTGAGGCCTCTGTCCTATTTCTCTCCTGGGACCTCTAACAGAACCCTTCTGCGAACGGGCCTCAGTGGTCAAGTCTTGCGGAGAAAGCATCTCAGTGCCGGGCCTCCTTCCTGCCGCACCAGCTGGTCCTAGCGCAGGACACACACCCCGCCACAGTGCACCTGCCCCAAGGTGTTCAAGGGGCCCAGCCCCAGGGCCCTCCCTCACCGGGGGTCCTGAGCCCAGCCCCAAAGGACAGGTGCTATTTAGGAGTAGGGTGTCAGGGCCAGGGGCTCCAGCCCCCACCCCCACCCTGAGAGTGGATGGAGGAACTCTACCCAACCATCGAGACCATGGCAGGCTGCTCAGAGTCCCCGTGTCACCAGCAAACAGTTTAGGGCTTTTCTTTTTAAGGTTTATTTATTTATTTGAGAGGCAGAGAGAGAGAGAGGTCTTCCATCTTCTGGTTCACTCCCCAGATGGCTGCGACGGCTGAAGGGAACAAGGATGGTTTCCCAAGTCTGGAAGGAGCTGAGGGCTGCTCACCCAAACCTGCTGCCTGTCATCCGGGGCGCTGGCCAAAATGCACTCCCAGCCTTCCTTGCGGTCATCTGGGCCATGCACCCCTGGACACCTGGGAATCCCAGACCAGGCCCGTAAGCACCTCCGCCCCTCCTCCCCGCCCCCACGCTTGCTCCCTTCCCCGGGCCCACTCATGTCCCCGTGACCTCAGAGGCCAGGCCCTGAAGCTGAGGATTTAAAACAGAGTCACACAGAACAAAGTCGCCAACTCCTGGCCTTCACAGCCGCGCTGTCCACTGAGCCGCCCGGCACGTGTTACACGGATGTGGAGTCACCTGCTTCTTGGCGCCAAGGCTCACCCTGAACCATTAGCCTCTCTCCACCCACACCCGGGAGCGTAAGCTCTGCTCCTGCACAGAATGCCTGTGGGAGCCGCGGTTCTGACACGAACTCAAACCAGCTGGGGAAAAAAACAGATTTTCCGCTCAGCCAACAGGTAGGGGGCAGACGGACCTGACTCAGGCACGCGTGGGCTCAGGACCGAACTCTCCACCCTCCACAGTCCCCGAGCTTCTCGCTCTCGGAGGGTCTGCTGTGGCTCCGGGTGCACCGATCCCCCAGCCCCAGCAGCAAAAGAAAAATGAAGTCCTGTGATTGGCCCAGCTTGGATCCTGTGGCCACTCCCGACCCAATCAGAGTGGCCAGGCAGATGGGGCCCCCGGATTGGCCAGCCAGGTACCTCTGGCTACGCGGAGAGGGCAGGGGTCTGAGCAGCCACTTCAGGGACCCCCACACAGCAGCTTTCTGTCAGAGTTTTGTTCAGGAAGCAGGTGTTTCGCCAGCAGCTGTCAGCTTCCGCTGTGGCAGTGGATGAAGCGTCACAGGAGAGACCCATCTGAGGCTCCCGGCTGTGCAACCTTGGACAAGGCCCCAGCCTCTCTGATCTTTTCTCTCCTCATCTGTTTTCCCAGGAGGGCTACTCCCATCAGCCAGGGGGGGAGTCACAGTTAGGAGGCGACATGAGTGGACACGGCAGGCAGGAAGGGATGGGGGAAAGGGGCTGGCTTGCAGTTAAGACGCTGGCTAAGACGGGAGAGCCTGGGTTTGTCTCCCTTCCTGATCCGGCTTCCTGCTGGGAGGCAGCAGCGAGGGTGCAGGTGATTGGGTCCCTGCCACTCATGTGGGAAACCTGGATTGAGTTTCCCACCTGACTCCTGGCTCCTGGCGCCTGGCTCTGGTTCCAGTCCAGCCTTGGCTACTGCTGGCATTTGGGGAGTGAACCGGAAGATGAGGGACCCCCTCCCAAATAAGTAAATAAAGAGGTGTAGGGCAGGTGTCGTCTTGGTGGGACGTCTTCATCCCATATCTGAGAGCCCGAGTTCGAGGCTTCTATTAACTTCCTGTGGCACACACCCTGGGAGGCAGCAGCTGATGGCTCGAGTACTCCCATCCCTGTGGGAGACCCGGAATGGGGTCCTGGCCCCTGGATTCAGGGCTCTGCCCTGGCTGTGGTGGACATCTGGGGAGTGAACCAGCGATGCAGGGAGAATGGGCGTCATTTCTGGGCACCCCTCCCCGCCACAAGGCCAGCTCCGGGGCTGCGTTCCCGGTGTCGTCCTTGTCTGAGGAAGCCCGTCCTTGTCACTACTCCTCCAGGCGGCTGTGTCCCAGGCTCCGTTCCCCCAGGTAGCCCCGCCAAGCCCCAGCAGCTGCTGCTTGAGATCACGAGGGTCTCTGTGAGCGGGGCTAAGCCCTCCCGCTCCACACCTGCACCTGAGCAGTGCCTCTCTGAACTCCCCGCCTTCTCCTAACTCAAAATGCACGCTTCTCCTAAGGACAAAATGACTCGTTGGAAACGGCGTGGGCTTTGGGGCTGGGTGGCCCACATTTAGAATTCCAGGTCCGTTCCTTATTAGCTGTGCGCCGAGCCTCAGTTTCCCAAGCTGCAAGATGGGCACAACAATTCCTACGTCACAGGGCAGCGGTGAGAGTTACGTGAGATACGAGACGTGGAGGTGCTCGTCACGTCGCCTGGCACACACACGAGTGCGTGGCCCACGCAGGTTTCCTCTGTCGGAGCGCAGGTTACTGCAGGCGGACGGGCAGCGCCCACTGGCTTGCATTTCGAGTGCACTTCCCCCAGAACAGCTTTCCCAGTGGAGCGTGAAGAGTGAGGACGAGGAAGCCACACTCCAGTCTAAAACTCCACCTTGTCCCCACTGCTCAAAGGCCACATTCCGGGATGGGGTACTCAGCCCTCTCCCCTATTGTTTTAGTTTCTATAATAACTTGCCACAAATTGGGGAGGGGACTTAAACAGCAGGTGTGTACCCTCTTCCAGCTCAAGGGGCTTGAACTCAGGGTGCCAGCAGGGCTGGTTCCTACCGCGGGCAGCAAGACAGGAGCTGCTGGTGGCCCCTCCTACTGCTGGCCGTTGCTGGTGACCCTGGGCAGGCTCTGCTTGGGGTGGTGTCGCTGGGCTCTGACTTCATTGTCACATCGCTACCTTCCCATGTGGATCCATGTGCCCACTCCTCTTTAATCTTAAAATTTTCTGTATTTCACAATCATTAAAAATGCACATATAGACTGGAGACTTCCCAAGGAACAGAAGCTGGAAATAAGTTGAGGGAAGCGGGAGAACAGAAATTGTCCCAGAAAAGCTGTGAGGCTCACTCTTCCTTGGTTGTCCTTGATGAGCTCTTCAAGTTCTTTTCTGTGAACATGGGGAAATCCTGGCGGGCTGCACCATGGCCGGCTGCACCGTGGCCGGCTGCACCGTGGCCGGCTGCACCGTGGCCGGCTGTACTGTGGCCGGCTGCACCGTGGCTGGCTGTACCATGGCTGGCTGTACTGTGGCTGGCTGCACCGTGGCAGGCTGCACCGTGGCAGGCTGCACCGTGGCCGGCTGCGCCGTGGTTGCACTCAGCCTCTGCTCCATGGCTTGTTTGAGGATGACAAGTGAAGACGCACTGCTTCTTTCAGTGTCATCGACTTGCGGTAAACTTCCCGCTAGGAGCTCTGGGCACCGTCTGAGGCAGGGCCAGTTGCTGGAGCAATGCACTGTACAAAGGTTCCAGATGGTTCCATAGGAAACAGCTGGGGTCCTTTTTCATCACTCCCCCAAATAACAGTGCTGCTCCAACGGGACGAGACCGGGCACCTGGACCTGCCTCTTCTTACCCACACTGTAGAGCCACATTGGATACAGCCTGGGTCCCACCCTCCACTGTCATTGTCTCATTGTAGGTGAACCAATGGTTCTGTGTCTCCACTCTGCTCTATCAATTAAAGCCTTAGCATCAGCAATTAGCCCACTCTTGGCACAACCTATGTGAGCGTCAGTCTCTACGATTTTCTCAAAGCTGCTGGGCTCCATGAGTGAAGAGGTAATTCTCTTCTCCACGGCGAGGCAGACACCCTCTGCTGTCTGGGTACCAAGAGCTGTAGAACTGAGCTTGACGTCCTCAATGGCATATTCCACTTGAAATACTCTTCCTTCCGGGGAAAACGTGTTTGCGCCTCTTTTATTGGCTGTCCATAGTTCCCGTGGAGGCGACTGGGCCAATGCGCCTCCCTCCAGGCCTCGCCCAGCCCAATGGAGGCGGGACAAAGGGCATTAGTCCGCTCTCAACTGCCGGCGGTTGCTAGGTTCACTCTCCACGTGGCTGCAACAGCCAGGGCTGGGCCGGGCTGAGGTCAGGAGCCAGGAGCTTCATCTGAGTCTTCCACGTGGGTGCAGGAGCCCAAGTACATGGGCTATTTTCTCTGCTTTCACAGGTGCGTTAGCAGGGAGCTTGGTAGGAAGTGGAGCAGTACCCATACGGGATGCCAGTGTCATGGGGGTGGCTTAACCCGCTACACCACAATGCTGGCCCCTCCTCTTTTGTTTCTAGCATTATAAAGTTTTTCTCTTTATTTGAAAGACATGGGTGGGGAGAGAGAGAGAGAGAGAGAGAGAGTCGGGGGTCCCTCCTTTGCTCAGAACAGGCAGTCCTGTTGCTCGGAGCAGGTGCGCACTGCCCGAGCGTGTGTGTGGGCACCACTTTCCTTCCTTATTCTCCGCTGCTTCCCGCGCAGACACAGGCTGATGACCCAGTGCTGGCTGAACTAAAAGTCACTGCTCCGAGTTCTGAGAGTGGCCAGCCAGTAAAGGCAGCCTGGCCCCTCCTCGTCTCTGATAGGTCAGAGGAGCTGGGGCCCTTGGTTGTGTGTCCAATCATGTCCTCAAACAGGCAAGAAGAGGGCGGGGCTGGCCACAGCCCTGAGCTTGCTCACCTGCCCAGGCGAGGACAGAGGCGCTGCAAAGGCTGAGTCCCTGGAGCTGTCCACCTAGCGGCATCAAAGGGGACAGGCCGCCTGGCAGAGGGTGCGCTGGCCTTTATGATCGATGTGGTTCACTTGACCTGCCGCTGGTCACACTTCACTCCATTTTGTGGGTAGCAGGAGACCCCAAGCAGACCTTGGGGTCCCCTTTCTGGGGCCCCGTAATTTGCCTCACTGCTTATATTAGCAGCAGCCGCTTGCCAGGAGCTCAGTTAGAACATCGCGGTGCTGCTAGAGTTTCTTTCCTCAAGCACTCTGATGGCTGGGTAATTCTTTTTTTTTTTTTTTTAAGATTTATTTATTTGAAAGCGTTAACGAGATAGACGGAAAGATGTAAAGAGACCTTCCATCCACTGATTCACTCCCCATGGCCACAAAGCTGAGCCAAGCCAAAGCCAGGACCAGGAGCGTCATCCGGGTCTCCCACCTGCGTGCAGGGGCCCGTATACTTGGGCCATCTTCTGCTGCTTTTCCCAGGCCATTAGCAGATAACCGGATTGGAAGTGGAGAAGCTGGGACCTGAACCGGCGTCTGTATTGGATGCCGGTGCTGCAGATGGCAGCTCACCCACTGTGCCATGACGCACCCTGTTAGCTAATTCTTAGGCTAAGTCCCGACTTCTGGCTTTGGCTCTTTTCTTGTTGTGTGGCCCTGGGCGACTCGGCTGACCTTTCTGAGCCTCCTCTTTTGTTTCTGTATCTGTAGAGTAAGACGGGTTGAAGTTAGAATATGTCTACGTCCACAGTTCTTTTATTTCTTTTCTTTTTTTTTTTTAATTTTATTTATTCATTTGAAAGTCAGAGAGTTACACAGAGAGAAGAGAGGCAGAGAGAGAGAGAGAGAGAGAGAGGTCTTCCATTTGCTGGTTCACTCCCCAGTTGGCCACAACGGCTGGAGCTGCACCGATCCGAAGCCAGGAGCCAGGAGCTTCTTCCAGGTCTCCCACATGGGCGCAGGGGCCTAAGGCCTTGGGCCATCTTCTACTGCTTTCCCAGGCCATAGCAAAGAGCTAGATCAGAAGAGGAGCAGCCAGGACTAGAACCGGTGCCCATTTGGGATGCCGATGCTTCAGGCCGGGGCGTTAAACCCGCTGTGTCACAGTGCCGGCCCTCCAGTGCCAGTTCTAACACTCTAATGTCACTGTCTGGTGAGCAGATCCGCATGTTGGAGTTTCTTGGAAATGTGAACTAGCCGCTGTGGCTGTCGCTGTGGGAAGGTGCCTTGGGCTGCTGGCAAGGTGGCTGTGGGGGCCTGAGCACTGTCCACCCCGCTGTCACGTGGAGGAACAGCAGCAGACTTGGGAAGAGGAGTTGGGCGTCTCCCTCGGTAC